>NW_024424008.1:1763076-2169188 GCF_017311325.1 Ursus maritimus
AAGAAGGGATTTGCACTCTGGGGTAGGGGGACTTCAGAGCTGCCTACTGAAGGAACCATTGTCCTCTCTGCTCCTGAAATGCTGCTCTTGACATTTCCCTTATGCTCCGTGTATCTTTTTCCCTTTTATAATGCCCACCTCCTGGCACTTGCTTAGGATCGGGATATGAATGTTCTCAGATAATAACTGTGCTTTCCATCCAGTGTGATAGTTTTTCTTTGAGAATCAGAGGGTATGTGGTTATGAAAGTCCTTTGCTTGTCCTTATAGTACTAAAAATTTGTGGAAGTCATTGTGTAGAATATAATAGAGGCTTTTTGAATTCTTTTATTCTTAAAATCAGGATATTTTTGCACTATTCTTTCTACATGACCCTTTTGGTATATGTGACAATATTTTGATTAAATGCGATTACTGAATTTGCTACATTTTAAAGAGCTGAGTAAAAATAAGAAAAAAACATAGAAGGAAGTATATAAAAAGTAACAAAACATACATTATATTTAGAGGGAAAAAATACCTTATGTTTGCATCTTCTTTCTCATACCAATGATGTAAATAATTGATACTTTTGTATTAAAACACTTGATTAGATATATTTGTGTTTGTTTTTAAAACTTGTATCATCAAACTCTGTTTATATTTAAAATGATGTTCAATATTACATTTTTGAAGAGAGAGTATGCTCAGAACTCAGAGTACAGTAGTCCAAGTATGATACATGTACAGTATATATATGTTTTTTATTTTTACACCTAATAAAGGGATTTGGACAGTAAAATTAGAAATCTATATTTGGGACTTAATGTACCCTTCTTTTTATGTGTGTTTTGAAAATTTTTTAATTTAATATCAATTTAGTTAACACATATTTTATTATTAGTTTAAGGGGTAGAATTCAGTGATTCATTAGTTATGTACAATTCCCAGTGCTCTTACATCAAGTGCCATCCTTAATGCCCATCACCCAATTATCCCATCCCCCCACCTACTTCCCCTACATCAAACTTCAGTTTGTTTCCCAGAGTTAAGAGTCTCTATGATTTGTCTCCCTCTCAGTTTTTATCTTATTTTATTTTTCCATTTCTTCCCCTGTGTTCATCGGTTTTGTTTCTTAAATCCACATATGAGTGAAATCATATGGTATTTGTCCTCTGATTGACTTATTTCACTCAGCGTAATACCCTCTAGTTCCATCCATGTCATTGCAAATGACAAGATTTCATCTTTTTGATGGCTGAGTAATATTCCATTGTAGCTACATACCACCTCTTCTTTATCCATTCATCTATCCTTGGAGAACTGGGCTCTTTCCATATTCTGGAGATTGTGGATATTGCTGCTATAAACTTTGGGGTGCATGTGTTCCTTCAAATCACTATGTTTGTATCCTTTGGATAAATACCTAGTAGTTTAATTGCTGGGCCATAGGTTAGTCCTAGTTTCAGCTTTTTGGGGAACCTCCATACTATTTTCCAGAGGGGCTGCAGCAGTTTGCATTCCCACCAACAGTGTAAGAAGATTCCCATTTCTCCACATCCTCGCCAACATCTGTTTTTTCCTGACTTGTTAATTTCAGCCATCTGACTGGTGTGAGGTGGTATCTCATTGTGGTTTGATTTGTATTTCCCTGATGCCGAGTGATGTTGAGCATATTTTGTCATGTGTCTGTTGGCCATTTGTATGTCTTCTTTGGAGAAATGTTTGTTTATGTCTTCTGCCCATACCTTGACTGGATTTTCTGTTTTTAGGGTGTTGAGTTTGATAAGTTCTTTATAGACTTTGGATGCTAGCCCTTTATCTGATAAGTCATTTGCAGATATCTTCTCCCATTCTGTAGGTTGCCTTTTAGCTTGGTTGACTGTTTCCTTTGCTGTGCAAAAGCTTCTTATCCTGATGAAGTCCCAATAGTTCATTTTTGCTTTTGTTTCCCTTGCCTTTGGAGACATATCTAAAAAGAAGTTGCTGTGGCCGAGGTCAATGAGGTTGCTACCTGTGTTCTCCTCTAGGATTTTGATGGATTCCTGTCTCATGTTTATGTCTTTGGAACATTTTGAGTTTATTTTTGTGTACGGTGTGAGAAAGTGGTCTAGTTTCATTCTTCTGCATGTGGCTGTCCAATTTTCCCTACACAATTTGTTGAAGAGATTATCTTTTTTCCATTGGGTATTCTTTTCTGTTCTGTCAAAGATTAGTTGACCATAAAGTTGAGGGTCCATTTCCAGGTATATTTAAAATTCTTCTTTAATTTCCTGGTGACACATCATTCTTCAGTAGGATGCTCTTTAACTTCCATAGGATCCTTCCAAAGGACTTCTTGTTTCTTGACTTCTAGTTTTAAAGCATTATAGTCTGAAAATAAACACTGAATAATCTCAATCTTTGTGTACCAGTTGAGACCTGATTTGTGATCCAGTATGTCATCTATTCTGGGGAATGTTCCACGTACACTCAAGAAGAATGTGTATTCTGTTGCTTCAGGATGAAATCTCTGAGTATATCTGTTAAGTCCATCTGGTTCAGTGTGTCATTCAAAGCCATGATTCCTTGTTGATTTTCTGCTTAGATGATATGTCCATTGCTGTGAGTGGAACGATAAATTCCAGTATTATTAGTGTATTATTATCAATGAGTTCTTTAACTATGGTATTGATGGTTTTAAATATTCCCTGCTCCCATTTTAGGGGCATAAATATTTAAAATTTTTAGATCTTTCTGTTGGATAGACCCTTTATTATGATATAGTGTCCTTCTTCATCTCTTATTACAGTCCATTGTTTAAAATCTAGTTTGTCTGATATAAGGATGGCTACTCCAGCTTTCTTTTGATGTCCATTGGGATGATAAATGGTTCTCCACCTACTCACTTTCAATCTGGAGGTGTGTTTGGAACTAAAATGAGTCTCTTGTAGTCAGCATACTGATGGGTCTTGTTTTCTTATCCAACCTGATACCCTATGTCTTTTGAGTAGATCATTTAGTCCCTTTACATTCAGAGTAATTGTTGAAAGATACAAATTTAGTTGTCATTATATTACCTGTAATGTTGCTGTTTCTGTAGGCATCTGTTCCTTTCTGGTCTTTGTTCCTTTTGGGCTTTCTGTCCACTCAAAGGGTCCCTTTTAATATTTCATGAACCACTGGTTTAGTGTTTGCAAATTCCTTTTGTTTTTGTTTATCCTAGAAACTCTTTATCTCTCCTTCTATTCTGAAATGATAGCCTTGCTGGATAAAGTATTCTTGGCTGCATATTTTTTCCATTTAGCACATTGAATATATCATGCCAGTCTGCCACGGCGCTGCCTCCGGGGTCGCGGTGTTTCGAAGAAGGACGAGGCACAGACAGGTTAGCTGTGAACGAAACGAGGGAGCAGGGGACGATGGCAAAGAATGCAATAGCCCGGAACAGGTACAACCTCACATATTCATTGGCGATAAACAATCAAAGACAATCAAGGGTAATCAAAGGGAGTCTCCTGGTCTGTAGCACATGCTGGTTGTATGAGTACTTCAAAGTTAATGATTCTTCAGGAAGTCTTCCGTGAACAGTAGTACATCGCGGTTAAGGTCACTGGAGTAAATGATGTAAAGTTCAGCAAGTGAAGCCTATTATTATTCATGCTTCTACGGACCCTGCAGGCTATCGTCAGGAGCAGTCAGGTTTTGGATGGGTTGGCGTTTGCCCTGAGCAGACCAGACTTCCTGGCCGCTCATTATCTGAGGGGGTTTCGGGGAGGGCAGCGTTCTGCCCCGAGCAAGCCAGGTCTTCCCAACTGCTCCTGCTCTGACGTCCACACTAAAGCCTGTGGGGCTCACAAACATGTTTTCCTATTCTGTCTTTAGCATAAGTTCTTGGCCGGGGGCTGCTGCACCAGTCCTTTCTGGTCTGCCAGGTCTTTGTGGACAGGTCTGTTGTCAGCCTTATGTGTCTACCCTTGTAGCTTTAAGGACCTCTTGTCCCAAGTTGCTTCAGAATATTCTCTTTATCTTTGAAATTTGCAAGCTTCACTATTATATGTTGAGGTATTGATCTATTTTTATTGATTTTGAGGGGGGTTCTCTGTGCCTCCTGGATCTGAATGCCTGTTTCCTTCCCCAGATCAGGGAAGTTCTCAACTATAGTTTGTTCAAATAAACCTTTTGCCCCTCTCTCCCTCTCTTCATCTTCTGGGACCCCTGTTATGCACATATCATTTTGCCTTATGAAATCACTGAGTTCTCAAAGTCTCCCTTGGTGATCCAGTAGTTGTTTTCTCTCTGCTTTTTAGCTTCCTTATTTTCCATCATTTATCTTCTATATCACTGACTCTCTCTTCTGCCTGATTTATCCTCAATTTTAGAGCTTCCACTTGGGATTGCATCTCAGTAATAGCATTTTTTAAAAAAGATTTTATTTATTTATTTGAGAGAGAGAGAGAGAGAGACCGCCCAATTGGTGGGGGAGGGGCCAAGAGAGAAGCAGACTACCTGCTGAGAAGGGAGCCCAACCCGGGGCTTGATACCAGGACCTGGGATCATAACCTGAGCCAAAGGCAATTAACCAACTGAGCCACGCAGGCACCCCTCAGTAATCGCATTTTTAATTTTGTCCTGATTAGATTTTAGTTCTTTTATTTCTACAGTAGGGGATTCTCTAGTGTCTTCTATGCTTTTTTCAAGCCAAGATAGTATCTTTATAATCATTGTTTTAAATTATAGTTAAGCACTGATGGGCAGGATGAATATGGTTATGCCCTGATCTCTCTAGCCCTAGAGCTGAAAATTAATACCCCTCTACTCTTCAGCGAGCCCTCACAGAAAAGCAGTAAATCACTCTTGTCCTCCTGGTTTCCACCCAAACCCTGTTCACCTAGCCTGTGACCAAGCATTTTTATCTCAGGTGCACACCTGAGGTCCAAAACTCCAAATGTTATGGACTCCTGTGGTGTGGACCCATGCTGTTCTTCACAGTGGGGGGAGGGCCCACTATTCTGCCTTTTGTTGGGCCCCTACCCAGAGAGCAGTTGCAGGACCATATAGTTGTTCACATTTATGGCTACACAGAGTAGAAACCCAGCACCTAGACTCCCTGTTTTCAACTGGCTTCCCCACGCCTATGCCTGAGAACTCTGCTGCACTCAGTCACCCCCATTCTTCTTGCCTCCCTGAGGATCCTGAGACTACACACCTGGGATTCCACCCAGCTTCACCACCTGAGCACCTTTAAGCCAGACACGTCCCCCACTGTAGCAGACTTCTAAAAGTTCTGATTTTGTACTCCATTGCTTATAACACTTTGCAGTAGACTCCTTAAGCTGGATCCCTCCCTTCCGCCATATCCTCAACTGTATCACACCAGATTCAAGCCTCCGCACTTCCTACCTTCCAAATGGCCGTCACTTTTCTAATGTATCCTTGCAGCATTTCTTTTCTCAGATCTCTGACTGATTTCTCAGGTTTTCAGAATGATTTGAGAACTATCTAGTCGTATTCTAGGGATGAGACAAATTGGAGTTCCTGTACTCCTCCACCATCTTAACCCTTCCCCAGCCAAAATTACTACTTTATTAAAGTAAGCTCCAGGCCCAACTTGGGGCTTAAACTCATGTCCCTGAGGTCAAAAGTCACAAGCTCTATCAACCGAGCCAGCCAGGCAACCCTGGAAAATATGATTTTTGTTTATATTCGGTTTCCTTCATCATAAATTAGACGGCTTAATTTGTGTTTCAGTATTTGCTTTCTAGACTATTTCTTACAATAGTGTTTTTATCTGTATTAAAAGGATAGGTTATCTAATTTTTAAGGAAATTTACATAAATTTTACATAAATTGTCCACACGTATACCTGTAGGAATTGGAAAGATGGGATTAAAATCCATATATTTCAGCAAGGCACTACTCTTGTTGTCCTGACCTGATCTTAGAGACATTGAAAGAGCAAAAACATCTCAAAGAGATTAAGTGAATTACAAAAATGAATTCTGGGGTCAAAGTGTTCTGCCTAATAAATTGGTAAACTTTCTAGCATATTAGTTGACAGTTTTCTGTGGAAAATCATAGGCCCCTTTTCTTATTTCTGGTCATTGCAGTATTACTGGGAAGGTGGGTAATGGAAATCAATTGGGTTGTCTGGGAAACCTGGCCAGAGCTCCTTTCGTTTGAGGGAGCAGACATGGTCCATACATTGCTTGTTGTTGGAGTCCGCTAACTAAGTGATTACCTGCCATTCTAATCAGCTTCCATCTCTCATTAATTCTTACTTTGCTTACCTGTTGAGCAGAGCTGACAGTATCTCAGTTTTCCATGCCCTTCTGCTCTCTCTTCTGGGGATGGGCTGGGTGGTGAAGAGTATTCCCACAAGGGGCAAGAGGAGGATCCTGACTTCCTCACTGCTTAGTAAGTCTTCCAAGCACCACAGGGTTCACTCCTGACCCTCTGCATTCTTGTGAGTTCTTTGTTATTTACTCTCCATTATCAAGGAATTCCCTATTATCTGATAACTAACTACCAGAGTCTTTATGATCTAGCCCCTGGGCAAATGGCCAGCTTATCATTTGGTCCCTTCCTAGTGAATTCTCACAGACTCGATTCTTTCAATTTTTTTGTGTGTGTGTGGTTTTTTGTTTGTTTGCTTGCTTGTATTTGTTTTGATTTCTATACATATTGAGTTTTTCCCTCTGGAATTCCTTTGACAAAGGTATCTCCCTTACACCATGTCTTCCTTCAAAGTAGATATCAAACACCTTCTCTTCATCATGGTCCTTTCTGACAATCACTAATGCCTCCTCCAAACACTCCAAAAATGCACACCCACTTTACTAAAGTAGTGCTTATTTTGGACCTTGCACATACTTCTATTTTAGTTTCTGTTATGTTTCCTGTGATTATCTGTGTGCCCTTTGGTCTCTCCATTAAACTCTGAATTCTTTAGAGGATGAGACTGGGTCTGGTTCCCCACATCATCACATTGAGAGTGCTCAGTAAATATTTATGAGAAAGGAAGAGATTAACAATGAGATGCCATTTATCTACCCCCAATATTTAGTTACCTTGAAAGTGAAGTTTAGTTGTTAGTACAGAATTTAGGATTAATTAACTTCTCTCTTGGATGAGAAACGAATTTGATATGTGGCTAGATATATTAAACATACATTTTCATTTATATTGGCTCCCACCAGATCCAACCGAAATGGGTTCCCATTGCTAAAGTTAGGAAAAAATGTAAAGCAAGTCAGAAAGAACAGGTGAGAAAACAATAAAAATTAGCAATGTCAACATCTTATTGAATCATAAATATAACTGGAGTGACTTAGCATAACTGAGGAAAAATCTATCAGTGCATTAAACAATAATCCAAAGTGACATTTGTTTTGCTTATTTGTTTTCTGTTTTGCCATAGACACCAGATAATCTCAGAGGCAATGTCTGAAGGGAAGATGGGAAGATTAGTAGAAAGAAAGGAAAGATTTGTTACCAGTGATTGGTTCAGCATCTGAAGCAACATTAGGTGCTCTCTAGGTTTAATTGGAAGTTTATTCTGAATATAAATTTAAAAGCATCCTATAAATGCATATAGACCAGGTACAGGACAAGCATGGGGTCTTAAAAGTGAGAAGAGTGAATTAAAAAACTGACTGAACTGAGAGACTCCAAGCTCCATTGAGGAATAAATGATTTAATATTTAGAAATGCATCAAACAGTAACTTAGTATCAAAAATAATTATTGTCCCTCAATTAACAATATGAATATAAAATAATTATATCTGTTGGGTCATTGGTGATGTAATCAAAGAAGTCTTTTTGAGATCACACCAACAGGGAGATGCATACACTTATTGATAGGTAAGTAAGGTATTCTAACCAAAATCCCTGGGAGGAGTCATAACAGAGTTACACTTGATTATAAATCTGTGAGGATTGGAATCCTTAAAAAAAATCATGCAGGATCAGTGTGTGGTGAGAACTTAGATTGCTTAATAAGAATTTGTTAGATGGGGCACCTGGGTGGCACAGCGGTTAAGCGTCTGACTTCGGCTCAGGGCGTGATCCCGGCGTTCTGGGATCGAGCCCCACATCAGGCTCCTCCGCTATGAGCCTGCTTCTTCCTCCCCCACTCCCCCTGCTTGTGTTCCCTCTCTCGCTGGCTGTCTCTATCTCTGTCGAATAAATAAATAAAATCTTAAAAAAAAAAAAGAATTTGTTAGATGAACAGATCCCTTAATTAATAAACAAAATAATAGGTCAAAAAAACCCCCTATTTCCTGGGTCTCAGAAATTTGGTTGATCATTAAAATGCACTATGGAATTTTAAGACGTGGGTGGGTATGGGAGGGAGACAGTAGCCATAAAGTATATTTTCCTTCTCTTTTTCTTACTCTAGAAAACACACGTGAATTTTAGTTCTAATTGATCATGCTAATGTTGAATGAAACAAACTGGACCCCAGCCTCATTCATTCTTAGTGGAGTCCCAGGACTGGCTGATATACACAAGTGGATTTCCTTCCCATTCTGCTCCATGTATGTGGTGGCCATGGCAGGGAATTGTGGGCTGCTCTACCTCATCCACTACGAGGATTCATTGCACAGACCCATGTATTACTTTCTAGCCATGCTTTCCCTAAATGATATTGTCATGTGTTCTAGTACAATTCCTAAAGCTCTCTGCATCTTCTGGCTCCATCTCAAGGAAAAATTGGCTTTGATGAATGTCTGGTCCAGATGTTCTTCATCCATACCTTCACAGGGATGGAATCTGGGGTGCTCATGCTTATGACCCTAGACCACTACGTAGCCATCTGCTACCTGCTGTGCTACTCAACTATCCTCACCAATCCTGTCATTGCAAAGGTTGGGCTTGCTACTTTCCTGAGAGGGGTGTTGCTCATCATTCCCTTTGCTGTCCTCACCAAGCAACTGCCCTTCTGCAGAGGGAATATTTTTTGCTCATATAGACAAAATTATTCTTAAATTTATTTGGAACATCAAAGGAATGACGATAGTGAAAACAACTGAAGACACAATGAAATGAGGAAGGAGCCTTTGCAATTTCAAGACTTACATAGCTGCAATAATCAAGACTATGGTTTTGGAAGAGGATAGGTATATAGATGAATGGAACAGAATAGAGAACATAGAAATAGATCCCCACATATATGTCCAAATGATTTTTGACAAATACAAGCAAGAGAAGTTCAATAAAGGAGAGGTTCCTGGGTGGCTTAGTGGGGTAAGCACCTGCTTTTCCCTCAGGTCATGATCTTGTGGTCCTGGGATTAAGCCCTGCATTGGATTCCTTGCACTCAGTAGAGGGTCTGCTTCTCCCTCTGCTCTTGCCCCCCCCCAACCTCCCACGTTGCTCTCTCTCTCTCTCTCCAATAAATAAAATCTGAAACTTTTTTTTCCATAAAGGAAATGTAGCCTTTCAAAAGAAGTCTGCCAGTAGAGTTGGACATGGATAGGCAAACAAAACCAAAACACTGTTGACCTAAATCAAGAGTGTACATTGTACCTTACACACAAATTCACTCAAAATAATGGATCATGAACTTAAATGTAAAATTTGAAGCTCTAAAACATTTCTAAAAAAACAGTGGGATAAATCTTTAGGAACCGAATGAAGTAGAATTCTTAGACTTGACACCAAAACACAGTTCAAAAAAATAAATAAGTGAAAAATTAAAGCACATTAAGTTTTTTTAAAAAAATTTGCTCTGTAAAAGACTCCATTAAGAGTATGAAAAGGCAAGTTCAGAATGAAAAACATTTTCAAGACTTATCCAAAACACACATTCACACACACACTCAATGGTAAAAAAAAAAAAAAAATCCAATTATAAAATAGACAAACCTATAAACAGACATTTCATTGATAAGGACATACAAATGGGAAATAGACACATAAAAAATTGCCTATGATTTCACTCATACCTGGAATTTAAGAAACAAAAGAGATGAACATAAGGGAAGGGAAGGAAAAATTACCATGAGACTCAATTCTACAAAACAAATGGAGGGTTGCTGGAGGGGAGGTGGGTGGGGGAATGGCAACTGTGTGATGGCATTAAGGAGGGCACTTGTGATGAGTACTGTGTGTATGTGCAACTGATGAATCACTAAATTCTATCCCTGAAACTAATAATACACTATACATTAACTAAATTGAATTTAAATAAATTTTTTTAAAAATTTCAACATCATTAGCCATATACAAATAAAATTTAAAATTCTAATAGAATGTCACTACACAACCATGACACGGGATAAAATAAAATGTACTAACAACATGAAATTCTGGCAAGAATATGGAGAAGCTGAGTCACTAATATATTATTGGTAGGAATATAAAATGGGACAGCCATTCTGGAAAATATTTTGGTAGTTTCTTAAAAAGAAAATACTGGCACTGTCATACAATTTGGTGGTTACACTTCTAGACATTTATCCCAGAGAAATACTTGTGTTCACACAAAAGCCAGTAAACTGTGAATGACATAAGTGACAATGACAAAATAACAATATTTTAAAAGTTGGTCCCTAATAAAAGCAATGGATAAACTAGAATAAAACTGTCAAAATCAACTTGCTTACCTTCTTGATACCAATGAAAAGTTGGCAGCAATTAGGGAGAATGCTTAATTAAGAAAAAATAGCTGAACCACTGTGCAAAACAGTATGAAGTTTATTCAAGAAATTAAAAATAGGAATACCATATTATCCAAGAATTCCACTTCTGGGTATTTATCCAATGAAAACAAAAAACACTGATCTGGAAAGGTATATGCACCCTTCCGTTGACTACACAATTATTTACAGGAACCAGAATATAGAAGCATCCTAAGTGTCCATTGACAGATGAATGGACATGGAAGATGTGGTATATATATACAAGAAAATTTGCAGCCATTAAATAGGATGAGATCTTGCCATTTGAGACAATATGAATGGATCTAGAGGGTATTATTCTAAGTGAAATAAGTTAGACTAAGAAAGACAAATATATACGATTTCACTTATGTGTGGAATCTTAAAAAAAAAATGAATTCACAAACAAACAAAAAGCAAATCAGATCCGTAAATACAGAAAGCTAACTGGTAGTTGCCAGAGGGCAAGAAGGTGGGGGGATGGGCCAAATGGGCGAAGGAGAGTGGGAGATACAGGTTCCAGTCATGCAGTGAGGAAGTCATGGGACTAAATGGTACAACATAAGGAATGCAGTCAATGAGACTGTAATAAATAGTGTTGTGTGGTGACGGATGGTAGCTACCCTTGTGGTGAGCATAGCATTATGTACAGAGATGTTGAATTACTAAGTTGTACACCTGAAACTTATGTAACATTGTGTGTCAACTATATTTAAATTAAAAATAAGAAAAAAAGAAAAAGAAATTAAAACCAAGCATTTGCACACATACGTGTAGAAGCATACAGGAATCGCCTTATACTTCTCTCATTGACACTATACTGTGTGTAAACCTTTCAACCACTGCGTGGCTCAGTGGTTGGGCATCTGTCTCTTGATCTTGGCTTTTTAGGGTGATGAGTTTGAGTCTCATGTTGGGTTCTATGCTGGGTGTGGAGCCTACTGAAAATACAGCCAAGATCTAGGTGTAGAAGATATGGTATTAGCCCTATTGTTAACACATTGAACTCATTGAGCCTACACTGGGTTATATCTGGGAAAATAATCAGAAAAACACTGTTGTATTCAAACATAAAGTACAGTTTTACAAGCCTGACAGAAGGAAACTTGATGGCATAATTGTTATTCATGGAAACACAACTCTTACTTTATAAAACCTATAGTGTTCTTTTGTCAAAATGCAAACTGTAACCCTTTTGTTAGCCTTGTATTACCAGTTGAAGGCCACACCAGTGACTATAAAATAAAAAAACTGAAGAGCAACTGATAAGCTGTGATATAATTTAAGTGTCCTACTTATTTATTTATTTATTTATTTATTTATTTATTTATATTTATTTATTTATTTATTTTTAAGGGTCTCATTTTAAAAGTTCTGTGTATCAAAAACTGAGCCAGAGAATTATTTCAGCACAGTGTAATGCTTTGGTTGTGGAGAAACTTTGCCAAAACTAGAGATGAAACAATTTGGTATATCAGCTTTAATTGCACTGTGTCAGGCTTTCTTCAGTTTTTCTCAAAAGTGATCTTGTTCCAATATTTTCTTGCTTTTGTTTCTGCATTATCTGAAAGTAATATTTTATGGGATTTATCCTAGGAACTCAAAGTTGGTTGTTTGAGCACACACACTAAAGTGTTACCAATTTAAATACCACAAAATATACTTAAATAGGAAAAAATGTACAATTATTACAATAGATTAAGACAAAATTTGTTTTATTTAAACATCCAATCATGATAAAAACACACAGTAAAAACTAAAAATAGAAGGAAATTTCTTATCTTTAAAAGGGAATGAACAAAAAACCTACAGTGAATTTCCTACTTAATGACGAAATATTAAAATCTTTCTCCTTGAGGATGATGGTAAGACAAAGATGTCAACCATTCCCACTTCTATCCAACATTGTAGTAGATGTCCAAACAGTGCAATAAAATTTAAAAAGGGGAATAAGGCATTAACATTGAAAAGACTCAAAAGAAATGAAACCAGAATCCTCACACAGCAGCACATAGAGGCTGCTGCAAAAGCAGTTTTTATGGAAACTTATAACAATAAATGCAGGTATTAAGAAATACAAAGATCTCAGAAACAACTTCAATTTATACCTCAAGGACAAGAAAAAGAACAAACTATGACCAAGGAAGGAAGGAAATCACAAAGACAAACTGGAGATTAAAAAAAAACGGAGATCATAAAACCAATAGAAAAGGTCAATGAGGTGAGACCTAGATTATTTATTCATTTATTTACTTATTTATTTATTATTTTTTTATAATAATTTTTTATTATGTTATGTCACCATACAGTACATCCCAAGTTTTTGATGTAAAGTTCCATGATTCATTACTTGCGTATAACACCCAGTGCACCATGAAATACGTGCCCTCCTTACTACCCATCACCAGCCTATCCCAATCCCCCAGCCCCCTCCCCTCTGAAGCCCTCAGTTTGTTCCCCAGAGTCCATAGTCTCTCATGGTTCATTCCCCCTTCTGTTTACCCCCCCTTTCTTCTTCCTTTTCTTCTCCTACCGATCTTCCTAGTTCTTATGTTCCATAGATGAGAGAAATCATATGATAATTGTCTTTCTCTGCTTGACTTATTTCACTTAGCATTATCTCCTCCAGTGCCGTCCATGTTGTAGCAAATGTTGTGAAATCATTCTTTTTGATGGTGGAGTAATATTCCATTGCATAGATGGGCCACATCTTCTTAATCCAGTCATCTGTTGAAGGGCATCTTGGCTCCTTCCACAAATTAGCTATTGTGGACCATGTTGCTATGAACATTGGGGTGCATATGGCCCTTCTCTTCATTACGTCTGTATCTTTGGGGTAAATACCCAGTAGTGCAATTGCTGGATCATAAGGTAGCTCAATTTTTAACTTTTTAAGGGACCTCCACACTGTTTTCCAAAGTGGCTGTACCAACTTGCATTCCCACCAACAATGTAGGAGGGATCCCCTTTCTCCACATCCTCTCCAACATTTTTGTTTCCTGCCTTGTTCGTTTTTGCCATTCTAACTGGCGTAACGTGGTTTCTCAATGTGGTTTTGATTTGAATTTCCCTGATGGCTAATGATTTTGAACATTTTTTCATGTGTCTGTTAGCCATTTGTACCTCTTCATTGGAAAAGTGTCTGTTCATATCTTCTGCCCATTTTTTGACTTGTTTATTTGTTTCCCATGTATTGAGCTTGAGAAGTTCTTTGTAGATCTTGGATTCTAGTCTTTTATCTGTTGTGTCATTTGCAAATATATTCTCCCATTCCGTGGGCTGCCTCTTAGTTTTTTTAACTGTTTCCTTGGCTGTGCAGAAGCTTTTTATCTTGATGAAGTCCCACAAGTTCATTTTTACATTTGTTTCTCTTGCCTTTGGAGATGTGTCATGCAAAAGGTTGCTGTGGCCGAAGTCGTAGAGGTTGCTGCCTATGTTCTCCTCTAGGATTTTGATGGATTCCTGTCTCACATCGAGGTCTTTCATCCATTTGGAGTTATTTGTGTGTATGGTGTGAAAGAGTGGTCAAGTTTCATTCTTTTGCATGTAGCTGTCCAATTTTCCCAGCACCATTTATTGAAGAGACTGTCTTTTTTCCACCGGATGTTTTTTCCTGCTTTATCAAAGATTAGTTGCCCAAAGAGCCGAGGGTCCATTTCTGGGTTCTCTATTCTATTTCATTGGTCTATGTGTCTGTTTTTGTGCTGTCTTTGTGACCACAGCTTTGTAGTACAGCTTGAAATCCAGCAACATGATGCCCCCAGCTTTGTTTTTCCTTTTCAACAATTCCTTGGTGATTCAGGGCCTTCTCTGGTTCCACACAAATTTAAGGACTGTTTGTTCCAGTTCTCTGAAAAATGTCATTGGTATTTTGATCAGGATGGCATTGAAAGCATAGATTGCTCTGGGTAGCATAGACATTTTAACTATGTGAATTCTTCCGATCCATGAGCATGGAGTATTTTTCCATCTTTTTGTGTCTTCTTCAATGTCTTTCAAGAGTGATTTGTAGTTTCTAGAATATAGATCCTTTACGTCTCTGGTTAAGTTAATTCTGCGATAACGTATGATTTTTGGTGCTATTGTAAATGGAATGGATTCCCTAATTTCTCTTTCTTCAGTTTCATTGTTCGTGTATAGAAATGCAACTGATTTCTAAGCATTGATTTTGTATCCCGCCACGTTGATGAATTGTTCTATAACTTCTAGTATTTTGAGGGTGAAGCCTTTTGGGTTTTCCATATAGAGTATCATATCATCTGGGAAGAGAGACATTTTGACTTCTTCTTTGCCAATTTGGGTACCTTTTATCCCTTTTTGTTGTCTGATTGCTGTTGGACGGACTTCTAGTACTATGGTGAATAATAATGGTGAGACTGGGCATCCTTGTCATGTTGCTGATCTTAAGGGAAAGGCTTCCAGCTTTTCCTCACTGAGAATGATATTTGCTGTAGGCTTTCCATAGGCGGTTTTTATGAAATTGAGGAATGTACCCTCTATCCCTACACTCTGAAGTGTTTTAATCAGAAAAGGATGCTGTATTTTGTCAAATGCTTTTTCCGCATCAATTGAGAGGATATGATTCTTGACTCTTTTCTTGTTGATATGATGTATCACGCTGATCAATTTGCGAATGTTGAATCACCCTTGCATCCCAGGGACGAATCCCACTTAGTCGTGATGGACAATCCTTTTAATGTACTGTTGGATCCTATTAGCTAGGATTTGTTGAGAATTTTGGTGTCCATATTCAGCAGGGATATCAGTCTCTAATTCTCCTTTTTGATGGGGTCTTTGCCTGGTTTGGGGATCAAAGTAATACTGGCCTCATAGAATGAGTTTGGTAGATTTCCTTCTGTTTATATTTTTTGAAACAACTTCAGGAGAATAGGTATTATTTCTTCTTTGAATGTTTGGTAGAGTTCCCCAGGGAATCCGTCAGGCCCTGGGGTCTTGTTTTTGGAGAAGTTTTTGATCACTGCTTCAATCTCTTCATAATTAATCGTTCTGTTTAAAAAATCAATTTCTTCCTGTTTCAGTCTTGGTAGTTTATAGGTTTCCAGGAAGGCATCCATTTCTTCCAGGTTGTTTAATTTATTGGCATAAAGGTGTTGATAAAAGTTTCTAATGATCCTTCCTATTTCATTGGTGTTGGTTGTGACCTCTCCCCTTTCATTCATAATTTATTAATTTGGGTCCTTTCTCTATTCTTTTTAATAAGTCTTGCCAGTGGCTTATCGATCTTATTTACTCTTTCAAAGAACCAGCTTCTAGTTCTGTTGATCTGCTCTACTGTGCTCCTGGTTTCTAATTCATTGATCTCTGCTCTAATCTTGATTAACTGCTTTCTTGTGCATGGGTTAGGCCTGAGACCTAGTTTTTTGATGAGGTGAGGAAAATTGGCAAAACTTTAGCTAACCTTACTAAGGAAAAAAGGAAGAGGACACAAACAAAACCAGAAATGAAAGAGGAGACATTACAACTGATACCACAGGGATGCATAGGTTTGTTAGAGACCACTATGAAAATCACATGTCAACAAATAACTAGGACAATATATTCTATATTATTGTAATTGGTAATATTTTGGTCATTCCAATTTTTCCCCTCAAATTGATATTTTGGGACCCGAGTACAGAATATAGAAAGAATGCTTAGAACACAGTCATAAAAAACATAAACCAATTAAAAACTGGGCAAAAGATATAAATAGTCCTTTTTCCAAAGAAGATATAAATAAGCCAATAAGCACATGAAGAGATGCTCAACATTTAGTCCCTATGGAAATGTAAAACAAAACCATGATGAGATACCACTTCACATCCACTGGAATGGTTATAATAAAAAAGATAATACTAGTGTCAGCAAGAATGGGGAAAATTGGAACCCTCGATCTCTGCTCAGCCACAGCAACATTTTTCTAAAGCAAGGGAAACAAAAACAAAAACTGTAATAAACCAAAATAAAACCCTCTGCACAGTAAAGGAAGTCATCAACAAAACAAAGGGTGGCCTACTGAATGGGAGAGGATATTTGCCAATGATATATCGAATAGTGGGTTAAATCCAAAATACATAAAGAATTTACACACCTCAACACCAAAAAACCCCAAATAAGCCAACTAAAAATGGACAGAGGACCTGAAGAGCCATTTTGCCAAAGAAGACATACAGATGGCCAAAAAACACATGAAAAGATGCTTATAATCACTAATCATTAGGGAAATTCAAATCAAAACTACAATGAGATATCTCTATCAGAATGACTAGAATTAAAAAATGAGAAATAACAAGTGTTTGTGAGAATGTGGAAAAAAAGAAACAACTCCTGCAGTGTTGTGGGAATGTGAATTGGCACAGCCACTGTGGCAAACAGTTTGGAGGGTCCTTGAAGAATTAAAAATAGGAGTACTATATGATCCAACAATTCTGCTACTGGGTATTCATGCAAAGAAAATGAAAACATTAATTCTAAAAGATATATGCACCCTAGGTTTATTGCAGCGTTATTTGCAATAGCCAAGATAGGGAAGAAACCTAAGTATCCATCATTAGACAAATGACTAAAGAAGTAAAGATGTGACATCATGTCAATATATATAATGGAATATCACTCAGCCATAAAGAAGAATGAGTTTTGCCATCTGTAACGACATGGTTGAAACTAGAGGGTATTAAGCTAAGTGAAAGAAATCAGACAAAGAAAGACAAATATCATATGATTTCACTTCAGTGTAGACTCTAAAAAACAAAACAAATGGATAAACAAATAAAAAGCAGAATCAGACCAATAAATACAGAGAACAAACTGATGGTTGCCAGGGGGAGGGGGTGGGGGATGGGTGAAGTAGGTGGAAGAGAGTGGGAGGTACAGGCCTCCAGGTATGGAATGAGTAAGTGCTGGGGATAGAAGGTACAGTGTAAGGAATAGAGTCAAGGGTATAGTACTAGCATTGTACAGTGACACAGTAGCTACACTCGCAGTGAATATAGCAGCATGTATACACTTGTTGAATCACTGTCTCGTACAACTGAAACTAATGTAACATTTCCTGTCAACTCTACTCAAAGGGAAAGAAAAAAAAAGTAAAGAGAAAAAATTTAAAAAATACTAAAAGAATTATTCTTTGGTCACAGAAGTGATCAATTTTACCACCACTTCTAAATTTATTCATTTTTCTTCATTTTCACTGCCCCAATCCTAGTCAACACCAAGTCATTGCTCCTTTGCATTACTGCTGTTCACCTGATTTACTTATATTTATTCTTGCCACATCTAATCTGGTCTTTTCATTGCTGCTATGTCCTAATTCTCCTTAAAAACTTCAGTGGTCCATTATTCTTTTACCATAAATTTGCTTATGAGTCTCTGGCCTCTGTTAGCTCACCAGCTCTATACCATCTCATATCTCATTTTCCACCACTCCTTAGGGCTCCAGCCACATTTAGCCTCTACTATTACCTTGAATTTACCATGATCCTGTCATTTCAGCATTAAAGTTCTTGGAATCCTTTCCATTCCCCCACCCCCATTATCAAACGAACACCGTAGTCAACTCCTACTCCTACTGTGCCCTCAAAATAAACTGGTGTTTCTTCTATAAATCCTTCTCTGACACCAAGACTAACTTAATTCTCCCCATTATATGCTATCATATCTCTGGGTGCTTTTGCATTAAAGCACTTCTCCCAGTCTATAGAGATCTATATGTTAGATTTTTTATTTAGCGTTTTATCTGCCGTCCCATCTAGTTCACAGTTTCCATGTGAACAGGGACCATGACAGTTTATTGATCATTCTATACCTGCCATATTTTGTAAACACAGTAGGAACACAACGTATACACACACACACACACACACACACACACACACACACACACACATATACAGGGTGAATAAATACTTTTGCCTCTAAGAATTTTTTAAGCATGACATCATAAGCACAGAATTTAAACCCCCTGAAATGTTGTACCCAAGAACAATTCAAACACTAATAAAAGCAGCCCACTTTTCTTAGGGCCATTTTGATTTCAAAAATGAATGTATTTTTGTGTTTATGTAAGCTCTAAGTTTCCACTGATAGGAAACATATCTCTGAATTAATCTCCTCTCCAACCTTTTGGGATTTCATATCCTAGGATTCCTCCTTTCTCTATGGACTGTTGTTTCTTCATGTCTCCAAGGGAAGTCTATTATCCTTAATCACTGAGCTGTCTACTACTCCCCATAAATTTCAGAAGCTCATAATTTCTGTGCCATGTGTCAACAGAGTACATGTCCTCACCTCACGTGTAAAGCTCCTTTCTCAGAGTGTTGTGTTTTGTTTTTTTTTCCCAGGTAGGAAACTTCAGGACCTCAGACTGTGAGTCTCTGCTCATAACCACAGTTAAGTACTAAAACCTTGGCACTCTTACATTGGCTAAATCCCAGAGCATCCAATGGCTCATCCGTAACCTTTTCTTATGTAGTTTTGGCAACATCCTGCATAAGGGATGGACTTTTCCCCCTGCCTTGGCAGAAAATAGAGGCTGGAGAAACTTTTCAAGAGGGTTAGGGCTAGAATTAGAGAATAGAGGGTGGTTTGTGCTCTAGAAGTGACTTCATCTATAAAACAGCTACCAGATGATCTTCAGGATGACTATATTAACTGTTTTCCATAGCAGGATCGTATGCCATGTCCTGCTAATCTCTAACTGCTAAAAATATTTCAAACACTACTTCCTTTCTGTGAACTCTAATCTGCTCCTTTTCTTAACTGGGCACTAATATCAATCAGGGGGAAATCAAAGATGTAACACTGCGTCTTTGATAGGAGGATGTGTCATAATAGATGAGTGTTTGGCAAAAGTACCAGACCTCATACAGGCAACTGGGTCACACATTTCCAAGCTCTCAAGATGGAGCCAGGAAGCTGAAATCCTCAGAATTCTGACCTGAAAGTCCAAAGTCAAAGTAGCTTCATCTCCAAACCTGTTTGTGTCTGTTTTGTCACAAATTGCTGTGAATACAGTTAGATGACTTTAGTTTCATCAAATTACATTACCATTAAAGAGGGATGATTTTAAGGAGGGCACATATCGCATGGCACACCGGGTGTTATACGCAAATAATGAATCATGGAACACTACATCAAAAACTAAGGATGTACTGTATGGTGACTAACATAACATAATGAAAAATTATTATTAAAAAAAAAGGAAAGAGGGATGACTTGCCCCATGACTAGGCATTATTACACATTTATCCAAACACAGAGGCAGCAAGACATTTCTGGGGAAAAAATGTATCTAGTTGTGAATACGAATCTTCTTTTGTTGCTGATAATGCAAGAGAATTTTGATTTCTTTCAGATATGTTTTTCTATATTTAAAAGTAATTATAACAAGAATACATCCATAACTGTCTTATGTGCTGAAAAGAAATTTAAACTTTATCGGAAAGAAAGTGTGAGGGCTTGGATTATTTTAAGCAAGAGAATACCAGGTTTAGGACACTCAGATTGCTGACAAAAGGAAAGAAGGACAGGGAAAGGCAAATAAATATGACCAGGTAAGGCTGCAGAAGCAACACTCAAGGGAAGGGCTGCCTGAGTGACGTAAAGGGGAGGAAGCAGCAGGACAAGAGAGAAGTTGCTTGCCAACAGGAAAGGCTCATTTGTTAGTTTCAGGCTTGGTTGGTTGGCTTCTGAACAGAATAAAAAATACATGAAAAACAACAGAGTTTGACAAAAGATAAGTGTAGTTTTGAACATGACTCTGAACATATAGTGGCAGTGTCTTCAATATTGCACACAAGTACTTCTTGTTTATTAAGTAAAATCAAGTCATCTTATTACCTGTGCCTAAATACCATATTTATATGCCTTTATAGATTCTCTAAGACTAAACTAAAAAAAAATTATCTATGGTTTTCTTTATTATGTGACTCCTCAAATCAACAAATTTGGTCATGAACACTTCATTTATCAAGTTATTCTTTTGAAATGTTCTTAGTAGTCCATACAAGTGGATTGTTAAAAAAAAAGTAATTCTTCTTTTAACATGACCATACTTATGTTTGCAAAGCTCTAAGTCTGTGGTATAAAATTTTTGGAAGGTATGTAAACCATTAGTGGACATCTATAGCAACTGGGAATGGTGCAGCTACAAAATTTAATGTCTCGTAATTCTGCATTTAAAAAAATTCTTTGTTGTTAGTTAATAAAAAATTGAAGCAAGGTTGAGACAAATATGAAGAAAACCAACACATCCACTTGATTTCACAAAATTTCCGAAGAGATGATGAAGCTTTAAAAAAAGCATCGACTAGAATCATATTTACATGATGGTCCCAAATTGAGTTGGCTGTGGACAATGCAAACAGAAATTTGAGATGTATGCTGCGTCCTCCCTGAATAGCCAATAGGGATACATGCTTCCTGGAAGTTTAGCTTCTACTGTCAAGGCACCAGAACATCATTGTAAATTATCTTAATTTTCTGTAAGGAATGGGCCACAGAATTTATTTTATTATAGCACCAAGCTATACTCTGCAGAGATGGTTTAAAAATAATGTTTGATGATAATTCTGCTCGAAGAAATCAACTTTGAAAATCATTTTCTTTTTCTCTTAGGAAAAGATGTCTGCATCTCCGAAAGGCTCTAATAGCTCCAAATTCCAGGTCTCTGAGTTCATCCTGATGGGATTCCCAGGCATCCACAGCTGGCAACACTGGCTCTCCTTACCATTGGCATTTCTCTACCTCTCAGCAATTGGTGCTAACATCCTCATCCTCGTCACCATCTGCCAGGACCCGGCCCTTAAGCAGCCCATGTACTATTTCCTGGGCATTCTCTCTGTGGTGGACATGGGCCTGGCCACCACCATTATGCCCAAGATTCTGGCCATCTTCTGGTTTGATGCCAAGGTCATCAGCCTCCCTGAGTGCTTTGCTCAGATTTATGCCATTCACTGCTTTGTTGGCATGGAGTCTGGTATCTTCCTCTGCATGGCTTTTGATAGATATGTAGCGATTTGTCACCCTCTTCGCTACCCATCAATTGTCACCGATGCCTTAATCCTAAAAGCTACCGTGTTCATGGTACTTAGAAATGGCTTGCTTGTCATTCCCGTGCCTGTGCTTGCAGCCCAGCGTAACTATTGTTCCAGGAATGAGATTGAGCATTGCCTGTGCTCTAACCTTGGGGTCACCAGCCTGGCTTGTGATGACAGGAGGCCAAACAGCATCTGCCAGTTGGTTCTGGCATGGATTGGAATGGGGAGTGACCTAGGTCTTATAATCCTGTCATATACTTGGATTCTGCGCTCGGTACTTCGACTGAACTCGGCTGAAGCCGCATCCAAAGCTCTGAGCACTTGTAGCGCCCATCTCATCCTTATTCTCTTCTTCTACACAGTTGTTGTAGTGATTTCAGTAACTCACCTGGCAGAACCTAAAGCTCCCTTGATTCCAGTTCTACTCAACGTGCTGCACAACATCATCCCCCCTTCCCTCAACCCTCTGGTTTATGCACTTAGAACTAAAGAACTTAGGGCAGGCTTCCAAAAGGTGTTTCGCTTGAGCTTAGAAAAGCACACAAGGCACCAGTGACCTTCTCCATGATGCACAGGAACTTCAGCTTCTTTTAGAACGGACACTAGAACTTCAAAGATGACGGGGAAGTGAATGTCTTTGAGATGTATTTTTCACTTTGCAAAAGCCTCTGAAAACAACAACAGTAAAAAATTCTGAGTAGCTCCAAAATATTCATAAGAGATGAATATACGTGGGGAAAGGAAGGACTTTCTACCAAATCATGAAATGGAATAAAACTAGAGTTTATGAATTATGTGTCTCCCTTAGAATAAAAATGAACATAATAATACACATATAACTGAAGAGTAAGTGAGCGGGACATGAGTTACATATCATGATTATTCATTGACAGTTGTTACCTGGGACCAAAGTTTATCTGCCTGAACAAATTCATTCCAATAATGTGCATGAAGAGAAATAGAAAACCCTTCAGATGAACAATGACAAATCAGTCTATGATGGGGCTCTGGGCACAATAGGGCAAGATCACCAAACTCGGATAAACGGAAGCCAAAAGATACAGACAGATGGTAGGTAGATAAGAGAGGGAGAGAAGACAAAGAGATAAAGAGAGAGAGAGAGAGAGAGGAGAGAGGAAGTCAGAGAGAGACAGAAAATATGGATGCCCAAAAGGATTTATCTTTTGCTCCATCTGTCTCTCCAGGGCTACTCTCTGCTTTCCTGCACTGTTCTGTATCCTGCAGGTCTGTTCCTGCACTGTTCTGTATCCTGCAGGTCTGTTCCTGCACTGTTCTGTATCCTGCAGGTCTGTTCCTGCACTGTTCTGTATCCTGCAGGTCTGTTCCTGCACTCTTCTGTATCCTGCAGGTCTGTTCCTGCACTCTTCTGTATCCTGCAGTTCTTTCCTTGCCCTCTCCGTATCCTGCAGGTCTGTTCTGCACTGTTCTGTATCCTGCAGGTCTGTTCCTGCACTGGTCTGTATCCTGCAGGTCTGAAGCTCATACACTGTGTACTCTGGGCTTCTCTGTTTCTAGCAGCCCCTTGGAATATTCCAACAGGAGTCCCTGGCTGGTAACTGGAGTGCGAGAGGAGTGTGGGTTGTTTATTCTTCTCCCACCCCTGAAGCACTTCTCAGGCGACACACCTGCAACAGCTACAGCATGCATGGTTACTCGAGAACAGTTTTAAAGGCTTTTTTTTTTTTTTTACATTTTTATTTTAATTTTAGAGAGTGAGAGAGCAGGTGAGAAGTGGGGAGGGGCAAAGACAGAGGGACAGACAGAATCTTAAGCAGGTCCACACCCAGTGCGCAGCCTGAACGGTGGCTTAATCTCATGAAGACACTGGCTGGGATTATGAACCAAGTGGAAATCATAAATCAGAAGCTTAACAACCTAAGCCACCCAGTGCTCCCCCCAAAACATTTTAAACATATTCTCTCCTCTTCAGGACAAGGAAGTGATAAAGGCATTACATTGGCCTCCAGGTACCAAACAGCCACTATTTTTTTCAACATCTGCTTTTGCTTCCTTAACCTCACCCACAACTAGTTAATGCCAACTTCATGAAATTCTCCTCAGATTCACATTTGTGTGTGTCTTTCGTTTCTTGCCGGAAGCAGATTTATAGATAGGCAGAAATAAGAAGTCTGTAAAGCAGGAGGCAGATGTGGGATATTTACCCCATTGAAAAATCTTGCCCTGAATATGCTCTTGTCTTTTCCTAAAACCAATGAACAGCAGAAATAAGGCTTACCCTAATAGTGTCATGAATTGCGTTATGCTCTGGGCTGGTTTCCACTGAGCCCGTGATTAGAGTATTTCATTAAGTAGTTGGCATATTCTATGGATTACCTTGAAAAATGAGGATTAATTTGGGGCGTAGGCCTACCACATGCTAACAGCTCTATTGCACACTGTATACTGTCACTCATCTTCCTGTGAGATATAAAAGGTAAATTCTATCAGTTCTCAGGTATAATAAAAATAATGTGAAGGATCTTCCTTATTAGTTTGGTTCCCCACACAAAAGGCAGAATATATATATATTCATTATCTTGTCCTGAAATATATCATGGTTAAAAAAATGTAATTTTATGAGTCCATAGGACATTCAGTATTTTTTATCAGCGTTTAAATGAAAATAAATAAATTCAAGTTTCTGTGGTAGACCACAGATTTTCAAAATAAGCCATTCTGCTCTGTCACTGAAAAGAAAACCATAACAGATGCCAAGATTATGAGGACAGAAGTTGTCTGGGTGCATTGGTCACAGCTGTTGGGCCAGATCAGGTCCCAAGGGACGTTCCACCCTGAGCAGGTCTGAAAGTGGTGTTTAGCCAGCTTTTCTTCAGAGAAGTTGTCCATCTCTAGTGGCATTTAGCATCACAGATGTACTTTAAATGGATGACATGGTTCCCACTCAGATTTCTGAAGATGAGCCCAATGAACTCAGAGACCTTGGCCAATGTTGATCCCAACAACAACAGATTAATGTATGATTCAATGTCCTGAGCTTCTCAAGTTAGCTGATATGCCATTAGCGGGATGTAAAGTGAGAGATATTACTCAAAAACCAATGCTGGATGGTGACGGGAATAAATATAGGAAGATGAAATTTGACAAATTTGTTCATATTTTCCAAGATGTAAAAAGCAGTGATACTGCCAAAACCTCTCACAAAGCAGTCAGCAGGAAAGAAGGGATTTGCACTCTGGGGTGGGGGGACCTCAGAGCTGCCTACTGAAGGAACCATTGTCCTCTCTGCTCCTGAAATGCTGCTCTTGACATTTCCCTTATGCTCTGTGTATCTTTTTCCCTTTTACAATGCCCACCTCCAGACACTTGCTTAGATGATTGGAATATGAATGTTATCAAACAATAACTATGCTTTGCATCCACTGTGCTATTTCATATTTGAGAATCAGAGGGTAGATGGTTATGAATGCCCTTTGCTTATCTTTATGGTAATAAAAAATCGTAAAAGTCACTATGTGGAATATTATAGAAGCTTTTCGTATTCTTTTATTCTTATAATCAGTATATTTTACACTATTCATTCTACCTGATCCTTTTTGTACTTATGTAACAGTATTTTGATTACATTAAACAAGGTTACTGAGATTTTGATACTTTTTAAAAGGGGTGAGCAAAAATATGTAAAAAGATATAGAATTATGTAAAAAAATAAGTAAAAAAGGTACATTACAGGTAGAGCGGGAAAAGTACCTTATCTCTGCATCTTCTTTCTCTTACCAAAGATGTAAACAACTGATAGGTAGGTTTTGTCTTAAAACATTTGATTTAATGTGTTATAAGATAGAGGGCTAGTATCCAAATTCTATAAAGAACTTATCAAACTCAACATTCAAAGAACAAGAAATGGGCAGAAGACATGAACAGACATTTTTTCGAAGAAGACATAAAAATGGCCAACAGACACATGAAAAATTACTCAACATCACTTGGCATCAGGGAAATACAAATCAAAGCCACAATTAGATACCACTTCACATCAGTCAGAATGGCTAAAATTAAGAAGTCAGGAAACAACAAATGTTGGCAAGGATGTGGAGAAAGGGGAACCCTTTTACACTGCTGGTGGGAATGCAACCTGATATAACCAGTCTGGAAAATAGTATGGAGGTTCCTCAAAAGGTTAAAAATAGAGCTACCCCATGACCCAGCAATTGCACTACTAGGTATTAATCCCAAAGATATAAATGTAGTGATCTGAAGAGGCACCTGCACCCCAATATTTATAGCAGCCATATTCACAATAGTCAAACAATGGAAAGAGCCCAGATGTCCATCGACAGATGAATGGATAAAGAAGATGTGGTATAAATATGTAAATACACACACGCACATATACACAATGGACTATTACTCAGCCTCCAAAAAGGATCTTAGACTGTAGAAGGAAGAATTAATAACACAATTTTGAATGCTGACAAATTACATATATATTACAAAATCCTAAAAAATAACCTTTTAACTATTGTACTGCTTGGTAAATAGCTCTGACAAAATTTAAAGAAGCTTTTATTCTGATATAATTTGAAGCTGATGGAATAGTTGTAAGATCACAACAAGAAATTTTGTATACTCTCTACACAGATCCACCAATGGTTTAATTTTGCCCCATTTACTATATCATTTTTCTTTCTTTCCATTTGTAGGTATGTATATTTACATAAATTTTTTCTGAACAATTTGAAAATAATTTGGTTGTTTACTCATAAACATTTCAGAGTGTATTTTCTAAGAATAAAGACATTGATTTACATAACCATAAAACAGACAAAAAATCAGAGAAATTACATTGATATTTTACTATAATCTCACAGTTCATATTTAAATTTTTGTCTGCTTTATAAGGTCTACTTTATAAGATATTTTACTATAATCTCACAGTTCATATTTAAATTTTGTCTACTTTATAAGGTCCTTTGTAGCAATTATTTCCAGGTTTGGGATCCAATCCAAGATCAGACATTTCATTTTATTGCTATGTTTTCATTTTAATATGGGACATTTCCTCATACTTCTTTGATATTTACATTTTTAAAGAGTACAAGGCAGGTATTTTGCAAAATGTCTCTCAATTTGGAATGTCTAGGATTTCATTATAATTAGTGTGGTGATCATGGGTGTGTCCCTTTCACATGATCCTTCCAGAGAAGCTGACAGGAAGCTCCACTGACTGATGGCCTCACCGCCTGCACCTTTGGGTGCACAACACCACTCACACCAGATCCTGCTTCCCTTGGGTGCTCCCAGATAATCACTGAACACAGCAGGGGAACTTCAGCTAGGCCCTTCCTGCCCAAAAAGGGACTCCTTTAATGGTCTCCAACTTTGCTCAAAGATTCTCTACCAGCTGGGGGCGGCATTCTCAGAGTTGCACTGAGGGCTTGTGCAATCCTTCCTTACTGCCCTCTTTCCATAGGTGTCAGACCTGTATCTAAAGCTAAAGCCTCTCTTCATTTTCTCTTGCTTCCTTCACCTTAACACCTCATAGCTTTTTTCCCTAATACATCTATTCAATGTCTAATCCTACCTTATAGTCTGCTTCTTAGAAGTCTACAACCATAGAGTGATTTAAGAAAATAGGTGGTCAGAAATGATTCTGAAATTGATCTCCCACTTCACAGTGGCAAGAAGAACCCCAATCTGAGAGGAGAAGGGGGCACAGTTAGTTCCTAGCACAAGGTGATGGTATACTTGCTGAAGAGTTCACCGATGGTGAGATGATGGGGGTAGGGGGAGGAGAACAATGGCTAGAACCATGGAGTCTACTGGTTATTACTATGTTGTATTGAGACCATGTTAAGCAATAATGAGCAAACGAAGGCAGTTCACCAAGAGTAAGTTAAAGTGCAATAGATTTCAAAGAGTTTGCAGAGACTCATACCCTGAATTAAAAAGAACACAGCTGAGGAGTGAATTTGACCTTGAAAAATGAATTGCAAAACCCAATAGTCATTTAATACTTAGCAAGGCAGGTCTGTTATATTAACGGCTTGTCTCTGGTTTAGAAAACCTGGGATCCTGAAACATTGCATGTGGGTATCTGGATGGATGCCCCCAAGGATTTGGCTTTGCATAACTCTGAACCCTCAGAGTATGGTCTACCTCTTTATTTGTAAGAGTTAAGGCTACCCTCATGCAGGAAGTCAATGAGGGCGTCTCTCTCATACAAGAATATGGTCATCGCCCTCTCCAGGTTGCCAACCTGGTAACTAAGGTTAAATCTCAATGTGATTGCACTATGAATGAGTTGCAAGAGAAAGATAGGAACCAGTGCATTGGAATTTAAGGGTCATTGATCAAGGAGACCAGAATGTAAGACAGAAGAACATAGAGGATTCATTGAATTGGGGAGCTTTCTGTAGATACTATATTGAGACCCTGGTAAAAGTTCTGTGATATAAGACAAACTCACACACAAAGTGCCTCTTTGAAGCCTAGAGAAAGTGGAAATGCCTGAGTTGCCCTGGCAGCAAGTAGAGAAAACAATGACAAGGTAAAGGCAGTGGGCATGCTGTAGTTGATGTATTTATGTAAAGCCAGAAGCCATCAGAGAACTGTGTTCTATGGGAAAACCTGGAAGGCACAACATTTACCAAGGAATGCACTGGTGAGAAGGGCACCAGTATCAGTAAAATGTTGAGATCTATATTGACCTAATTTTTCTTCACTTAATATGTAGGTGTAATAGGCCTAAACTTTTGATTCCTTTCTTTTTTAGATTGCCATAGTTGTCACCATTTTCCTCCCTTAAATGTAAGCTTTTAAACCAGGGCCATGCCTACATATTTCCTAGCATAGCTTGGAGACTAGAAAGTTTTCAATAAACAGTAATCAAATGAAGAGATGAAACAATACATGAATAAAAGAAGAAATTAGAAAATGAATATGTGTGTGAATCCAAGAAATTCTCTGCTCAAGAGCTTTTGATCTATTTTTCCCCAGGGCAGTGGGAAAAAAGGAAATATAAATCTGTAATAAATATTAATTCCTAATTTTAATTTAAAATAACAGGCGTTCATTTTCATCCTTTACCTTCCTGTACATACATATTAACACATAAGCACACACATGTGAGATTTTTCACTTATTTATCCATATTTGGGTACTAAGAATGGAAATTTCTTGTTCTTTTTTCCTCCTCCCATTGAGGTTATTAGGATCCAAACACCAAGCCCTGTGTCTCCAGTACACTGGAATGTTCCCTTGGGACACAAGACACACATTTTCCTTTAAAGGCTCAGTTCAATAATACAGATATCAAGGAAGTTGGAGGTTGGCTCTGCACATGCACATTTATTTTTGGATTGTGATTTTCCTTGAACAAGACCCTAAATACCTGGACCAGACTGCATTCAGCTTACTGTTTTGCTATCCAGGAACTAAGGTATTAAAGATATACAAAAGAGGGGGTAGTGACAGGATTTTTTTTCTTTCTTTTTTTGGTAGGCAGTAAGGTAAAGTGGAGAAGAGCTTTGGGTATATACCAATTGCTTATTATTTTTCCAGAAATAAATCTTTGATTTCATTCATACAATTTGAAGGCAGAAGTATTGTGTGGGATTGGGTGTTCTTCTTAAATGTGTGTTTTCCCAAAAAGGCATTAAAATTCAGCATAATGCTATTGCGATTATGATCATTTGTACTATTTCTCTATCTTATTGGGAATCTTCATTCAGTAGTGGTGGAAGTTAGGCCTGAATCAATCCCATGACAAGGAAAAATGAGAATAGTTAGAAAATCGTTCTCCACCATTAGATCAATGACCAGTTTCCTCTTGCTTCTTACCTGTCCTCCCCTACTCATCCTCCAAATCATAGTGTAATTTTCCTTGATTATTTTCTAGAGAGACTGAGCTGTGACTTTGTTCCTTTGACTTTGGGTAGCAAAAACAACATGGAGCAAACAATCCTCATATGAAAAGAAAAATATGGCTGTAAAGAATTGAAGATGGTCTAATGAAAAAACAAGTTTTCTTACCTATAGGGGTGAAGAATGAGGATAGAGAGCAGGTGATATCAAAATTGTATCTTATAAGCTTGGTGCCAATCATGTGTTAATATGACTATGTCAGTAACCCTGTCTACATGCCAGCATAATATAAATCAAATTTCCTTGCAGAACAAATTGAATTCTGATGCATCGAAATTCTTTTAAATTTGTTTTGAAAAAGAAAACTGTTTAAGTTTGTAGTTAACACGTAGATCTTTAACTTAGATCTTGGATAGTTTTGCAAATACATTGAAGATGGGACCTAAAGTATTGTGTAAGCATAAGCCAGTTTTAATGACTACAGCTATGCAGATAAAAAGGAAATTGAGGAGTATAAAGAGAATGGTTATCTAGTACTTTTTAAAAACACATCCTTCAAAAAAGTGCATTTGTAATCCCAGAAAAATATTTTCAGTTTTTAATTTAGTGGTGCTTAGGTTTTTCTTAATTTCTCTCCCTGCTTCTTACGCATGGATATAGTGTTAAAGTGCAATAGAGCTAAGGAAACATACTTGGATAAAAAATATAGTATCTTTTTCTCCAACCCAAGTAGTTCTTTCCGTGCAGAAATCAAGACAATAAGGCTAATTCCTATTCATTCTTCAAGGGAAACCTTTGATGGGGGCCTTAGAAGGAAGCAACAAAAGGACAGAGGACCTTGTATTCCAAAGACAAGAATACCAGTGGGATGAGTAGGAAACAGCAAATAACAACAGAAGAGAACACTGCCTCTTCCATTTTGATCCTTCAGAATCCTATTCATGCTTCAGGTCTAAGGGCCCTTGGTCTTTTCTCTTAGAAGGTTCTCCTGAGGCTAGGATGGATTACCAGGCACTTCTATGACACCTAGTATAACTCTACCATTACAATGATGTAAGAAGAGGTTCTTGAAGAGCATGCTATTCCCATGTTCGACCTGTGTTTCCTTGCTATTCCAAATCAGGTTACCTTTTGACAAATCTGATTGTCCTCTCTTGGTATCATACGTGATGCAGAATTTCCATGTGACTGTTTTCCCTATTTGATGATGATGATGTTAAAATAGTCTTTTTTTTTTTTAATGGCGGGGAGAACTAATATTTCCTTTGAGGGAACACAGAAGAGAATTTATTTAGTGGCAAATTCAATTGCTTTCTATGATGTTAACTTTTGTAAATGCCTAAATTGCTATGAGTCTAAGAAGAACATACAAATACAGGTATCGAGTACTTAAAATGTGGTAGTGTGTTTTACCATGCTATCGCCTTCATTTTCTCAGCAATATGTTTTCTTTTGTTCTTGATAAATTCTAATATACATATGCAATTTTCACAATTACATGTTGAGGAATTCTCACAACTGCAACTCATATACCTCACAACTGTATATAAAAAAAAGTATTCGCAGCCCTTCAAAAGACCCCTCTACATACGCTTCCTTCCAGTTTCCACTCTCTCCCACCTAGGGAGAACATTCCCCTGTTGCTAACAGCACACGTTAGTTTGATCCATTTTTGTATTTTATATGAATTACATCAAACATGACACGCTATTTTGTGTCTGGTTTTTAAATTAAACACTGTGAGATTTATCCATATTGTGCATGCAGTTGTAGATGATTGTTGATTTTCATTGCTATCTAGAATTTCATCGTGGAAAAGCACCAAATTTTACTTACCCATTCTAACGTTAATGGACATTTAAGTATTTTCTAGTTTTTGATTACTGACATATTACAATCGTGTTGCAATAAACATTCTCGTTGATATGTTCTGGTAAAAATATGTGCATGTTTTTGTTAGGAATGGAACTAATAGCCATACACATATCCATCACCACCAGGTAAGCCCAAAATAGTTCAACTCTATACTCTTACCAGCAGTTGTTCCATATCTTTGCCAATACTTGGTATTTTTAGTCTTTTTCATTTGAATTATTTAGTTCGATATGTATTGCTATGTCATGAGGGATTCAATTTCCATTTATTTTCCTAATGACTAGAAAAGTTGGTGCCTCCTTACGTGTTTATTGGTATTTTTTTGTTCTTCTTTGGTGAAATGTATAGTAATCTGTCCCTTCCCACCTGTTTATTTTTATTGTGGGAGTATTTCATATATTTTGGATATGAAAGTTTTGTTGACCATATGCTTTGCAAATATGCTCTCTTCATCTGTGGCTTATCTTTTCACTTTTAACAGTGTCTTTCAAATAAAACTTAACTGTAACAATTTAATCTTTTTTTTAATGGGTAGCAATTTTTGTGTCCTGTTTTCAAATCTTTGCCTACTCCAAATATCAAAGAAGACATGTGTTTTGTATTTCATATTTGTCTCTAATATTTTTTTAAGATCGATTTTGTGTATCAAGTGATTTAGGGAACAAGGTATGTTTCTTTTCTCTCCCCACATACACCCATTGACTTAGGAATATTTATTGAAAATACCATTTTTTTAAAGTAAGCTCTAACCCAACTTGGGGCTTGACCTCACGGCCCTGAGATCAAGTCACAAACTCTACAAACTAAGCTAGCCAAGACCCCTTGAAAATGTGATTTTTGTTCATAATCTGTTTCCTTTGTCATAAATTAGATGGCTTAATTTGTGTTTCAGGATTTGCTTTCTAGACTCTATTTCTTACAGTAGTATTTTTATCTGTATTAAAAGGATAGGTTATCTAATTTTTAAGGAAGCTATAAATCGTCCACATGTATACCTTTAGGAATTGGAAAGATTGGGTTAAAATCCATATATTTCAGCAAGACTCTACTCCTGTTGTCCTGACCTGATCTTACAGACATTGAAAGAGCAAAAACACCTCAAAGAGATTAAATGAATTACAAAAATCAGTTCTGGGCTCAAAGTGTTCTGCCTAATAAATTGGTAAAGTTTCTAGCATATTAGTTGACAGTTTTCTGTGGAAAATCATAGGCCCCTTTTCCTATTTCTGGTCATTGTAGGGTTACTGAGAAGGTGGTTAATGGCAACCAGTTGGGTTGTCTGGGAAACCTGGCCAAAGTTCCTTTCCTTTCAGGAAGCAAAAATCTTCCATAAATTGCTTATTGTTGGAGTCAGTGAACTAAATGATTACCTGCCATTCGAATCAGCTTCCATCTCTCATTAATTCTTATTTTGCTTACCTGTTGAACAGAGATGACAATATCTCAAAGATTTCCACCTCCTTCTGCTCTCTCTTCTGGGAATGGTCTGAGTGTTGGAGAGTACTCCCATGAGGGGCAAGAGGAGGATTCTGACTTTCTCACTGCTTAGTAAGTCTTCCAAGCACCACAGGGTTCACTCCTGACCCTCTGCTTCTTGTGAATTCTTTGTTATTTACTCTCCATTATCAAGGAATTCCCTATTAGCTGATAACTAACTACAAGAGTCTTTATGATCTAGCCCCTGGGCAAATGGCCAGTTTATCATTTGTTCCCTTCATACTGTGAATTCTCACAGACTTGATTCTTTCACTTTGCTTGTTCGTTTGCTTGTTTTTATTTTGATTTCTACACATACTGACTTTTTTCCTCTGGAATTCCTTTGACAAATGTATCTATCTTACACCATGTCTTCCTTCAAAGTAGATATCAAACACCTTCTCTTCATCATGGTCCTGTCAATCACTAATGCCTCCTCCAAACACTCCAAAAATGCACATCCACTTTACTAAAGTAGTGCTTATTTTGGACCTTGTACACACCTCTATTTTAGTTTTTGTTACGTTTACTGTCATTATTTGTGTGCCCTTTGGTCTCTCCATTAAACTCTGAAATCTTTAAAGGAGGAAACTGGGTCTGGTTCCCCACATCACCACATTGAGAGTGCTCAGTAAATATTTGTGAGGAAGGAAGAGATTAATGAAAGAATGAGATGCTATTTATCTACCCCCAATATTTAGTTAACTTGAAAATGAAGTTTAGTTGTTAGTACAGAATTTGGGATTAATGAATTTTTCTCTTGGAAAAAAATGAATTTGATATGTGGCTAGAAGTATTAAATTTTCATTTATATTAGCTCCCACTAGAACCCAACTAAAATGGGTTCCATTGCTAATGTTTGGAAAAACTGTAAACAAAGTCAGAAAGAACAGATGAGTACAATAAATATCAGTGATGTCAACATCTTATTGAATTATAAATATTACTGGAGTAACTAGCATACTGGAGGAAAGATGTATCCTTGCCTTTAATAATAATATGAAGGTAATATTTATTTTGCTTATTTGTTTTCTATTTTGCCATAGACACCAGATAATCTCAGAGGGCAATGTCTGAAGGAAAAACAGATTGGTAGAAAGACAGAAGGAAAGAAGTGATTTGTTACCAGTGACAGATTCAGCATCTGAAGCAACATTAGCTGTTCTCTAGGTTTAATTGGAAGTTTATTCTGAATATAAATTTAAAAGCATAAATAGGTACAGGAGAAAAATGAGGTGTCCTAAAAGTGAGAAGAGTGAATTAAAAATTTTACTGAATTGGGAGACCCCAAGCTCCGTTGGGGAAAAGCGATTTAATGTTTACAAATACTTCAAACAGTAACTTAGTAATCAAAAATAATTATTGGCCATCAATTAACAACATGAATATAAAATAATGATACCTGTTGGGTCATTGGTGATGTAATCAAAGAAGTATTTGAGATCACATCAACGGGGAGATGCATACACTTACTAATAGGTAAGTAAGGTATTCTAACAAAAACCCTTAGGAGAAGTCATAACACAGTTACACTTGATTATAAATCTGTGACGATTGGAATCTTTAAAAAAATAATGTAGGAGCAGTATCTGTGGTGAGAACTTGGATTGCTTAATAAGAATTTGTTAGATGAATAGATACTTTAATTAATAAACAGCAAATATACAAAAAAAAAAACAACCCACTAATCCCTGACTCTCAGAAAATTTGGTTGATCATTAAAATGCACTATGGAATTTTAACATGGGTGTGAGAGGGAGACAGTAGCCATAAAGTATATTTTCCTTCTCTTTTTCTTACTCTAGAAAACACACATGAATTTTAGCCCTAATTCATCATGCTAATGTTGAATAAAACAAACCGGACCCCAGCCTCATTCATTCTTAGTGGAGTCCCAGGCCTGGAAGATATACACATGTGGATTTCCTTCCCATTCTGCTCCATGTATGTGGTGGCCATGGTAGGGAATTGTGGGCTGCTCTACCTCATCCACTATGAGGATTCATTGCACAGACCCATGTATTACTTTCTAGCCATGCTTTCCCTAACTGATATTGTCATGTGTTCTAGTACAATTCCTAAAGCTCTCTGCATCTTCTGGCTCCATCTTAAGGAAATCAGCTTTAATGAATGCCTGGTCCAGATGTTCTTCATCCACACCTTCACAGGGATGGAGTCTGGGGTGCTCATGCTTATGGCCCTGGACCGCTATGTAGCCATCTGCTACCCACTGCGCTACTCAACTATCCTCACCAATCCTGTCATTGCAAAGGTTGGGCTTGCTACTTTCCTGAGAGGGGTGTTGCTCATCATTCCCTTCACTTTTCTCACCAAGCGCCTGCCCTACTGCAAAGGGAATGTAATTCCCCACACCTACTGTGACCACATGTCTGTAGCCAAGTTATCCTGTGGCAATATCAAGGTCAATGCCATCTACGGTCTGATGGTTGCCCTCCTGATTGGGGGCTTTGACATCCTGTGCATCACAATCTCCTACACCATGATCCTCCGGGCAGTGGTCAGCCTCTCTGCAGCAGATGCTTGACAGAAGGCCTTCAGCACCTGCACTGCCCACATCTGTGCCATTGTTTTCTCCTACAGTCCAGCCTTCTTCTCCTTCTTTTCCCACCGCTTTGGGGGCCACACGATCCCTCCATCTTGCCACATCATTGTGGCCAATGTTTATCTGCTCTTGCCTCCCACCATGAACCCTATTGTCTATGGGGTGAAAACCAAGCAGATACGAGACTGTGTCATAAGGATTGTTTCAGGTTCTAAGGACATCAAATCCCATGATATATAAACAAGATTTAAAAATAAAAAAGACATTTCCATGACAGAGACCTGTTTAGACAAGAGATGTAAAATATTTCAGGAAGTACTATTTGATCATGAGTTGGAGCTTGTTGTATGATGCATTTCTAAATACGTGTCTTGAGAATCTCAACTGGTCTGCCAACCAAACTTCCTGTGAATTTTTTTCCTTCTCAGTTCTGTGAGAAGGAATACATATCTTTGAAAGACCCTAATTAGCCCACTTTCATTAGAAAATAAAGTGAGAGTAGGTGATCCTGTTTCCAAATAGCTATTATAATTTCTACATTGAAAACCAATTGTTTCTTTCCTCTGGAAAATTTGTGTTATATACTTTTAATCACTACTAAAATGTGTTTTTTCAATGACTTCTTCCTGAAAGAGAAACTACAAATTATCCTATATATGACGTCATTAATGTAATGAATTTTAAGTCTCTGGACGTCTGAGATAATCTGGCCAAACAGGTCTCTCCTAACTATGACACACACATTTTTTCACTACTGACTAATCTGATACCCAGTTTACTTCAAGTGGACCTTTGAATGCACACAATCTGGAGGTTCAGGTAGACAGATCTCTTAACCAAATGTAATACACAGTATGATGTTTTATAAGCAGCATGAGAGGGGATCAAAATCAACGTGTTTCCTCTTATCTACAGTTGTGAACCTAATAAATAAAATTAAATATCTCTTTCTAATATTTAAGATTCTTTAATGAACAAATGAAAGACTAAATGAAATAGTACTTTTATACTAATGTTTCATGATCTGTGCCAATTTTGTAAGGACTATAAAATAAGCTGAATTTTTATTCTTATATCTCTTTGTCCAACTTAAAAGAATACCTATTATCTCTGCCAAGTTTAGTTAACTATACCAATCAAATTACATTTAGTTACTTAATTGGTCCTTCTTTATAATCTCACATTTTAAAATCTTACAAAACAACACCCTCCACTAATATATAACCACCTTCCACTTTTTACCCTAGTTCTCTGCTTACCTTGACCTCAAAACTTCTAGAACAAGTGTTGGTCCATAAACTGGCTTTTGTACGTAGAGGGCAAGCAGAAACTGAAGAGAGAAGCAGACCACTACAGACTGGTAGGTGACAGTTTTAGTAAGCCAGGGAACATACATACAAAACTTGGGTGGCTGCAAGATGACGAGCTCTTTGCACCTGCCGGCCAGAATCTTAAGCGTTTATATGGAGGTCTTAACTGGGTTCAGTCATGCATACCATCCAGATGGTCTCAGCAGCACATTACTGTCTTAAGGTTGTGTCTTTAAGGTAGCTTCTAGTGTGGGGGAGGCAAGTGCAATGCACAGTCCAGGGACAGGGGAGAGAATGAGGAGCCTACAATTGCCTGGGTTCAGTGCTCAGGTCAACCTGGGGTCATGCCCTCTTGAGGACCTGTTCAAAGAACAAGTTGTAACCATCTTTCCCTTTACTTTCTCAACTTGAAATCTTTCTCCCTCTAATTGGTCTTTTTGTTATCACATCCATCACCTGTAATTGCTTTTGTCAATTTCACCAGTGGCTTCCATGTTAACAAATTAAATAGGCTTCTTTCTGGGCTCATCTGACTCCATCTCTCAGGAACAGCAAATGTGATTCTGTGTTCCTGAACTTGAAACATTTTCATTATTTTACTTCAGAAGCACTACACATTTTATGCTTTTCACCACTCCTGCTTAATAGGAAGACAGACAAATGAACAACAGGTATGAAAAGATGTTCAGTGTCACTAATCATTGGAGACTGCAAATCAAAACCACAATGAGATAATCATTTCTCATCTTGTTAGGATGGCAACTATAAGATCAATCAAATAAAGAATTTTAGGTGAGGATGTGGAAAACTTAGAACCCATGGCCACTGCCAGTGGGAATGAAAAATTGTGCAACCACTATGAAAAAAAGTTCCTTAAGAAATTAAAAATAGGATTACCATATGATCCCCAAATCCCACTTCTGAGTATTTACCCCAAAGGGCTGAAAATAAGATCTCAATGACATATATGTACTCTTATGTTTATTGCAGCACTATTCACAATATCCAAAATAAAGAAGTAACCTAAAGGTCCATGGATAGATGAATAGGTAAAGAAATGCGGTATATACATACAAGGTAATATTATTCAGGCATCAAAAAAGTAAACTGTCATATGCTACGTCATGGATAGCACTTAAGGATACTATGTTTACTGAAATAAGTCAGTCACACAAGAACAAATATTGTTATGATCCTATTTAAATCAGGTATTTTAATGTAGTTATGCTCACAGAAGTAGAAGGTGGAATGGTAGTTACCTTTATATATTATAATAATATGTATGTTATTTTATTTAACAAGACTATACATTGCCAATTAAAGAAATTTTTAAAAATCCAATTAAATGAAGGGACATACAATATTCATGGGGGAAGAGATATCAGTTATCCCCAAACTGATACATAGGTGTGTTGCAATTCTTATAAAAATCCAGGCAAGATTTTATGTTGATATAGACAAAATTTTTCTAAAATTTATTTGGACCATCAAAGGAATGACAATAGCTAAAACAATTGAAAACACATAATGAAACGAGGATGGAGTCTTTGCAATTTCAAGACTTACATAGCTACAATAATCAAGACTGTGGTATTGACAGAGGATAGGTACATTGAGCAATGAAACAGAATAGAAAACCTAGAAATAGACCCCCACATATATGTCCCAATGATTTTTGACACACAAACAAAAGAAATTCAATAAAGGAAATGTAGCCTTTCAATAAAGTCTGCTGGAAGAGCTGGATCTTGATAGGCAAAACTAAGAACACTGTTGACCTAAACCAAGATTGTTGATTGTACCTTACACACAAACTATCTCAAAAGAATGGATTATGAACTTAAATGAAAAATTTGAAGCTGTAAAACATTTCCAAAAGCAATGGGATAAATCTTTACCAGCCAGGACTAAGCAGAGTTCTTAGACTTGACACCAAAGCACAATGAAAAAAAAAAGTGAAAAATTAAACCATATTAAAAACCTTAAAAAAAATTTTATTCTGCTAAAGACCATATTAAGAGGATGAAAAGACAAACCATAGAATGGGAAAAATATTTCCAAGACCTAACCAACGCACATACACAGTTTTTCACACAAACACTCACCCGCACACACACACTCAAAGGTAAAAAAAATCCAATTAGAAAATAGACAAAAAATATAAACAGACATTTCATTGATCAGGACATACAAATGGCAAATAGATAACATAAAAAATAGTATATGATCTCACTCATATGTAGAATTTAAGAAACAAAAGAGATGAACATAGCAGAAGGGAAGGAAAAATTAGATAAAAAGCAGACAGGGAGGCAAACCATAAGAGACCCTTAACTATAGGGAACAAACTGAAGGTTGCTGGAGGGGAGGGGTTGGAGGATGGGATAACTGGGTGATGGGCGTTAAGGAGGGCACTTGATGTAATGAGCACTGCATGTTATATGCAACTAATGAATCACTAAATTGTACCCTTGAACTAATAATACACAATATGTTTACTAATTTTAATTTAAATAAAACATTTTAAAAAATGTTTAACATCATTAGCCATACACAAATAAAAAATAAAATTGAGATAGAATATCACTACACAACTGTGACACAACATAAAATAAAACCTACTAACAACATGAGATTCTGGCAAGAATGCGGAGAAACTGAATCATTAATACATTACTGGTAGGAATATAAAGTGGGACAGACATTCTGGAAAATATTTTGGCAGTTCCTTTAAAAGACAATACTGGAACTATCATACAATTTACTGTTACACTCCTGGGCATTTATCCCGGAGAAATACTTGTGTTCACATAAAAACCAGTGAACTGTGAGTGACATAAGTGAAAATGGCAAAATAACAATATTAAAAAGTTTGTCCCTAATAAAAGCAATGGATAAACTGAAAAACAAACAAAACAAACAAACAAAAACAGCAGTCAAAATCAACTTTCTCACCTTCTTGATACTACCTAAAAGTTGGCAGCAACTAGGGGAATACTTATCCAGAAAAAATAGTTGAGTCACTGTATAAAACAGTATGAAGTTTCCTCAAAAATTAAAAACAGAAATTCCATACGATCCAATAATTCCACTTCTGGTATTTATCCAATGAAAACAAAAACACTGATTTGGAATGGCGTATGCACCCCTCTATTTATTGCAACATTATTTACGGGAGTCAAAATATGGAAGCAACCTAAGTGTCCATTGACAGATGAAGGGATATGGAAGATGTGAGATATATACACAAGAAAATATGCAACAATTAAAAAGAATGAGATCTTGCCATTTGAGACAACATGGATGGATTTGAGGGTATTATTCTAAGTGAAATTAAGTTAGACTGAGAAAGACAAATACATACGATTTCACTTATGTGTGGAATCTTAAAAAAAGAAATGAATTCACAAACAAAAAGCAAAATCAGACCCATAAATACAGAAAGCAAACTGGTAGTTGCCAGAAGGCAAGAAGGGCAAGAAGGTGGGGGGATGGGCCAAATGGGTGAAGGAGAGTGGGAGATACAGGTTCCAGTCATGCAGTGAGGAAGTCATGGGACTAAATGGTACAACATAAGGAATGCAGTCAATGATACTGTAATAAATAGTGTTGTGTGGTGACAGCTACACTGTGGTGAGCATAACACTACGTATAGAAATGTTGGATTTCTATGTTGTATACCTGAAACTTATATAACATTGTGTGTCAATTACATTCAAATTTTAAAAAAATCAAAAGAAATAAAAAATAAAGTGTTTGCACACATGTAGAAGCATATGGGAATAGCCATATGCTTAACTCATTAAAACTACACAGTGTATAAACCCTCTTTCAACTAACACATTTTTCATTAAAATCTGAGGTGATAGAACTCAAACCTGATAGGAAAATTCATTAGCAAATAAAGTTCCTCTCAGATAGAAGAGGTTTCTGGCACTATTTACAGCCTTTTGGCTCTATTCGGTCGTCTACTTTTTTGTTCCTTCCATCTTTAAGTCGCGTGTTTTCCAACCATGTTCCTGTTGATAATTCTAACTAAATAAAAGAAGTGAAACTTCAAAAAAAAAAAAAATCTGAGGTGCTTGGGTGCGTAAGTGGTTGGGTGTCTGTCTCTTGATCTCAGCTTCTCTCATAGTCATGAATTAAAGCTCCATGTTGGGCTCCACACTGGGTGTGGAGCCTACAAAACAAACAAACAGCCCCCCCCAAGATCTAAGTGTATGTAAACTTAGGTGTAGAAGCATGGTAGTAGCCCTATTGTTAACTCACTGAACCTGCACTGGGTATGTGTCTTTCATTTTTTTTTTTTTTATTTTTTATTTTTATTTTTTTACATGATTTTTTTTATATTATGTTAGTCACCATACAGGGTATGTGTCTTTCAAGTAACATCTTCATTGGTTGAGATATGTCTCATCACCTTCTGTGTAGAAGCCTATGGGAATAGATGTATGCTTAACTTATTAAAACCTCACTGCCTGCACCCCAATGTTTACAATGTCCAAAATAGACAAATTGTGGAAGGAGCTGAGATGTCCTTCAACAGATAGGATAAAGAAGATGTGGTTCATATATACAATGGAATATTACTCAGCCTTCAGAAAAGATAAATACCTACCATTTACGTTGACATGGAAGGAACTGGAAGGTATTATGCTAAGTGAAATAAGTCAATCAGAGAAAGACAATTATCATATGGTCTCGCTCATATGTGGTCTATTAGAAATAGCTCAGAGGATCATAGGGGAAGGGAACGAAAACTGAATGGGAAGAAATCAGAGAGGGAGCCAAAGCATGAGAGACCCTTGACTCCGGAAAACAAACTGAGGGTTGTGGAAATGGAGGTATTGGGTGATGGGCATTAAGGAGGGCATGTGATGTGATGAGCACTAGGTGTTATACGCAACTAATGAATTGTTGAACACTACACCAAAAACTAATGATGTGCTATATGTTGACTAATTGAATTTAAATTTAAAAACAAAAAAGTGAGGGGGAAAAAAAGGAAGTTTTATTTATTTTATTTTATTCTATTTTATTTTTATTTTATTTAACAAAATCTGCACTGCACTGCACAGGGGGACCTGGGTGGCTCGGGTAAGCATTTGCCTTTGTCTCAGGTCATGATCCTGAGGTCCTGGGACCAAGCCCCCTGTTGGGGCATCCTGCACAGGGGGGAGCCTGCTACTCCCTCTCCCTCTGACTCCTGACTCTGCCCACTGTTCGTGCTCTCGCTCGTTCTTGTTCTCTCTCGAATGAATAAATTTTTAAAAAATCTTAAAAAATAAAATCTACCCTGCACAAAACCAAATAATTAAATAAAGCCAAAAAACAGCCGAATCTCTGTAAGAGAGCTTTGCGACTTTTTAAAAATTGTCATAAAAGTCAATTAATATGAAATTCACCATTTTAAAAAGATTTATTTTATTTATACTAGAGAGAGAGAGCACGAGTGGAGGTAGGGGTAGAGGAAGGCAATCTTCAAGTGGACTCCCCACTGAGCACCGAGCCTGAGGCAGGGCTTCATCTCAGGTTGCATGAGCTCGCAACCCATGAGATCATGACCTGGGCCCAAACCAACAGTCAGATGCTTAACCAGCTGAGCCACCCAGGAGCCCCCCAAATTAACCATGTTCAGTGTACCATTCAGTGACTTTTAGTACTTTCACAGTGCTGTGCAATCATCACCACTATCTAATTCCAGAATATTTTAGTCATCTCTCCAAAAAAGCCTATACATTTTAAGCAGTCACCTCCTTCACCCCACCCATGGCAACCAAAAATTTACTTTCTATTCTATGGATTTGTCTATTCCTCATATTTCATATAAATGGAATAACACAATATGTGGCTATCTGTCTCTGAATTGTTTGACTTAGCATAAAGTTTTCAAGGTTCATGTTGTTTAATCTCTTTTTTATTCTTACTACCCTGACTTGGAGATGACTAAGTACTCAGTGACATTATTGAATTAGAGACGTTAAAAAATAAGTGAATAAAAAAAGAAATGGATGATACGTGAGGGACTAAAACATTCTGTGTAAGTGCTTCCACCACGTGTCCTACAAGGCCTCACAGGGAAAAAAAACTCTGCAGTATTAACATCACTCCCTTCTACTAAAACTTGTGCTCAATTCCTCTTCATTAAGTACGTGCTCACACATGTGTGCATGGACACACACACACACACACACATACGTGCATATGAAATAATTCACTTAGGTATCATCATATAGCAGTAAGAATGGACAGCTTTGACTTTTTTACTCTTCCCATAAGGGTTAGTTTGATTGCTACGCAATCATCTGTGTCTCTAAGTTTTGTACTATCCCTTTAGGATATGTAGGACATTTTTCTTAAACACCCAATACACTAGTACAGGTATCATGGGACTTAGGAATCGAGGGCTGTCCATGTACATATAGCCTATGCTTTTGAACCAAGACCCTGAACACCTGGACCAGACTGCATTCAGCTCACCGTCTGTTATCCAGAACCGAAGGTATTAAAGGAACACAAAAGGGGGACTAGAGACAGGATTTTTAAAATTGTTTAGGCAGAAAGAGAAAGTAGAGGCTTTGAATGTGTATAAATTGTTTATGATATTCTCAGAAACACAGATTTGAGTCCATTCACCATGTTTGAAGGCAGGAGTGTTGTGGGAAGCTGGGAGGTCCCAAAATGTTTGTTTGCTCAATTCTCAGATTGTAATTCAGTGTAACTTTCTATCATGATTATGAATATCTAATGTCATTTCCTTAACCAAGTAGGAATCACTGGTTCTGCTATATAGGAAGTCAGGTATGAATCACGCTCATGACAGGAAGAAATGGGGGAGAACTAGGAGAATAGTTCTCAGTCATGCTCACAACACTTGCTTCTTACCTGCCCTCCCCTTGTTCTCAGAAAAAGAACCTAATTTCTCTTGGTTCATTTCTACAGAGATTTAGTTAAGACTGTATTTCATCCATAACAACCCTTGCCTAGAAGGACCCACTGTTGTATAAGAGAAGACCATGGGTTTTAGAGATTTAGGACAGTCTAAGGAGAAAACAAGCTTGCCAAGTATGGGGTTTGGGAATGACAATAGACAAAATATGATATGGAAGTTGTGTTTTACAAATAACATACATGTATTAATGTTACTATTCCAAAACACCTGTCTACACCCATGACATAATATTAGTTAATTTTTCTTGCTAGAACAATTAAGTTATGATGTATTGAAATCATTTTAAATCTGTTTTGGAAATTTCTTTAGTTATTTTGTGGTTAGTACTATATTACCTGTGTATAAGTGTGGACCTCTGACAGTTTTGCAAATGTATTAACGATGGGACCTGAAATTATCGTGTAACATGAAAGTCAGTTTTAGTATTTAAAGACATATCTATAAAAAAGAAAGCACATGAGACATATGTAGGATATTTATTTTGTATTTAGGAAAGATATTCTCTAGAATACAGCACAAGGAATCTCAAAAAATATATTGCCTATTTTAAAATTATGGGTACCCATACTTTTCCTAAATTTATCTCCTTCTGTTGTACAGATCCATAAAGACGTGACTATTTGAATGTATTAAGGAGAATTGAGTAGTGATATTATTTTTTCAACAACCTATGACAATTTATTGTATACTAGTCAAATATTTATCAAAATAAACTTCACTATCTATTTTATTTTAGTAGAAAACATATTTAGATGGATAAACATATATGCAATTATATACGTATATCTGATTTTTATAGTTTTAAAAATTTCGGTTCATGATATATGTGAAATGAATACAAAAGTATTGTATTCAAACATAATGTACACATTTACAAGCCTAACAGAATGAAACCTGATGGCAGTTTTGTTATCCACGTTATTCTTCTTAAAGCAATACTTTTACTGGATGCCCTCGCTGGCAACCCTCTTGGGATTCCTCTCACTCCTGACAGCTTTTTCTGTATCCTAGCTTAATAAACTTCTATCACTTTACTCAGTTAAAAAAATATATATAATATATATAAAATACATATAATATATAAATATATATCATATCTTAAAATATATAAAAATATATATACTGTTAAAAAATCACTTTAAGATCAATTTGTAGTGTAGTTTACATAGTTGATTTTGATTTCCCAAATCAATATATTTATTTTTCCTAGCACATTACTTTTTTCTGCTTCCTTGGAATTTCCTTTGTTTTCTCTATTTCAGGATTTTTTTGAAATTTATAATTTCTGGCGATTTATGAGGTAAACATCCTAGTTTTATTTCTTCTGGTGGTTCCTTTGTGCTTTCCAAGTAATGATATTTATACTACAGCATTTAATTTAATAATGCTTAAAGTATAGACTATGACTAGTTAATTCATTCATCTGCTCATTTATTCAAAATTATTTATCAACATCTAATATAGGCTGTCTTGCTTGACAGTGCAGGCATAAAGTACAATCTGTGTTAATATGAAATTTCACTAAATTGTGGATGATTCAAGAATATCATAAGATTTTTATAATACCATGACGTTGAAATAGCGAAAGACATTGATTCCATAAACAAATCTATGCCTTAACTGTCACCCTGGCACTTTGCTAATTACATGATATTAAGAGGCTGTAGGGGTTGGCCTTCTCACCTGTCAGAGAGTTGAGTCTTCTTGAAATATATTATACTAGAGGCTATTTGGGGGGAACACAAAAAGAAAAGTTTGCAAAATCATGTAGCTAAAATGTCAGTATGATTGAGTAAGAAATAGCAAGCGGTAAGAGAGAACACTGCTCTGCCTGTTTGGCCCATCTTACACTTAACCATGTTTCATGCTTAAAAGCATTTGTCTCTTCCTCTTAGACACTTTTCTGATATGCCTCCAAGTTAAATTCATTGCCATTTCTCTCTGCTCCTATATGATCTATGATTTTTGTGATGCCATAGAAGAGATCTTTGAAGAGCACTATTATAAACATGTTCATCCTATGTCACTTTATTTCCAAAAAAGTTGTCTTTTGCAGTATCTAATCCCATGGTGCAAATGCATAAAGATAAGACATAGGTGTGGGTAGAAAAACTGAGTGAAGAACAACTTGATATCTCTGATTCTTCCACTATCCTAAATAATGTTAATTATTTTCTCATGTGACTTGGAAGTATATTCTGGGAAGAAACTGCAGCTAATAATATGAATGCGTATAAAAGGTGTGGTGATGGCCAAGGATGAAGAGTCATAAAAAATGAGATAATTGAATCCAGTATTCTTATTTTAATGTGAGTTCCTCAGTACCCTTCTACTACTTAACTCCAAGAACATTGTCAGCCAGTCATACAACCCTCCAGGATACAGATTTTCTGTAAGAATCAAAAGTGTCTGAGGAACAAAGCCATGAACACTGATGACTAAGAATGCCTCCAATGGAGTAGAGGTCCCTGCTTGAGCACTCTAAGTAAATCCTACCAATTGATGAAATTCACTCATCACCTGGAGTTTCAAATCAGCTCTCTATAGACTCTTTCTTAAGACTGAATCAATATTCAAAAATTACCAGATATGAGAAACTCTTCCAAAGTAAAAGACAGAAGCTAAAAAAATAAATAATTGAAACTTAGATGATATAGAAATTATATATGAAGCATATACATATGTACATATATATTACTGTCAGATTCACAAGATTCAGAAGCAAATAGGTTGTTGGAAATTTGTAATATTAGACAACCAAAAAATGCCAAGATATTTGGGATATAGAGTTCAGGAATTTTTCTAGAAAATGGATTAAAAATTAAAGAGATACAATGTAAAAATTTTAAAAGAAAAAAATGAAAAGAAGGGAATAAGGCCAGAAGATCCCATATCTAATTAAAAGTAATAATAGTAAAATAACAAGTTGGGAAGATATTATCAAAAGTTAATACAACACATTAAAAAAACTACAAAAACCAGAAAAAAATAATAAAGTTGTCCTTTTAAAAGTCACTGAATTGTACAGTTACAATAGGTAAATATTATGGAATGTAAATTATATCATATATATACATATACATATATATATATTTTAAATAAAATTGTCTTCAATCTTAAAAAGAAAGTTAATACAAGAAAATTTCTAAAACCGAAGGTCACAGAATTCCAGACCCAAAAATGCCCAATAAATACCTGCACACTAAATGACAAACATGCACACATACACCTCTATCTATCACCATTACCAGCATTGAGTATGAAAGCATAGAAATTTTAAAATGTTCTTAAGAACATTTTATTTCAGAGCCAGAAAGCAATAAATGAAGAAAAGCAAAGAAGAATAGCTCATGTAAAAAGTATCAACAGTCCTCTTAATAACTATACCTTAAACTAGGAGATTGAGAATGCCTTTGAAATTCAGACATAAGAAACCTCATCTACATGGAGCCTCCATTTACTCAATAATGAAGTGTAGATTAATAAAAATGCATCCTGGGCTCGTAGTGAGGATGAAATGAGTTACTGTATATAAACTTCTTAGAACTTTACCTAGTACATAGTAAGTATAAATAAGAATTATTAAAAATAAGAGCAACAAAAAATAAAAACAGTAAGAACAATAACAAATACATCCTAATCATATCTGTTGTGTCACCGGTGAGGTAATCAATGAGTTCTACCTTAAGAAACACCCAACGGAGGGGCTATAATAATTAATATTTAAATAAGATATTATAACAAATATCAATCTGAGTGATCATACTGACATAAATCAAAAGTGTAACACAATTACACTTGATTTTAAGTTTATGGGAATTGTATCTATATCTTTTTGTTTTAAAGTAATGTAGACACAAACCTGACACATAGTAGGTGTGAAGTATGTATTGTTAAATGAACTGATAAATTAATGAATTAAATAATGGTTTAAACTTAGTTTAAATAGTGTTTAAATAAACATGTCCTGGCATTTAAAATGTTTGCTTTCTTGTTATTACAATACAATATTTAACAGAGAGAAGAAACAGAGAGAGGGAGCACAATGAAGGTTTTGGTTTTTTTTTTTTTTTTTTTTGTATTTTTCCAAATCTCGAAGGGTCAAAAATGAAACAAAACAAGAATAAAACTTCAACCCTATAAGCTTCTTAATGTTTGCACCAGCTTAATTATGATAATTCTGAACCAATCAGATGTAACACCAGCCTCATTCATTCTTAATGGGATCCCAGGACTGGAGGACATGCACATGTGGATTTCCTTCCCATTTTGCTCCATGTATGTGGTGGCCATGGTAGGGAATTGTGGACTCCTCTACCTCATCTGCTATGAGGACTCCTTGCACAGGTCCATGTATTATTTTTTGGCCATGCTTTCCCTTACTGACCTTGTCATGTGCTCTAGTACAATCCCTAAAGCTCTCTGCATCTTCTGGTTTCATCTCAAGGAAATTAGATTTGAAGAATGCCTTGTCCAGATGTTCTTCATTCATACCTTCACAGGGATGGAGTCTGGGGTGCTCATGCTTATGGCCCTAGACCGCTATGTAGCCATCTGTTACCCTCTGCGCTACTCAGCTATCCTCACCAATCCTGTCATTGCAAAGGTTGGGCTTGCTACTTTCCTGAGAGCGGTGTTGCTCATCATTCCCTTGATTTTCTTCACCAAGAGACTACCCTATTGCAAGGGCAATATAATACACCATACCTATTGTGACCAGCTGTCTGTAGCTAAGTTATCCTGTGGAAATATCAAGGCCAATGTTATCTACGGTCTTATGGCTGCCCTCCTGATTGGGGGCTTTGACATCCTGTGCATCACAATCTCCTACACCATGATCCTCCGGGCAGTGGTCAGCCTCTCTTCAGCAGATGCTCGACAGAAGGCCTTCAGCACCTGCACTGCCCACATCTGTGCCATTGTTTTCTCCTACAGTCCAGCCTTCTTCTGCTTCTTTTTTAATCGTTTTGGGAGCCATGCAATCCCTCCATCTTGCCACATCATTGTGGCCAATATTTATCTGCTCTTGCCTCCCACCATGAACCCTATTGTCTATGGGGTGAAAACCAAGCAGATACGAGACTGTGTCATAAGGATTGTTTCAGGTTCTAAGAACATTAAATCCCATAGCATATAAAAGACATTTTTCATGGAAGAGATGAAGGGGGAGGCAAATAATATGCCATTGGCTGCTTAATTAGAGTCTAAAGTTGCCTTTTTTAAGATTTCTGTTTTGTTCTTGACAAGGGAAGGACCCGACAGGACATTAAATGTTTTCAGAATCCCAAAGTCACTGATATGGCCCTCACACACCCTACGAGTTTTTCACCTCCTCACTCCTGTGGAGAAATAGTCTCATCATTAACCCAAATTCCCATGAGCAAAACACAATGGGAAGTTGAGTAACTTATCAAAAGAAATGAATAAATCAGAAGGAGCTAAAAATAAAGAGATAGTTTGTCTTGTTTTCAAACAGGGACTAGAATTTCTAGTTTGAAAGATAGTTGTTATTTACCTCTGGAAAATATGTGCTATATGTTTCTCATCATTATCCAAATTTCTCTATTTTCTCAATATCATCCTCTTGATGGAGAAACTAGTAAGTACGTTCTGAGGTCATTATTCTAATGAGATTTCAGCCTCTGGACTTAATTTGGAAGTAAGTTAGTCATCTGACCATGTATCCTCTAGGAAACTCCTAAATGGCTAAAGAAATTTGTCTACTAATTACATAAAAGAAGAAACCCTGGAATATGGAAAGAAAAAAATATATAGTAAGAAAAAAATGATACAGTAATCTTTTCTTCTCATCTTTAACTTTCTAAATTATGTTTGGCTATTGAAAGAAAATTTATAACTTTGTGGATATAGTTCCAAATTTATGTTAAAAAATGTTTAAGCTAACTACAAATGAGATAGGGTAAAGGGATTTAAAGAGAGGTAAAATTTATACTTCACTTGAACTGTCCAAATGATGATGTCAGGAGACTGTGATGCTATGTGTATAAATACAATACGTAGAGCAACCACTAAAGAATCTATGCAAAGAGATACACTCTAAAAACACTATAAATAAATAAAAAACAGACTTCTAAAAATACAGAATGCACCTACGGAATGGCAGAAATGTTAGATCCTTCTGATTATTGTCATTATCTAATGCCTGTCTTCATCTCTTGTGACAGCTTGGTGGAAAGTTCATTTTGTCACATATAATTATGGACTTCACTGCTCTTTTTTGGTTACCATTTGCAAAAATATCTTCTTCCATCCTTTTCCCTTCAACCTATTTACATCTCTATAGCTAAAGTCTTTTGTATACAGCATGTAGTTGGTTCTTGCATTTTTAATCTACGCAGTCACTCCATGTCTTTTGATGATGATGTTTATTTAATCCATTTACATTTAAAACATTAATGTTAGGAAAGGACCTAGCATTCTTATTTTGTTCACTATTTTCTGTTTGTCTTTTAATTATTTTGTCTTTTTTCTTTCTTATTTCCTTTCTTTGTCTTTCATTCATTTCTTTGTTGTGACATGCTTTGATTTTTTTTATTTCCTTTATTTACCTTATGTATGTTCTTTGTGGCTACTATGGTGACTGTATAAAATTAATATTTATTTATATTATATTATGACTAATCTGTTTAAATGCTACTCCTTTACATCTCTTCTACCCCAACTTTCTGTTATCAATGTCACAAATTACATTATTTTACATTTTGTACCATTAGCATAGTCTCATTGTTATTTTTTATGCTTTTATCTTTTAAATTCTGCACTGGAATTAAATGATTTATGTACTGCTATTACAGTATTACCAGATTCTGTATATATCTGTTTTTTTACCAAAGAGCTTTATATTTTCATGATTTCATGTTGCTGTCTAATGTCCTCTTGTTTCAAGTTCAGGTCCTGTAGCAATTCTTATAAGAAAGATCTAGTATTGATGAATCCTTCAGTTTTTATCTGTGAAAGTCTTTATTTCTCATTCATTTTTTAAATAAGATTTTATTTATTTATTTGAAAGACAGAGAGACAGAGAGAGAGAGAGAGTGAGAGCACAAGTGGGGGTAGGGACAGAAGGAGAAGCAGACTCCACGCTGAGCAGGGAGCCTGACATGGGGCTCGATCCCAGGACCCTGGGATCACAACCTGAGCCGAAGGCAGATGCTTAACTGACTGAGCCACAGAGACACCCCTCACCTTCATTTTTGATAGACATTTTTGCCAGATAATATTCTTGGTTGGCAGCTTTTTTTTGGTTTTGTTTTGTTTTTCCTTTCAGCACTTTGAATATATCATCTGACTCTTTTAAGACCTATAACATTTCTGCTGAAAATTGATTGCTAATTTTATAGAAGCTCACCTGTACATGATAAGCTGCTTTTCTCTTGCTGCTTTTAAGATTCTCTCTTTGTCTTGACTTCTGGCAATTTGTTTATAATGTATCTCTGGACCTCTTTGGGTTTATTGTATTTGGAATCCTTTAAGCTTTTTGAAGTTAGAGGTCTACTTTTTCCTCAGATTTGGGAACTTTTTGCTGATTATTTCTGCATATAAACTCGCTGTCCATTTCTCTTCCTCTTGTCCTTCTAGGACTCCCACAATGCATATGTTGATTTTCTTGCTGATTTACCATAATGACTTAGGTTTTCCTTTACTTTTTTTTTTTCCATTCCTTTTTCTTTTTGTTCCTCTGTCTCAATACCAAATGATCTGTCTTCAGGTTCACTGTTTTTTTCTTCCTTCTTGACTAAAACTGATGTGTATGCTCTGTAGATTTTTTTTTAATTACAGTATTGTATTCTTCAATTCCACAATAGTGTGTGATTCCCTTTTATAGTTTATTTTTGTTGATATTCTCATTCTGTTCAAGCACCTTTTTCCAGATTTTGTTTCATTGCCTGTTTGTGTTCTTTTGTAGTGCATTGAACTTATTTACAATGCTTATTTTGAATACTTTTATCAGTAATTTATAGATCTCCATTTCTTTGTAGTCAGATTTTAAAGATTTATTTTGTTCTTGTGCCTTGCGATTTTTGTTTTGGTTGTAATGATTTGTGCATCTGAGAAAATAACAACTTTCCCCAATCTTCATGAACTTCCTTTGTATAGTGAAGATCTTCACCAATCAGCCTGACAAGAAATTCTGATGGCCTCTCAAACCTTTTGTGGGAATGCATTTTCCTGGGCTTGGTGTTTAATTTCTCAATTATAGAGGTCAGCAGACCTCTGGTTTCTTTTTCCAGAGCTTGTAATTTCTTGCTCCCTCTGGTATCAGTCTACTTGTAGAACATACCCAGGCACTGCAATAAACCACTGAGTCCTATTTTATTTTCAGCAGCCCACAGAAATCCAAAGTATCCTAAGTCTGCCAGTGTTCTAAGTGAGGAAAGAAACACCAGTCCCGTAGGCAGCCCTCTGAAAAGCCAGACCATTTGACATTTATTTAACTCTTTTTTTTCCCCTCCCAAGGAGAAAGCTATGAACTGGACACTTTCTCATGATTGTGCTGAGTAGTACTAGTTTCTGTCTACAGTATTACAAGTTTTCTGGAGCTACAACAAGAAATTGAGTTCTCTATTGTTTTTGGTTGCCCCCAGGCATCCAAAGTATGCTGGTTCTGACAAAAATACTGATTCAAGGGCACACATGCACCCCAATATTTATAGCAACATTATCAACAATAGCCACATTATGGAAAGAGCCCAAATGTCCATCAACTGATGAATGGATAATGAAGATGTGAGATACACACACACACACACACACACACACACACACACACTGGAATATTACTCAGCTATCAAAAAGAATGAAATCTTGCCATTTGCAATGATGGGGATGGAGCTAGAGTGTATTATGCTAAACAAAACAAGTGAGTCAGAGAAAGACAAATACCATATAAATTCACTCACATGTGGAACTTAAGAAAGAAAACAGATGAACATAGAGGAAGGGGAAATTTAAAAAGAGAGAGAGAGAGAAAAGGAGGCAAACCATAAGAAACTCTTATTAATAGAAAATAAGCTGTGGGGAGATGGGTTAGGGATGGGCTAAATGGGTGATGGATATTAAGGAGGGCACTTGTGATAAGCACTGAGTGTTATATGTACATGATAAATCACTACTTTCTACTCCTGAAACCAATATTGCACTAAATGTTAATTAACTAGAATTTAAATAAAAACTTGAAACAAAAAAATAAAAATTAAAATAAAAAAAGAAAAAATAAAAGAAATAAAACATTTTTAACTTATTGCAATGTAGCTGTTCTTGGCTTTGGTCTCCCGTGGGGGTATTATGACTTCTTAAGTAATTTCTGGAGTTCTTCTAGAAGTTTTTTGGACCACATATTGTTAAGTCAGTGTATCTAGAAGTGAATGAGGGCTGGGGCTTTCTATTTTTCCATCTTGCTGATGTCCTCAATATTTATTCATGGTTCTTAAAAAATCCTTTAATAATAAGAATACAGTGAAATGTCTTCCATGTGATAAAGATCATTTATGAGTCTCCTAAAACTAATATTCTTAATAATGAAAGGTTGGATGCTTTCCCCCAATGCTGGGAACAAAGCAAGAATATTTGGCCTCACCACTATTCAACATAGTGCTTAAAATTCTGGCCAGTGTAATAAAACAAGACAAGACAAGAAAAGTCACACAAATTTGAAAACAGGAAATTATAATTTCCCTATTTGCAGATGTTATAATTCTGTATATAGAAACTACCAAAGAATGTGGCAGATGGTATTTACACATGGTAAGCATAGCATACCATATAGACTTGTTAAATCACTGTGTTATAAACCTGAAACTAATGCAATAGTGTTGCATTATTTTATTGCAATATTTTAAATTAAATATTTTAATATTTAATATTTTATTGCAACATTGTTGCAATATTTTAATAAAAAGAAAGAAGTGACTCCTTGGTGGCTCAGTTGGTTAAGCATCTGCCTTCAGCTCAGGTCATGATCCCAGGGCCCTGGGATTGAGTCCCACATTGGGCTCCCTGCTCAGCAGGGACCCTGCTTCTCTTGCTGCCTGCTACTCCCCCTGCTTGTGTGTATTCTCTCTCTCTCTCTCTCTGTGACAAGTAAATAAATAAATAAAATATTTTTAAAAAAAGGAAAGAAAGGAAGAAAGAAGAAAGAAGAAAGAAAGAGAGAAAGAGAAAGAAAGAAAGAAAGAAAGGAAGAAAGAGAGAAAAAAAAAAAAAAAAAAAAAAAAAAAAAAAAAAAAAAAAAAAAAAAAAAAAAAAAAAAAAAAAAAACTCCCAAGGAATCTACCAAAAAAAAAAAAAATCCTACTACTAAGAGTGTTCGGTGTTCTTTCTACAGGAAATAAGATACATATACAAAAATCAATTGTAGTTTCATAAATTAGTAATAAAAAAATAAAATAAAATAAATTGAAAATTCAATTACAGTTGCTGAATAAAAGAAAATACTTAAATGTAAATCTCGGAGACGTTTACAGGACGTGTATGCTAAACACTACTCAGTTTTGATGAGAGAAATCAAAGACAATCTAGGCAAATGGAGAGGCACATCATGTTTATTGATGTACAGATATTAATTTTCTCAAACTGATACACAAATTTAGCACAATTCCTACAACAACTTTAAGATTCTTTGTTTATATTGAACAAGATTTTAAAGTATATATGTACCTATATAATAAATATATAAAGTCTATATATATAGTATATAAAGTATACAGAGAGAGAAAAGAAAGTCAAATAACTATAATAATTGAAAAATAATGAAAACAGAAAAAGAACAGTCTTCACAATTTCAAGATTTATTTTATAATCATTGTAATAAAGGCAGTGTGGTATTGGCAGAGAACAGACACACAGATCAAGGCAACAGAACAGAGAACTCAGAAATAGAAAACAAAACAAAACAAAACAGAAACACCAAAAACTCAACCCAACTCTTACTATTGTACTTACGCAAAAATGAACTGAAAGTGGTTCATGTTAAAAAAATAAATAAATAAAAGTGGTTCGTGTAAAATGTAAAGCTCTAGAACAGCTTTTAAAATTACGGGCAAAATCATCAGGATCTAGACCTAAGCAATATAGACTTGACATCAAAATAACAATCATTAAAAAAACTGATAAATATGTCTTTATAAAAATAAAAATTTTGCTTTGCAAAATGTATAGGACAAGCTATGTCTGGGAAAAAATATTTACAAGCCACATACCTGAGAACAGGACTAGTCTGTGTGTGTGTGTGTGTGTGTGTGTGTGTGTGTGTGTATTCAACACTTAAACAAAAATCCCAACCATTTAGAAAATAAGCAAAAAACATATCTTACTGAAAAGGATATGCAGTTGAAAAATAGATACATGAAAGAATATTTAATATGGTTACTAGTTACATGAAAATTAAAATCATAATGGGATATCACTACACAAATACAATGGCTAAAATAAAAAATAGTCACAATATCAAACGCTAGTAAGGATATAGAGACACTGGATAACTCATACACTACTATCATTGCTGGTGGGAATTAAAAATGGTACAGCCACTCTAGAAAATAATTTGGCAGTTTCATAAAAATCTAAATACACAATACAATAAAACATATGAATGGCATTCTTGAACATTTATCCCAGAAAAATGAGTACTTATGTTGTCACAAAAACCTGTAAGCAATCAGGACAAGAGCCAGATGGCAAAGTTGAAACTCCAAAAGTCTGTCCTTTTTTTTTTTTTTTTTAAATGTTAACTTTCCTTTCCACCTTTTTTTTTTTAAATGTTAACTTTCCTTTCCACCTTTTTTTTTTTTTTAAAGATTTTATTTATTTATTCAACAGAGATAGAGACAGCCAGCGAGAGAGGGAACACAAGCAGGGGAGTGGGAGAGGAAGAAGCAGGCTCACAGTGGAGGAGCCTGATGTGGGGCTCGATCCCACAACGCCGGGATCACGCCCTGAGCCGAAGGCAGACGCTTAACTGCTGTGCCACCCAGGCGCCCCTCAAAAGTCTGTCCTTAACAAAAGCAATGAAAAACTATAAGAATCCATTTTCTCAGAACTCTTGTTACTAATTGGAGGCTTACAGAAATTAGAGATACACTTAGGAAAAACAGCTGAAACTCAGTAAGTGAGCTTTGTGTTACTTTTTTTTAAATTTAAATTCAGTTAGCCAACTTATAGTACATTACTAGTTTCAGAGGTAGCTTTCAATAATTTATCAGTTTCATATAACACCCAGTGCTCTTCACATCAAGTGCCTCCTTAATGCCCATCACCCCATTACCCCATCTTCCCACCTGCCTCCCCTCCAGCAACCCTCAGTTTGTTTCTTTAGTCAATGACTTCCCATCTGTTTTCCCTCTCCCTTATGGTCCTTTGCCCTGTTTCTTACGTTCCACATATGAGTGGAACTGTATGATAGTTGTCTTTCTCCGATTGACTTATTTTGCTCAGCATAATACCCTCCAGTTCCTTTTTAATGGTGACAAATTTCTCCCAACGTAAAAATAACTATTTTAATAATTTTAAAGTGCAAAACTGTGTGGCTTTAGTTCATTAACAATATTGTACAACTATCACCACTATATAATTCCAGAGCATTTCCATTACCCCAAAAGGAAACCCTGAACCCATTAATCAGTTACTCCCCTCCCCTCCTTCAAGCTTTCCTCCAAGCTTTGACAACCACTAATTTGCTTTTTGTTCTACAAATTTGCCCATTCTGAGTATTTCATAAAAATAGGATGATACAATTCATGGCTATTTGACTTCTTTGCATAACATTTTCAAAATTTATCCATGCTATAGCATGTTCAGTACTTCATTTCTTTTCAAGGTTGAATAATATTTCATTGTATGTATATCACATTTTATTTAACCATTTATCAGTTGGGTTGTTAATACATTTTGACTATCGTGAATAGCGTTGCTGTGAAAATTTATGTCCACATTTTTTGAGAACATCTGTTTTCAATTCTCTATACCTGGCAGAGGAGTTGATCAGTCATATTATAATTCCGTGTTTTACTTTTTGAAGAACTGCCAAACTGTTTTCCACAATGACTATACTATTTTACATTCCTACTAGCAAAATTTGAGGGTCCCATTTTATCCAAATCTTCATTGACACTAGTTATTTTCTGGTACTGGTCCATGCAGTAATGCACATGGATTTTGAAAACATGCTAAAGGGAAAAAGCCAGAAACAACAAGATGCATATTGTATGATTCCATTTATATGAAATGTGTAGAATAAGTAAGTCCATAGAAACATATAGCAAATTAGTTGTCACCAGGGGCTCAGGGATGGGGTACTAATGAGTGACTATTTAACGTTTTGGGGGTTTCTTTTTGTGGTAGTGGAAATGTTCTGCAATTATATAGTGGTAATGTTTGCACTGCATTGTGAATGTACTAAAAGCCACTCAATTGTATGTTTTTAAATGATTAAAGGGTTAACTGTATATTGTGCAAAATTAACCTCAACTTCAAAAAGTACCAAAGAAGTTAAACAATTATGCTAAAAATATTCTCTACATATATATTATTGTATTTTTTCTTACAAATTACAAGAAAATACATGTCTAAGAATAGGAAAGTTGTTAAATTAATTGTATAAAGAACTTCTTTCAATCATAATGTCATTGAAAATTCCAAATTTATATTTTAATATGCTATAATCAAGACTTTTGCTAAAATACATACAGCTAGCATGCATGTATATATGTATATAAATATATGTGTATATATTCACACACATTAGTTATATGTGCATATATATAAATCAAAGAAAGTATCATATGTAAACTCTATATTATGAAACTTAAGAATGCAGTTTATCTCCTTCCAAACATTTATTTTTCAAAATCAATAAAAAAAGCACTTTTAAAGAAAATCAACTTTATTAAATACGATTTATAGAAAATAAACCAATTCATTTAAAGTGTGCAATTTGATGAGTTTTGACATATGTATACACTCATGAAACCACCCCCATAATGAAAATGCAAAACATTTCCATCACCTCAAAGATTTTTGTATAAAAATGAACTTTTTTATACCGAGATTTTGTACTAAAAATGAACTTGCAGTTCATGCCTCCTTTCACCCTGGGCCCATACAAACATTGATTTGCTCTCTGTCACTGCAGATTAGGTTGAATTTTCTAATGGAACAGTTTTGAGATTCATTCGTGTTATACATATTAGTAGTCCGTTCCTTTTTATTGATGAATAGTATTCCACTATATGAATGTGCCATATTTTGTTTATCAATTCACCTGATAATGAGCATTTAGGTGGCTTCCAATTTAAGTATTTAATTAAACGAATATAAAACTAGAATCAGTTATTATCATTTAATTGTTGCCACTCTCACCATCATCATTATTATGTCAAAATGTAGGCAGCTAATTATTCCAAACATGTATGCATAACAAGCCTGAACTTTTGATGACTTTCTAGAATGCCATAATATTAATTATCTATGCTACTGGAAAGTAATCTTCTTTAAAACTAGAACACCTATTATCTGATTCTTTTTTCATAGTTCTTAGCCTGACTTGGGAAGTACTCAATATCCAATGATGTTATTTAATTAGACACACAAAAATATAAACAAACAAACAAACAAACAAAAAGAAGTGGATAGATGTGTGAATGGCTGAAACATTCTGTACTTAAGAACTTTCAACTTGTGTCCTATAAGGCTGTGCATAGAAAGAGACTACTCTGCAACAAATATTAAAATCACTAATATTCATTTTTAAAAGGTTATGTTTATTTTCATCTCCCCCATATATACATGTTTACACAAACACACAACATATGAAATTATTCACTTATTTATGTAATGTTTTATGGTTACTGAGCATGGAAAGTTTCCTCTAGTTGAGAGCCTCTCCTAGGGTTAGGCTTGACTCTCACACCTGCACCTGTGTCTCTAATGTTCTGAAATATTCTCTTGATATATATACAATTTCCCCCCTTGAGAAAAACACAATGTTTCTTTAAATGTTTAATTCAATAGTACAGATATCAAAGGATTTAGAGGTTAAGGGCTGTACATGTACATATATCGTAGAATAGTGATGTTTTGTAACCAACATCCTGAACACCTGGAACAGATTGCATTCAGCTTATTGCTTTGCTGTCAGAAACCAAGGTATTAAAGGACATACAAAAATGGGTGTAGAGGGGTGCCTGGGTAACCCGGACCGGTTGAGGTATGACTCTTGATTTCAGCTCAGGGCATGATCTTGGGTCATGAGATTGAGCCCCCACCCCCCGCCCCCACCTTGGCCTCTTTCCCTCCCCTTCTGTCCTTCCCCCTGCTCACACACTCTCTCTAAAAAAATAAAATCTTTTAAAAAAGTGGGACTAGAGACAGGATTTTTTAAAAAATTCTATAGGCAGCAAATAAAGAGGAGAGAGTCTTTAGATATATAACAATTGATTATTATATTCCCAGAAACAAAGGTTTGATTCCATTCACACATTTGAAGGTAGAACTCTTGTGAAGGATTGGGTTTTCCTGGAAAAATGTTTATTTTCCCATTTTTCAGACCACAACTCAGTGTAACTTACCATCATGATTATGAATATCTATGTTATCTTCCTAACCAAATAGGAATCACTAGTCCTGTTCAGGTATGAGTCAGCCCCATCACAAGATGAAATGGCAGAGAGCTAAAGAAGACTTCTCAGTCCTGGTCAGAATACTCTTGCTTTTCACCTGCCCTCCCCTTGTTCTCAGAATAAGAACCTAATGTCCTTGCTTCATTCCTAGCGAGATTTATTTGTGACTGTATTTCTTCCATTCTAGATAGAAAAACCTATTTGGAGGAATCCACCATCATATTGAGAGAAAAACTTGGTTTTTGTTTTAAGTGAAGGACAGTCTAGTGAGGAAATGAATTTATTATCTATAGGTTTTGGGAACGAAAATAGACAACAGATGACATAAAAATGTACTTTATAAGTGGTGGTATTCTGGTGTTGATGTTACTACTTCAGTATAACCTACTCGCGCATAGCATAATGTGAGTCCATTTTCCCTGTAGAAAAATTAAATCGTAAGGTATGAAAATAATTTTAAATTTGTTTCAGAGAAGTAACTTAAATTGTGGTTAATACTATTTTACTTGATATAGACTTGGTGAATCTTTAAGAGTTTTGCAAATGTGTAAGTGTAACGTGTAACAACAAAGCTAGTTTTATCAATTGACACTAGAATTATAAAAAGGAAACACAAGGGGCATAAATATGATATTTATCTCATATTTAGGAAACACGTTCTTAAATACAGAGCACAAACGATCTCCGAGACATATTTCTTATTTTCAGTTTATGGGTCTCTATGCTTTCCCTAATTTCTCTACTTGCTTCTACTGCATGGATACATAAAATTAAGAGTTAACTCTTCAAATGTATTGAGGTGAATAAGTAAGTAGTGATACTATTTTTCAAGAACTTGTGTGAGAATTTGGCATATACTGGTCAAATAAGTGAAATAAGTTAGTCAGGGAAAGACAAATACCATATGGTTTCACTCATATGTAGAATTGAAGAAACAAAACTGATGAACATGGGGAAACAACAGAGAGAGAGAGACAAACCATAAAACAGAGTCTAAACTGTAGAGAACAAACTGAGAGTTGTCGGAGGGGACGTGGGCAGTGGATGGGCTGGATGGGTGATGGGTTTTAAGGAGGACACTTGTGATGAGCACTGGGTGTTATATGTAAATAAAGAATCACTAAATTGTACTCCTGAAACTAATATTATTCTTTATGTTAACTAATGGGAATTTAAAAACCTTGAAACTGGAAACTAATATATATATATATATATATCAAGGTTATCTTATTTCTACAATAATCGAGGTAAAACATATATATACATTTTATATATATTATATGTTTATGTTTTAAACATAAAAACATGTTTATGTTTTAAACATAAAAACATGTTTATATATTTTATATATATAGTGTGTGTATACATGTTTATATATACATATATGTAAATGTACATATATAAAAATCGGTACAGCTTTTGTTACTTTTAATAATACCTGTAAAAGTAATCTGAAAAACATAATGCTGTACAAAAAGTAGAATTTATATACCTGTTAGATAAAAACTTGATGGCAGTTTTGATAATCAAGGAAATGCATTCTTATATTATAAAAACATATTTTTTCTTTCATCCGTAATGCAAATTACAGGGTTTCTGTTAGCCTAGCAAATATTAGCTTAAATTCACATCAATGATAGAAACTAGGAAATTAAGGATTAGCTAATAAGCTGATAAATGATTTAAGTGAATTCCCAAATTTTAAACCTTCAGCTGTGTAACAAATGGAGGAAAATAATTTCAGAGTTTTCTGTTATTTTGGTTGTGAAGCATCCTTGTCAAGCCTGGAGTTGCCATAATTTGGTATAAATTGGTTCAAATTAAATAGTTCTACTTCATATTTTTTAATCTAATGTTTCTCAAAAAGTCTCTTTGACTCAAGATGCAATAAAAATATATGTAAATATATATTACACAATAAAATATATATATTCTTTATTTTTTGATCGAGAATTTTATTTTTTAATTTTTTAAAAGGTTTGTTTATTTGAGAGACTAAGAGAGCATAGAGTGTTGGGGGGTAGAGAGAGAGGAAGAAAGAATCTCAAGCAGACACCCCACTGAGCATGGAGCCGGACACTGGGCTCGATCTCATGACTCTGAGATCATGACCTGAGCCAAAACCAAAAGCCAGATGCCTAACCAACTGAATCACCCAGGTGCCCCAATGGAGAATTTTAGAAATTTATATTTTTTGGTGACTGATAAAGCAGGCATCATAGTTTTGTTTCGTCTTGTGTTTCCTCTTATGCTTTCCAAGAAATAATATTTAGAGTACAGAGAAATAACTCTTAAAGTATGAATTTGATTCATTCACTCATTTATCTCTTGCTTCATTCAAAAACATTTATTAACATCTAAAATGTTCCTGGTGTCTTGATAGACACTTCAGATACGAAAATAAATACAGTCTGAACAAATAATAAGAGTGTTATTACATTGAAGATGATTCAAGTATATAAATAAATTTTCAGAATACATGCTATTAAAACAGCACAAGAAATTGATTCCATCAATAGTTCTATTCCTTACCTGTAAGCCTGCCACCTCTCTAATTATATCATATTAAGAGGATTTAGAGGATGGCACTCTATCCTCTCCAAAAGAGAGTTGAATCAACCTAAAGAAATTGATGATTGAAGGTAGATTTGGTGGGACAAGGGGGACAGAAATAGGATAAAGAAATAGAAAATCACAAAGCTAAAAATACGAGTGTAATGGCAATAAACAGCAACAGAATGGATCATGCTTCTGGTCTTAGACAATTTGCCTTTTCCTCTTTGAAAATTTTCCTGATCTCCAAAATTTTGTTAAATTGTGGTTTCTATCTACGCTTATGTGACACCAAGATTTCATAATTATGTGAAAACAGGTCTTTGAAGAGCACTCTTAATAACATACTCATCCAAGGTTGTTTTGCTATTTCTAAAAGAAGTTGATTTTTGTAGTATCTAATATCTCATCCTTCAGTGTGAATACATAAAGATAAACAGGGATGCAGGTAGAAGAAAAATGGAATAAGGAACAACTCGATATCTCTGATTCGTCCACTATCCTAAACAATGTTAACTATCTTCTTATGATGACTGGAAGTTTATTCTCAGAAGAAACTAACAAGTCCTATGAAAGCTTATATGTCAAGTGTGACAAAGGCCAAGGATGAGGTATCATAAAATATGTGAAGCTTTAATCCAATATTCATATTTAAGTGTGAGACCTGCAGTGTCCTTCTACTCAACTCCAAGAACCCTGGCAGCCAAGTAAATTTTCACTCCCGGAAGTAGATTGGTGGATTCTTTTGGAAAAATTGCAAGTCCCTGAGAAAAGACCTATAAACAATGACAACTAAGGATGTCAACAGTGAAGCAAAGAGGTCCTACAGAGGATTCAAAGTAAATATTATCCATTGCTGAGACTCAATCATCACTTGGAGTTTCAAATCAGCTTTCTAAAGACTATTAAGTATAAATTAAGTCAAAGATTATCAGACAGTTGAGATACACTTCCAAAATTAATGATAAAAATAAACTATAAAAATAAATTATTAACATTTCAAAGTTATAGAAATAATATACAAAAAGTAGAATAAATATCTGTATATATAATTTTCATACATTCATACTATTCAGAGAAAATAAGATGCTGGAAATTTGTAATATTACACAACAACAACAAAATGCCAAGATATTTGGGATATATAACACTTTCAGAACACTTTCAGAAAGTGGATTAAATAGATTTAGCCTAAAAAAACTTCAATTGCAAAAAAAAAGCGTAATTTCAGAAGAACCAATATATCTGACTAAAAAAATATGTAGAAAAATAACAAGAAAAATGTTGGGAATAAATAATTAGAAGTTAAGTAATTTTCAAAGTCAAAGGTGTTAGATTTCCAGTGTCAGAAATCCCATAAATGCCTTTACAATTATACATGCACAAGCACACATACCCTTCTATCATTGCCATTAAATTTCAAAACACAAAAATTTTAAATATTCTTAAATAGTTCAGGGTCAAAAACAACACAAATGAAAAAATGCCAGTGCTAAATAATTCATGTACAAAGGATCAGAAACTGGAATGGAATGGTCCTCTTAATACCTCACTAGAAGCTAGGAGATCAATACAAAAACGCTTTTAGTAATCTAGAATTTTAAATCCAGCCAAATGATTAATAGACTAAACCATATTCAGACACTGCTACTCTCAAAAAAGTGTTTTCCATGCTGTCCTGGAAACACAGAATGAAAAAAATCAGATCTGCAAATAGATATACAAAGAGTAGGTGAATAGAGAAGAAAATATAATAGTCATCAGATCATGTGACTTAGCAAGAGATAACACCTATATTATAATATAAATTAAACATGAAATAATAATTTTAACAAAAACAATGTCAAGGGAAATAGGAAGAAAAAGCAGGCTAGACAAATTATTTAGAAATACAAAGGTCAACGCTAGTAGAGACCTAATAAGTAATTGTGACCAACTCTGGGAAGGTGGACTTCAACAGTTGGAAAGATGGAGCTGGATATTTTTTATTTTCATTATTATCCTATAGTACTATTTCTAACACACATTTTTATGTCAAAATTTAGAAGAAATAGTTTTTTTAAAAATGGCCAGAGAAAGGCTCAGTTTTGGTATTATATGCCAGCAACCAGATATGAAGAAGCCTCATCTAAATAGTGCCTCAATTTACTCAGTTAGAAAGGTGCCGATTAATACTTCCTGGGCTTGTAGTGAGGATTAAATAAGTCAATATTTGTAAGGTTCTTAAAACAGTATTTAGTATAGGATAAGTATGACCCAATAAGGGTAATAGCAACAATGAAAACATTCTCACCTTATCTGTTATTTCATTGGAGAAGTGATCAGTGAAATTTTCCTTAAGAGAACATTTAAAGGGAGATGTACATAGTAATTAACATTTAAACACGATATTCTAACAAAAATATTATTAGAAATATCAAAAATGATTAGAAAAAAATAGCAGATATAATTATCCTTCATTATAAATTTAGGAGTAATTTAATCTATTTCTTTCTGTTTCTATAGTGTAGACACAATATGTCTTAGAACCCGGTAACTAGTGAGTGCTAAATATGCATTGTTGAATGAATCAATAAATTAATGAATTAACAAACAACACATATTGGGTTTGGACTGTTTAAAGATTTTCTCATGTTTGAAATACTTGTTGTTTGATATTAAAATGCATACTTGACAGAGAAAAAGGGAGAATGGGAGAGAAAATATGGCTAAAATTTCTCTTCTTTTTTCAAAGATTTTTTCCCTAATACTGGAGGATCAGAAAACAAAAAACGAGAAACACACAAATATCTATAAGCTGTTTAATGATTATAATAGCCTGATCATGCTAATGCTGAACCAAACAGACCTGACCCCAGTCTCATTTATCCTTAATGGGATCCCAGGACTGGAGGACATGCACGTGTGGATTTCCTTCCCGTTCTGCTCCATGTATGCTGTGGCTGTGATAGGGAATTGTGGGCTCCTCTATCTCATCTATCATGAAGACTCCTTGCACAGGTCCATGTACTACTTCTTGGCCATGCTTTCCCTAACTGACCTTGTCATGTGCACTACTACAATCCCTAAAGCTCTCTGCATCTTCTGGTTCCATCTTAAGGAAATTAGCTTTAATGAATGCCTGGTCCAGATGTTCTTCATCTATACCTCAACAGGGATGGAATCTGGGGTGCTCATGCTTATGGCCCTAGACCGCTATGTGGCTATTTGCTACCCGCTGCGCTACTCTACTATCCTCACCAATCCTGTCATTGCAAAGGTTGGGCTTGCTACTTTCCTGAGAGTGGTGTTGCTCATCACTCCCTTGACTTTCATCATCAAGAGACTACCCTACTGTAGAGGGAATATACTATACCACACCTACTGTGACCACATGTCTGTAGCCAAGTTATCCTGCGGAAATATCAAGGTCAATGTTATCTACGGTCTGATGGTTGCCCTCCTGATTGGGGGCTTTGACATCCTGTGCATCACAATCTCCTACACCATGATCCTCCGGGCAGTGGTCAGCCTCTCTTCAGCAGATGCTCGACAGAAGGCCTTCAGCACCTGCACTGCCCACATCTGTGCCATTGTTTTCTCCTACAGTCCAGCCTTCTTCTCCTTCTTTTCCCACCGCTTTGGGGGCCACACGATCCCTCCATCTTGCCACATCATTGTGGCCAATGTTTATCTGCTCTTGCCTCCCACCATGAACCCTATTGTCTATGGGGTGAAAACCAAGCAGATACGTGACTGTGTCATAAAGATCCTTTTGTGTTCTAAGGACCTCAAATCCCATAGCACATGAAAGGGATATTTGTAAGGGAAGAGAAGTGAAGGAGAAAAGGAGCAAAGGGGAAAAAAAGGGAAGGGAAGAGAAGGGAAGAGAATCTACAGGAGGAAATAGAAGGAAAGAGGTACTTCTGTTGGCTGTTTAGTCAGAGTCTAATAGTGCCTTCCTGAGAGTACCCTTTGTCCAAAAAGGGAGGGTGTTGAGTGGTGCACTCTCGCTAAGTATCTTCAGAATCCCAGTATCACTGGCATCCCCACAACCTTTTCTGTGAGTATTTCATCTCCTCTCTGAAAGACTGGTCTCATCATTAACCAGGTTTTCACAAACAAAAGCATAATGGGACAATCAAGGGACGTGAAATCAGATTTGATGGATGCCTGATGGAAGGCAATCATCTACAACCAGATGTTGGTTTGTCTTATTTCCAAATAGTGATTGGAATTTCCCGTTTGAATGATAATGTTACTTATATCTGTTATATTTTAAATTGTTATATTTTTGTCATCATTACCAAAATTCCTCTACTTTCTCAGTGTTGTCTTCCTGATGGAGAAGCTATGAAATGTCCATGAGGTGATTGGCTTGATGAGGTTTCAGCCTCTAAATTTCTAATTTGGAAATAAGTCAGGCATCACACCACATCTCTCCTAGCTTGTCCCAAACAAAACTGCTTCCCTACAGACTGGTGGGATACGCAGTCCTTTTCAAGATGGACTTCAAAGCACATAGTCTGGAAAGGTAGAAAAGTCTGTTAACTAAATTAAGAAAGATAATAGTATGCATTATTTTATAAACACAGGAATAAGGAAGAATAAAAATTACTTATTTTGTCTTCTTTCTATTTGAGAATGAAATTCATGAAATAAAATCTACTTTGTTTTTAATTTTTGAGGCTCTGACAAATTAATAATTAGAAGATAGTCCAAAAAGTAGTAATTTTACATTAATTTCATGGAAATAATGCCAAATAAATATGGAGTAAAATCAATTATTTACTCTAATTCCTCCCCATCCAAATAACAGGAATACACATTTCTTTCCCTGATTCAATTTATGTGTACTCATTAACTTTTATGTCAAGTTTCCTCTATTGCTCCCATTACAAAATCCTGCAAAACATCCACCCCAGCCCTCAAAATATAATTACTTTCCATGCATCATCTTTTTACTTCTCATAGCAAGACTTCTATAAAAAAATTGTCAACATTCACTTTCTCTTCTCCAGACAAAACCACTCCCCCTGTAGTTTGTCTTTCCTACGCTTCACCTGAAATTAGTTTTGGTGATTCCATCATTGCCTTCCAGGTTAAATTGGATAGATCGTTCTCCAATCTCATCTAACTTTACCTCTCAGAAATATTGTACCTGTATAAACAAGAATAGCTTAATTTGTTCACATCCATGGGAAAACTTTTTGTTTCTGTTCTTCAATTCATGCAATTGTCCCTCTCTTTTTCCCCATATAAAAGACCCTTGCCTTCACTCTATAAGCAGGGACACTGTTTGAGTTTCTACCTGAATCTGTGCTCCATGAATTGCAATTCTTTGATCCCAAATAAATATTAGTTTGCCTCTCAAAAATACATATATATTGAATTTAATTAATTTATTCCTGCTATCTTGAAATATATATATATATTTTTTATTTCAGAAGCACAAAAAATTTCATGTTTTTCTCCACTTTTGCTGAACACTCTTTACAACCGCTAGTATTATGGGGTGACATTGGATATCTTTCTTGCTCCTTTTTTTTTTTTCATATGAAGAGAGTTTTTATTTTATTACCACAGGGAACAAATGAAATGTTCCACTACAAGAAATGTCTTCCAGATGACTGAGTTAACTGAATTTGATAAATACCCTATTCTTATTTGCCAATATGAAAATGACTCATCAGTAGCACTTAATGTTAGTAGGATGGAGGCTCTGTTGAGTATGATACAAGCTAGGGTATTTGTATGTACCTTTTATTAAGCCAGAAAGTTTTCTTTTTTACTGTTTTTATTATAAATTCATATAGGACCATATAAAATCATTTTCTATAATTTCTACAAATATTAATGTAATAATATGATCTTTGTTTCTTTTTTCTTATGTATCACTGAGCTAAACAGTTCTTGTTTATTATTTAGTTTTAATACACTGTTATTGGTTAACTAATCTCTTATTTACAATTTTTGTAAATAAATTCATGAAGAAACTACGTCTATAATTTTGTTTCTTTAAATTACCTCTATACCACATGCTCTTGAAATTAACATTATAAGTGCTTTGTAAAATGAGTTGTGTAACTTCACCTATTTTACCATTTTATGGTATACTTTGCATAATTAAAAACTAATCGGGGGCATTTGGGTGGCTCAGTCTGTTAAAGTGTCCAACTCTTGATTTAAGACCAGGACATGATCCCTGATCTCAGGGTCATGAGAGGTCATGAGATCAAGCCCCTCACGATTCTCTCTCTCTTAAAAAAAAAAAAAAAAATCTGTCACTAGAAATTTGCTCTTCTGCTGTAAACAGAAACAATATGGGCCTGTTGTTTTTGACAGCATATTTGCTTGTTTGGGGGAATGTAGTGGATTGGAGGGGTTTGAATATGATATTAATTTCTTTAAATTTGCCCTGTTTAATTTTTTAGTTCTCTTTGTTTTCAAATATGTTAGCATGTACTGTTTAAAATGTAAAAAGTATTTGAAATTGAGAGCATGCTACTTAGTTTTTGTGCTTTTAGGGGGTCCAAATTTGGTTTATTTGCATCTCATTTATAATTTACTTTCCCTTAATCAGATTTCTAAGAAATGTATCTATCTTAATACTATTTTTAGAGTCAGTTTTTTTCATTAATCTTTATTTTTCGTAGTTTTTTTCCTGTTCTGATTGCATTAATTTCTGTCCTTGTCCTAATTTTTTTTTTTTTTGTGGCTTAATTCACTTGCTCTTTCTCTGTACTTCTGTATCAAATGTCTACTTTGTTATTGTTAATATGTCCTTTACTTTTTGATAGAGGTTAGAAATCTAAAAAAGAAAACTTACTTGGTTATAGGTTTTCATATGTCATCCACATTTTATCATGAAGTTCTTTAAGTATAATTTGTTTTTATGAAATTTCCTTTTTTCCCTACCAGATATTCAGTAACATGTATTTTAGATTCTGGCCAAACTGCCTTCTTGTTGTTCAGTTCTAGTTTTCTTCTGTTGTAGTCAGATAACATATTTTATTGATGTAAATTTTGAGGGGATTGAGACATTTTTTTGGAACCCAATATAGATTTGTGTGCACACATCTTGTGGTCTCATTAATAGAAGTGTGTTTTTTCTTTGCTTGTTGTAGGGTTCTGTATCTCTTCTTTGTTCGTACTTGTTAATCACATTATTTATGGCTTTTTTATTCACGTGTGTCCGATTTAAGGTCCAGTGTCAGTAAAGGGGTTTCTCACGTTACTATATCATCAAGGTTAAAAAAATTCTTATTTATATGCTTCTTTATTGATTTTTCTCTCTACCCAGAGTGTTCCTGAGAGCAAGAACATTGTTCTTCTTGCTCAGTGTAATAACTCCAGGCATGGTTCACGTGCATGTGCATACGCACACAACATTCAAAACATATTTGTTGAATGAATAAATAAATGCATTGGTGAAATTATCAAAGGGACTTTAGGAAAAGGAGTTTCAGTGAAAATTTTGAAGAACAATAGTATTTAAAGAGTGGACATTAGAATAAAAGACCATCCAAGGTTCTTGAAAGGAATGAATAGAGATGTGAAAAGAATTATTGGTGTATAATGTCTCTGAATACAAAGGAAGTTAGTGTTTTCTGATGAAGGACTGAATCCGTTATAGTTTGCCACAGTAAAATTGTATAACAAGCAACCACAAAACTTTAGAGGCACACAATAAATAATTATTTTTGTTCATGGGCCTAGGAATCACCTGGGAGTTGTGTTAATTTAGGTCAGAATTGTTTTGCTGATCCTAGCTGGGCTTGTTCACGTATCCAGCAGTCAGCTGGCTGGTTGACTTGCGGCTGACTGGAGGACAGACTCATTTGAGAATACTCATTTCTACTACATAGGCCACGCATCCTTTCAAGCTGGAAAGCCCAAGCTTGTTCACAGGGTGTTACTGGTCAGGAGGTGGGAAGTACATGTATTTTTGCAAGCCTATAATTGTATGAAGTTTGGTACTGCTCCATTGACCAAAGCAAGTCATAGAGCCAAGGCCAGTATATTAGACAGAGGTCTGTACAAATTTATAGATCTAAGAGTGTAGATATAGACAGAACATTCACTGGGGTCTCTACAAAGATTTCATTAGTAAGGGGGTTTAATGACAAGAAGCCATATTACAATAGAATTAACAATAAGTAGGAAGAGAAGAAAAGTAAACCACAACACCTATGAAAATCTCATCTGTGAAGCAAATAGAGTATTAGAGTAGTTTCTTCTTAAAATGATTGAGAATTAAACATGTTTAAATGTCTGAGGGAGGAAGCACTAGAAATTGAAATACAGACCATAAAGGCCAAATAATAATAATAATAAAATAAGTGTCTGAGACCAGGAGCACAACTGGGGGCAATAGTGGGAGGAGAAGGGATCTCTTCCACCCTAGCAGGCAGTCTGGTGAAAAGGGGTAGAAATGGAACTGTGCTTATGACTTTGATTGTAAGAAGCAGGCAAAATTTACAGAAAATATTATCTTCCTTCTTCTTTCTCTCTTCTCACCCTTTGGTATATGTGTAGACCCTCCTCTAAAATGGGGCATTCTTCTCAAGAACTTATATATTTATTAGTTTTTTTAAAAATTGAACTCTTAGCTTGAGAAGGCATGTTGTGGACACCCTATGCCATTAAAACATGCATATGTGTTGATATGGAATATTATAAAATTGTGTGTTTTTCTGATGTGTATATGTTTGTGTGAGGTGTGTTGTAGGATAAGACTGAGTTGATTTAACTCTTCCTGAAGACTACTTCTAGAGTACAGCCTGGCAGAGAACTAAGCGTATAGTCTTCTCTCCCTTGATGTAGCGGTATTCAGACTATGTAAGCCAAGTACAACACAATGCAAGAGCTCCCAGTCTCTCTTCTCCGGTGGTCCATCAGTCCCTTAGTAGTATTTGATATCTAGGGCTCACCAACCCAGTTATTTTCAGAGTGCTTTCTCTTACTCAAAATTGGACAAGTCCTAGAGACACAAATTGAGAGAAAAATCTGTCTGCGTTTTCTGTCTATACAAAACTTTAAAAACATAGGGAGAGACTGTTGGATCCTGCACCAAAATAAAAAGCTTTTGCACATCAAAGGAAACCATCAACAAAACAAAGAGGCAACTTACTGAATAGGGGAAGACATTTGCAAATGATGTGTCTGATGATAGATTAATATCCAAAATACGTAAAGAACCTACACAACTCAACACCAAAACCACAAATAATTCTATTAAAAATTAGGCAGAGGGGCGCCTGGGTGGCACAGCAGTTAAGCGTCTGCCTTCGGCTCGGGGCGTGGTCCCGGCGTTCTGGGATCGAGCCCCACATCAGGCTCCTCTGCTATGAGCCTGCTTCTTCCTCTCCCACTCCCCCTGCTTGTGTTCCCTCTCTCGCTGGCTGTCTCTCTCTCTGTCGAATAAATAAATAAAATCTTAAAAAAAAAAAATTAGGCAGAGGACCTGAACAGACATTTTTCCCAAAGAAGACATATGGATTGATAACAGACACATGAAAGATGCTCAACAACACTTATCATCAGGAAAATGCAAATTAAAATCACAATAAGGTATCACTTTATACCTATCATATTGGCTAAAATAAGAACAAGAAGTAGCAAGTGTTGGTGAGGATGTAAAGAAAAAGAAGCCCTCCTGTCTTGTTGCTGAGAATGCAAATTGGTTCAGCCGCTGTGGAAAACAGAATGGAGTTTCCTTAAATTAAAAATAGAATGACCATATGATTCAGTAATTCCACCACTTGGATGTACCCAAAGAAAACAAAAACACTAATTCAAAAAGATATATGCACGCCTATATTTATTGCAGTATTATTTGCAGTAGCCAAATTATGGAAGCAGCCCAAGTGTCCATTGATAGATGAATGGATAAAGAAGATGTGGTATTCCTTATATATATGGAATATTATAGAATCTTCCCCAGCCACATAAAAGCCTGAAATCTTGCCCTGTGCAATAACGTGGATGAATCTAGAGGGTATAACATTAAGTGAAATGAGTCAGTTAGAGTAAGACAAACACCATATTATTTCATTCATATGCATAATTTAAGAAACAAAACAAATGAACAGAAAAAACAAGGGACAAACAAACAAAATCAGACTCTTAAATACAGAGAATAAACTGGCAGTTGCCAGAGCGGAGGTAGCAGGGGTGGGGGTGGGTGGTGCATGAAATAGATAAAGGGATCGAGAGGACACTTATCTTGATGAGCCCCGAGAAATGTATAGAATCGTTGAATCATTATATTGTACATCTGCAACTAATATAACACCGTACGTTCATTATACTTGATTCAAAAAATAAAATTATTCTAACACAGAAAAAAATAGGGAGATTTTATATTCTGCTTTTCCTTAAAAACAAAATACTTCCAAAAGTGTCGATTTTCTTTTATTAGATGCTTCATATCTTTACAATTCTTCTAGAAGATTTTCAAAGGCCAAGATTTAGTTGGCTGTATCAAAGTCATCCCTCTCCTCTGGGTTTCTTTTTTTTTTTTAAGATTTTATTTATTTATTCGACAGAGATAGAGACAGCCAGCAAGAGAGGGAACACAAGCAGGGGGAGTGGGAGAGGAAGAAGCAGGCTCATAGCGGAGGAGCCTGATGTGGGGCTCGATCCCATCACGCCGGGATCACGCCCTGAGCCGAAGGCAGACGCTTAACCGCTGTGCCACCCAGGCACCCCTCCTCTGGGTTTCTATACATACTCATACGGAAGCTTTTCTTAGCTTTCTGACTCCTAATCATCAGTCTCATGGTATCAGGCTTTGATGGCTACTGTCCTGACTGAGGAAAGAACCATCCAGGACCACATTTAAATTGACCGCATAAATATTAATTCTCCTTGTATTTTGCAAGGATTTTAATAGAATTTAATTCTTAACCCAAATTCAGGAGCTAGAAATGAATTATCTTATTTTTTGGATTAGAACAGAGGATCCTATAGGTTAACATAATTTTTCAAGTTCATAGGCCACATGGAGCTGCATTTTCACAAAAAATAGTTGAATGTTTGCTGAACAATAAAAACAAGACATTCGGGTGTGGGTTTCAATGAGAAACCCTGTAATTGAAAGGACATGCAATTTCTCTTACATGTCTGGCAAAATATATTAATTTTTAGCACAAATCAGTGAATAAATAAACATAATCCACTGTAAGAATACATTACACTGTATGTTAACTAACTGGAATTAAAATAAAAACTAAAAAAAAAAAAAAAACCCAAAGTCAACACAAATGGAAAAAAAAATACATTATACAGTTGTCTTCCAAATACTTTTTCATGTTTTAAAAGGTTTGTCTTAAAATTTCTGGTATTTCGATCTAGATGATTATATTTTGAACTCTATTTTTTTCCCCTTACTAACACATGATTAGCCATTGAATCTCCCATATATTGATGAATGCAAACTGAGATAGTGAGCACCTCTGTCTTGATTAAATAAGTAATCTTTGAATTTTGTTACCTGATACTTGCCATATTACAAGTTCCTTTTAAAATATCTGTTAAGTTTATTTTTTTAAATAGATAGATAAAATCAAATACTCTGACCTACCTGACCTATACTGACTTTACTTTAATTTTTAAAAACATTAATAGTATTTATGTTTTAGAGCAACTAGATTCAAAAGAAAATTGGGCAGAAGGCAGTAGGTCAAAAAATTTTTTAAAAATTATCATATGATCCAGCAAGTCCACTTCTGGGTATACAGCTAAACAAATAGAAAATTGGGTCTCACAGACATATTTATACACCCATGTATATAGCAGCATTGTTCACAATAGCTTAAATATAGAAGCAACCCAAAGGAACATTGACCAGCAAATATACAGCAAAATGTGGTGTGTGAGTTTATGTGTGTGTGTGTGCGTGTGCGGGCAGAATGGAATATTACTCAACCTTAAAAAGGCAGGAGATTCTGCAATTTGCTGCAATATGGATGGAGCTTGAGGACATTACGCTGAATTAAATAAACCAGTCACAAAAACACAAAAATATAGGATTCCACTTATATGAGATATTTAGTAGTCAAAAATTGTAAAGACAGAAAGGGTGGTGGCCAGGGGATGAGGGCGGGAGAGAATAGAGAGTTATTATTTAATAGTTATAGAATTTCAGTATTACAAGATCAAAAGATTTATGGGGATGGATAGTGGTGATGGCTAAGCAACAACAGGAATGTATTTAATGTCACCGAAACGTGCACTTAAGAATGGTTAAGATAATAAATTTTATGTTATTTGGGTTTCATCACAGTAAAAAAAAAGAGCAGAAGGTACAGAGATAGCCTATATACTTCCTGCCCTCATACATGTATTTTTAAAATATTTTTAATGTTGTGAATTATTCCTAGTATATTTCTAATGCTAAATTATACTTGGTTGTGTGTATCTATTTTTATATACTGCATAATTATATTTGCAAATATTTGAAATTTATAATCAAAATCGTCCTAAAACATTTCTTTTTGAAATGCATTTTCCAGTTTGAAACTGTCTTAGTTTAGCTGTTGGAAAGTTTTTCTCTTTTTATAATTCCTTGAATAACTACATAACAATAATTATATCTTCTAAGGAGTAAATTTTGTTTAAGAGTTAATATTAAATCCTCTGCAAAATTCTTCTGGTATTATACATTTCCAACTTCTGCCTCAATTTATCTGTTTAGTCAACTGTAGTTTTACACTCCTTAAAATACTGTACATTTTCAGCAGTGCCTGGGCGACTCAGTTGGTCAAGCATCTGCCTTTGGCTCAGGTCGTGATTTCAGGGTCCTGGGATCGAGCCCCACGTGGTGATCCTTGCTCAGTGGGGTACCGGCTTGTCCCTCTGCCCCTCCCTTGGCTCCTGCTCTCCCTGTCTCTCAAATAAATAAAACCTTAAAAAATATATTGTACAGTTCCTAATGTTCAATTTTGATTCATGAAGTAACTCACTATATCCTTTAATATTTTAAAATAATTTTTCCAAATGCTATGTCTCAACTTTTTGTTATCCTTTGAATAAGTTCTTAGAGTGTGTCTATTTTTTTAATGAAGCATAGTTAACATCCAGTGTTACATTAGTTTCAGATGTACAATAGTCATTTGAAAAGTATGTATGTTTTGCTTGCTCACGACAAGTGTCGCTACCGTCTGTCACCATATAATGCTACAGTACCACTGAATATATTCCCTGTGTTGTGCTTCTCATCCCTCTGATTTATTCAAATATTCTATAACTGGAAGCTTGTATCTCTCAGTCCCCTTTACCCATTTTCCCATTCCCTTATCCCCAAGACTGTGCCTATTTTATGATTCTTTAAATAATATCTTTCATTTTTAAAAAATTATTTTTTTGATTCCACTACTATGCTCTTTTTACTGTCTTCTTTGTTTAACCTGAAGTTAGTTACAATAATGCCTTGTATTATGGATTAGCCTACTACTTTTTTGTAATATGCTCATTTAAAATTACAGATTTGTTAAATGTTTATTAAATTTACAAATTTATTAACCATACTCCCAAAGTTTTAAGTTTCTCATTATTTTTCTATTCTTTCCTTTTTGCAATTTCCATTATTATATTATATTTGAAACATTTATTGCTTCATACTATTACTGAATCTTTCCAAATATATGCACTTTTTTTGTCTCTTTTCTGGTCTGTATGCTATTAATTGTTTTGTTAATTCTCATTTATGATCTAGAACAAGACTAATATTGTGTGTTCAAAATGATCTATGATCTCCTATTTTTTTGTATGTAGGTTTATACTTAAGCACTTTGATACACAATTGTTAATACTGCTATCAGATTTATATCATTACCAATTTTCGTTTACATATTTGTTTTAAGAAATATATTTTAAAATTTCCAACCCTAACTTTAAATTTGTAATTTTCTACTTGAATTTCTTTCAAGTTAAGGTTAAGTGTTTATGTTCAGGTGAGTCATACAATTGTCTGAGGCAACATGTAGAATGTTCTTTTTTTTTCTTTTTAATAATAATTTTTTATTATATTATGTTAGTCACCATACACTACATCCCTAGTTTTTGATGTAAAGTTCCATGATTCATTACTTGCATATAACACCCAATGCACCATGCAATACGTGCCCTCCTTACCACCCATCACTGGACTATCCCAATCCCCTAGCCCCCTCCCGTCTAAAGCCCTCTGTTAGTTTCCCAGAGTCCATAGTCTATAATGGTTCATTCCCCTTTCTGTTTACCCCCCCTTCTTCTTCCCTTTCTTCTCCTACTGATCTTCCTACTTCTTATGTTCCATAAATGAGTAAAACCATGTGATAATTGTCTTTCTCTGCTTGACTGATTTCACTTAGCATTATCTCCTCCAGTCCTGTCCATGTTGCTGCAAATGTTGAGAAATCGTTCTTTCTGATGGCTGAGTAATATTCCATTGTATATATGGACCACATCTTCTTAATCCAGTCATCTGTTGAAGGGCATCTCGGCTCCTTCCACAATTTAGCTATTGTGGACAATGCTGCTATGAACATTGGGGTGCATATGGCCCTTCTCTTCACTACGTCTGCATCTTTGGGGTAAATACCCAGTAGTGCAATGGCTGGGTCATAGGGTAGCTCAATTTTTACATTTTTAAGGGACCTCCACACTGTTTTTCACAGTGGCTGTACCAACTTGCGTTCCCACCAACAGTGTAAGAAGGATCCCCTTTCTCCACATCCTCGCCAACATTTGTTGTTTCCTGTCCTGTCAATTTTTGCCACTCTAAGTGGCGTAAGGTGATATCTCAATGTGGTTTTGATTTGAATTTCCCTGATGGCTAATGATTTTGAACATTTTTTCATGTGTCTGTTAGCCATTTGTATGTCTTCTTTGAAAAGTGTCTGTTCATATCTTCTGCCCTATTTTTGATTTGATTATTTGTTTCCCGTGTATTGAGTTTGAGAAGTTCTTTGTAGATATTGGATACTAGTCTTTTATCTGTAGTGTCATTTGCAAATATCTTCTCCCATTCCATGGGCTACTTCTTAGTTTTTTTGACTGTTTTTTTGGCTGTGCAGAAGCTTTTTATCTTGATGAAGTCCCACAAGTTCATTTTTACTTTTGTTTCTCTTGCCTTTGGAGATGTGTCATGAAAAAAGTTGCTGTGGCCGATGTCAAAGAGGCTGCAGCCTCTGTTCTCCTCTAGGATTTTGATGGATTCCTGTCTCACATCAAGGTCTTTCATCCATTTGGAGTTTATCTTTGTGTATGGTGTGAGAGAGTGGTCAAGTTTCATTCTTTTGCATGTTCTGCCATGGCTCCTATTTCACTAGAAATGTCCAATAAATGTTAGTGGCAGAATCAGAAGAATAAAGATGAAGAATCCTCCATTTCAAAACCAGGAACATGGTAACTTCTTTTCAAATACTGTTTGAGAGTCTGCTAAGAATAGTGACTTTGAATATTTTTTTTTCTCCTAGTGAAGGATGTTGCAGGATCTCACACATTCCAACATCTCTAAGTTCCGAGTCTCTGAGTTCATTCTGATGGGATTCCCAGGCATTCACGCCTGGCAGCACTGGCTCTCCCTGCCCCTGGCTCTGCTCTACCTCTTAGCTCTCACTGCCAACATCCTTATCCTGGTCATCATCAAACAAGAGGCCACACTGCACCAGCCTATGTACTATTTCCTGGGGATCCTGGCTGTGGTAGACATGGGACTGGCCACCACCATCATGCCCAAGATCTTGGCCATCTTATGGTTCAGTGCCAAGGCCATCAGTCTCCCTGAGTGCTTTGCTCAGATGTATGCCATACATTGCTTTGTGGCCATGGAGTCAGGTATCTTTGTCTGCATGGCTATAGACAGATACGTAGCCATTTGCAGACCTCTACACTACCCATCAGTAGTTACTGAATCTTTTGTGGTCAAAGCAACTATGCTCATGGCACTCAGAAACAGCCTGGCTACCATCCCAGTGCCTGTGTTGGCTGCTCAGAGACACTACTGCTCACAGAACCAAATTGAGCACTGCCTGTGTTCTAATCTTGGAGTCACTCGCTTATCCTGTGATGACAGGACAATCAATAGCATCTACCAGGTTCTCCTGGCCTGGACACTGATGGGGAGTGACCTGGGTTTGATTTTCTTGTCATATTCTTTGATACTTCACTCGGTGCTAAAGCTGAACTCAGCAGAAGCTGCATCCAAAGCCCTAAGTACCTGCACTTCTCACCTCATCCTAATCCTGTTCTTCTACTCAGTCATCATAGTCATTTCCATCACCCATAGTGCAGCAATGACAGTTCCCCTCATCCCAGTTCTACTCAATGTACTACACAATGTCATTCCTCCTGCCCTCAACCCCATGGTGTATGCACTCAAGAACAGGGAGCTCAGGCAGGGCTTGTATAAGGTTCTGAAGCTGGACAACAAGGGTAACTAACACTGAGAATGGGTTCACTTTTGATTACTACAGCTTTGTCGTATTTTCTCCCACGTATTTTTTTTCCCATCATATTCTCCAATCATCACACTTGGCTGAAGAAGTAAGGAACTTCACCGGCAACTTTTCAGTTAGTATAAGGAATCTGTGGTGAAAATGAAACTTCAAAAATAGGGGTGAAATTAATATTTGAAACCTTGGAACTCAGGAAAGATCTTCATCATAGCATAGTGATGTTGATTGTCTCAGGCAATCTATGGGGGTGGGAGGGGAATATGCATCTAATTTTCTTACTTAGTTGTCCTGGCTCGAACTTCTAGATATCTGGATATCTCCCAATCTCTTCTATTTAATTGAAGCATTTAGTCCACATATTAATTTGCTTATTGATAACATAGGACTTACTGCTGCCATTTGTCTTTTTGCTCTTTAATGTCTCTTATATTTTTTTTAATGGGCAAATGTTTTGAATAGACGTTTTCTAAAGAAGATGTGCAATGAGCATCAACCACATGAAAAGATGCTCAACATCATTAATCATGAGACAAATTCAATTCAAAACCACGAGATAGCACTCTAACCCTTAAATTACTTTAATTTGTTGTTGTTGTTGTTGTTATGGAGGTATAATTAACTTACAGTGTTATATTAGACTCAGGTGTACAATATAATAATTCAGCAATTCTATACATTATTATAGACTTACCCCCTCCCCATTCACCTCCCCTCTGGCAGCAACCGATTTGTCCTCTGTACTTTAGAGTCTAATTTTTTTTGGTCTCCATTTTCTTTGTTCATTTTTTTAAAAAATTCCACATATAAGTGAAATAATATGGTATCTGTCATTCTCTGTCTGAGAATGTCATTCTCTGCCTCTCTCTTAGCATTACATCCTCTAGGTTCATCCATATTGTTGCAAATGGAAAAATCTTATTCTCTTTTATGGCAAGTAATATTTCATTATATATATACACCACATGTTCCTTATTCATCCATCTATAGATGGACACTTGGGTTGCTTCCATACAATGACTATTGTAAATAATACTGCAAAAAAATATAGGGGTGCATATATGTTTTTGAATTTATGTTTTCATTTTCGTTGAATAAATGCCCATTAGTGGAATTAAAAATTATATGATAACTATATTTTTAATTTTTTGAGGAATCTCCATACTGTTTTCCGCAGAGACTACATCAATTTGCATTCCCACTGGAAAAGTTTTCTTTTTCTCTTGTACTTCAAAAACTATAAGACACACCTTAGACCAGTTAGAATGGCAAAAGTTAACAAGACAGGAAACAACAAATGTTGGCGAGGATGTGGAGAAAGGGGAACCTTCTTACACTGTTGGTGGGAATGCAAGCTGGTACAGCCACTCTGGAAAACAGTATGGAGAATCCTCAAGAAGTTAAAAACAGAGCTAGAGCTGTACTATACATTGGCTAATTGAATTTAAATTAAAAAAACTATAAAACATTGATGAAATAAATTGAAGATGACACAAATAAATGAAAAGTTATTCTACACTTATAGATTGAAAGGACCAATATTGTTAAAATGTCCTTACTACCCAAAGCAATCTATGGATTCAATCCAATGCCATCAAAATACAAACATTTTTTGCAGAACTAGAACAAATAATCCTAAAATTTGTAAAAACCACAAAAGACTTTAAATAACAAAGCAGTCTTGAGGAAGAAGAACAAAGCTAGGGGTATCATAATTCCAGATTTTAGGATATATGACAAAGCTGTAGTAATCAAAACAATATGGCACTGGCACAAAAATAGATACATAGATCAATGAAACAGAATAGAGAACCCAGAATGTAACCCTCACTTATATGGTCAACTAATTTATGACAGAGGAGGCAAGAATATTCAAAGGGGAAAAGACCATCTCTTCAACAAATGGTGCTAGGAAAACTGACCAGCTGCATGTAAAAGAATAAAACTGGGTCACTTTCTTACACCCTCCACACAATAAACTCAAAATGGATTAAAGACCTAGCTATGAGACCTGAAACCATAAAACTTCTAGAAGAAACCTTAGGCAGTAATTTCTTTGATATTGGCCTTAGCAACTTTTTTCTAGATATGTCACCCCAAGCAAATGAACCAAAAGTAAACAAACTATTGCAACTACACCAAAATAAAAGTCTTTTGCAGAGTAAAGGAAACCATCAACAAAATCAAAAGGGAACCTACTGAATGGGAAAAGATATTTCGAAATGATATATCCAATAAGGAATGAATATGCAAAATATGTAAAGAACTTACACAACTCAACGCCAAAACAACGAATAATCTGATTTTAAAAATGGCTTTAATTCTTTTTAACTAGCCAGTGTTGGAGATTTTGTGGAAATATTGGAATACTCACACATTTCTGGTGGGAACATAAAATCATACAGGAGATGTGAAAACAGTTTGAAAATCACTCAACAAATTGAACACAACTACCAAATGACTCAGCAGTTCAACTTCTTAGTATATACCCCAAATAACTGAAAACACATCTTCTGACAACTTGTATATGAATGTTCATAATAGCATTATTAGCCAAAAATGGAAAGAACACAAATGTTCCTCAGCTGTCTAATGAATGAACAGGCTGAGGCATATTCGTCAAGGCATTATTATTCATCCATAAAATAGGATGAAATACTGATATGTGCTATTACAGAGATGAACTTTGAAAACATTATGCTGCATGAAAAAAGTCAAACACAAAAGTTACATGTTATCAATACATTGTTTTTAGGTTTTATTTGTTTGTTTTTAATTAAGTTGTCTCCAGGACCAACATGGGGCTTGAACTCACAACCCTGAGATCAAGAGTTGTATGTTTTAACTGACTGAGAGAGCCGGGTGCCCCAAAAGTGACATATTTTATTATTACAGTTATTCAATGTCCAAAGTAGGTAAGTCCATTGAACCGGAGAGCATATTAGTTGTTCCCAGGGGCAGGAGAAACAGGGGAATGGGGAATGACCGATTGATGGTTATAGAGTTTCCTTTTGAAATAATGGAAATGTTTTGGAGTGATTAAGTGCTGATGTCTGCACAGCACTGAGAATGCACAAAAAAGCCACCTAATTGCACAATTTCAAATGGCTTAATTGGTTAATTTTATGGTATATGAATTTCACCCCTTAAAAAAAAGATTAAGTGGAGAAAGTGCTGAAAATGTTCTCTACATATGTATTTGTTTTATCATTTCCAGCAAAATAAAGAAACATATATGTCTAAGAAGAGGAAATAGTTTAAAATTTGTGTAAATACATAGTATGTAATGTTATATAATCATAACATTTTATGTGTGCTTCTTACATAATGTAAATAAAAAATGGCAGAAGTTGTGTTTTAATATGATATTATCCAAACTTTTTTCAGAAACATATATAACAAAAGTATATTAAATGTATTAGAAGTTACCTCTACATTATAGAATTCGAGTTCTATTTGTGTATTCCAAACTCATTTTTATTTTTCCAAACAATAATAATATTCAGCCATGATTCAAAGTCAATTATGTTTCATTATTATTGCTATTATCACCATCATCATTAGTGTCTCAAATTATTATTACTTATTAGAGCATCAAAATATTCTTGTCCTAATAGGTAGGCATAGTAAGCCTGAACCTGAATTTCTGCAATGCCATAATATTCATCATCGACACCACTTGAAAGTGAAAATAAGTGGCATCTGAGTGGCTCAGTCAGTTAAGCATCTGCCTTCAGCTCAGGTCATGATCCCAGGATCCTGGGACTGACCCCACATCAGGCTCCCTGCTCAGCAGAGACCCTGCTTCTCCCTCTCCCTCTGTCTGCGGCTCCCCCTGCTTGTTCTCAATCTCTCTCTCTCTGTCAAGTAAGTAAATAAATAAATAAATAAATAAATAAATAAATAAATAAATCTTTAAAAATTTTTAAAAAAATAAAAAAGAAAGTGAAAATAAACAACTAAAGAACAAATAAATGTGTGTGACAGTGACTGAAATTCTGTGAAGAATTTTAAGTGCTTTCTGCTTTTGTCCTAAAAGTCTTCATACTAAAAGAAATTAAACTCTCAATAAATACTAAATTCAATAATTTTCATGAAAATTATTGTCTGGGTCATTCTCGCCCCCCATACATAAATCTTCACATACAAGTACCAATAAAAGTACATGCATATTAAATTAGTCTCTTATTTGTGCATCATTTCATAAGTAGCAAGAATATAAAGCTTCTCCTCTTTTTCTCCCCCAGTAGAGGTTAGTTTGCTCCTATACCAGTGTCTGTGTTTCTAAAGTGGTGTAATATCCCCTTGGGATATATAACACACATTTTTATTTAAAGATTCAGTTCAGTAGTACAGACATTAAGAGATTAAGAGGTTGAGGGTTGTGCATATACATATAGAATCAGGACGTTTTTGACCTGAACACCTGGAACAGATTCCATTCAGCTCGCCGTCTGCTATCCAGAAACTAAGGTATTAAAGGACATAAATTTGAAGACATTAATGTGCAAAAGATTGGGTTTTCTTGAAAATGTTTATCTCCTTAATTCTCAGAGTACCATTCCCTGTAATTTTCCATCGTGATTATGAATATCTATGTTATCTCCTAACCAAATAGAAATCACTGGTCCTGTAGTAGCAGAAGTTAGGTATGAATCACCCCATGACAAGAAAAAACGGAGAAGAGCTAGAGAAGAGTTCTCAGTCATGGTCGGAGCAGTCTTGCTCTCTCCCTGCCCTACCATTGTCTTGGAATAAGGATCTAATCTACTCACTCCGTTTCTAGAGAGGTTTATTTGTGACTATGCTTCTTGCATGTTAGATAGCAAAACCTACTTGGAGGAAACCTCTGTCATATTGAGAGAACACTCTCAGTTGTTTAACAACGACCATCCTGTGAGGAAAGAAGTTTATTGTCTATGGGGTTTGGGAATGAAAATAGACAACAGATGATAAAACTTTTAGCCTTATAAGTGGCTATATTTGTGTGTTAACGTTACTACTTCAATATACCTGTACACTTACAGCATAATGACTACATTTTCCCTGCACAAAAATTAAGTTATAAGTTTTGAAATAATTTAAGCTTGTTATGGAAAAGATCCATGATTTGTGGTTATTACCATATTATTTGATATTAACTTGAGTTTTTAATTGAGAATTCAGTAAATGTATTGAAGGTGGACCTAAATGTCTCATGTAATATTAAAACCATGATAGTAATCAACACTAGAACTATCAAAAGGAAACACAAGAAGCATAAATAAGATATTTATCTCATGGAAGAAATATATTCTTGGGGCGCCTGGGTGGCTCAGTCAGTTAAGCATCTGCCTTCAGCTCTAGTCATGATCCCAGGGTCCTGGGATCGAGCCCCACATCAGGCTCCCTGCTCAGGGGGGAGCCTGCTTTTCCCTCTCCCTTTTTCTCTGTCCCCCATTCCATCTGCTTGTGCTCTCTCTGTTAAATAAATAAATAAAATCTTTATACACACACACACACACACATATACACATTCTTAAGAAAGGAGCACAATTAATCTGAGACATATTTCTTAATTCAATTGATGAGCATGTATGCTTTAGCTAATTTTCTGTTTTCTCTTGTTGCACAGAATCAATAATTGAATTAAATGATCCTATGTCCAAGATTTTGACAGTAACACTAGTCAAATATTTAAAATAATCTGTTTCAAATCTATCATATTTATACAGCAATCAATTATTTATATGGGTATGCAAATATATATGTATATATACACGTATATAAGTTGTTGCAGTTTTGTTTCTCAATGATTTTTAAAAGAAAATGAAAATATAGGAACATATAAAAATATTAAGTAGAAATTTACAAGCCTCACAGAAAAACACTTAATGACAATTTTGGTACGCCAGGAATCAAATTCTAATATTGCAAACTCCTACTATTCTTTGTCTATAATACAAATTTTAAGGCTTTTGAGAGTATTGCAATTATTAACTTAAATCCCCATCACTATTACTATACAAAAAATTGAGGGTTAGCTAATGAGTTGCAATATATTTTAGTGAATTCCCCACTTTTGAATTTTCCATGGACTGATAAAGTGAAAAATATTATTTCAGAGTTTCCTATCCTTTTGTGAATGGAAAACCATATCACACCTGGAGATGAAACATTTTATACAATCAGAGTTACTTGCACTGTGTGAAACATGTCATTTATTGATTCTCGAAAGTGATCTTGATCCAAAATTTGCTTGTTTGAGTTCTATTTTGTCTGACATTAATATTTCCTAACAGTTCTGGGGTATGTGTTTAGTGTGCTAGTGTGATTTTTGTTAGCCAAGAGTCTGTGCATACTTTGTGTATGGTTTGTTTGCACCTCCTATATACTGTTCAAAAACATATTTTATTTATATATATGCATATATTTCTATAGCATAAACTGGTGTATAAAATCACTGTGAGTTCTGACCCATATGTAGTATATGTTAATTAACTGCCCTTTTTTGCCCAATCCAAAATGTTTGCTTTGCCTGATGCCTTATTTTTCCTCTGCTTTTTTTGATATTTCTTTTTTCTATTTTATGAGGGGGATTTTTTCTTGAAATTTAGGTTTTCTATTGATGTATGAAGTAGACATTATAGTTCTGTTTCCTTCAGTCATTCCTTTATGCTCTCCAAAAAACAATAGTGTGACTACATATAAGAATGCTTAAAGTCTATTATGAAATTTGACTCATTTTTACATTAATAATCTGTTCACTCAAAAATATCTGTTGACATCTAATACATGCACAGTGTCTTGCTAGACACTGCAAATACAAATATCAATACAGTATGTTCAAATATTAACAGTTTGATGAACTTGGGGCTGGTTGAAGAACATCAGTACATTTTGACAATACCGTGATGTTAAAATAAAACAGAGATGGATCCATTGGCAAATGTATCCCTTACGTACAGAGTCTGCCACTTTTCCCATCAGGTCATATCGAGAACATTTAAGGGGTGGTTCCCTATCCTCTCTGAGAGGGAGTTGAGTCCTCCTGAAGAAGATGATGATTGAAGCTGGATTTGGTGGTGGGGGGACACAAAATAGATCAGAGGGTTCCCGAATCACAAAGCTGGAATTACCAGCATGGTCTGGGTAGGAAAGAGCAAACAGTAATGGAACAGATCGCTGATCTGGCAGAATCCTAATCATGCTTCATGTCCAGGAGCATTTGTCTTTCCTCGTTGAAAAATTTCCTGAGCTCCTCCAAAATTTAGCTTAGTTGCCTTTTCTATCCTCCTGCATGAGGCTGTGATGACACCAGAACAAACTTCAAGGAGCATTCGGAATTAGTTTGCTTTGTGTTGCTTTGCTATTTCCACAAAGTGTTGCTTTTTGAAGTATCAAATCTTTCTTTCTTTTTTACATCTATAATATTTTCTTTTATTTTTTTAACAGTTAGATTTTTTTTTTAATAATAATTTTTTATTGTTAGTCACCATAGAGTACATCCCTAGTTTTTGATGTACTGTTCCATGATTATTACTTGCGTATAACACCCAGTGCACCATGCAATACGTGCCCTCCTTAATACCCATCACCGGCCTATCCCATCCCCCCCCCCAAAGCCCTCAGTTTGTTTCCCAGAGTCCATGGTCTCTCATGGTTCATTCCCCCTTCTGATTACCCCCCCTTTCGTCTTCCCTTATTCTCCTACCGATCTTCCTACATCTTATGTTCCATAGATGAGTGAAACCATATGATAATTGTCTTTCTCTGCTTGACTTATTTCGGTTAGCATTATCTCCTCCAGTCCCGTCCATGTTGCTGCAAATGTTGAGAAATCATTCTTTTTGATGGCTGGGTAATATTCCATTGTATATATCGACCACGTCTTCTTAATCCAGTCATCTGTTGAAGGGCATCTTGGCTCCTTCCACAATTTAGCTATTGTGGACAATGCTGCTATGAACATTGGGGTGCATATGGCCCTTCTCTTCACAACGTTTGTATCTTTGGGGTAAATACCCAGTAGTGCAATTGCTGGATCATAGGGTAGCTCTATTTTTACCTTTTTAAGGGACCTCCACACTGTTTTCCAGAGTGGCTGTACCAACTTGCATTCCCAACAACAGTGTAAGAGGGATCCCCTTTCTCCACATCCTCTCCAACATTTGTTGTTTCTTGCCTTGTCCATTTTTGCCATTCTAACTGGTGTAAGGTGGTATCTCAAGGTGGTTTTGATTTGAATTTCCCTGATGGCTAATGATTTTGAACATTTTTTCATGTATCTGTTAGCCATTTGTATGTCTTCATTGGAAAAGTGTCTCTTCATATCTTCTGCCCATTTTTTGATTTATTTGTTTCCCATGTATTGAGTTTGAAAAGTTCTTTGTAGATCTTGGATACTAATCTTTTATCTGTAATGTCATTTGCAAATATCTTCTCCCATTCCGTGGGCTGCCTCTTAGTTTTTTTGACTGTTTCCTTGGCTGTGCAGAAGCTTTTTATCTTGATGAGGTCCCACAAATTCATTTTTACTTTTGTATCTCTTGCCTTTGGAGATGTGTCATGAAAAAAGTTGCTGTGGCCGATGTCAAAGAGGTTGCAGCCTATGTTCTCTAGGATTTTGATGGATTCCTGTCTCATATTGAGATCTTTCATCCATTTGGAGTTTATCTTTGTGTATGGTGTGAGAGAGTGGTCAAGTTTCATTCTTTTGCATATAGCTGTCCAATTTTCCCAGCACCATTTCTTGAAGAGACTGTCTTTTTTCCACTGGATGTTTTTTCCTGCTTTGTCAAAGATTAGTTGCCCAAAGAGCCGAGGGTCCATTTCTGGGTTCCCTATTCTGTTCCATTGGTCTATGTGTCTGTTTTTGTGCCAGTACTGTGCTGTCTTTGTGATCACAGCTTTGTAGTACAGCTTGAAATCCGGCAACGTGATGCCCCCAGCTTTGTTTTTCCTTTTCAACAATTTCTTGGAGATTCGGGATCTTTTCTGGTTCCACACAAATTTAAGGGATGTTTGTTCCAGTTCTTTAAAAAATATCATTGGTATTTTGATCGGGATGGCATTGAAAGTGTAGATTGCTCTGGGTAGCATGGACATTTTAACTCTGTTAATTCTTCCGATCCATGAGCATGGAATATTTTCCCATCTTTTTGTGTCTTTTTCAATGTCTTTCAAAAGTGATTTGTAGTATCTAGAATATAGATCCTTTATGTCTTTGGTTAAGTTAATTCTGCGATAATGTATGATTTTTGGTGCTACTGTAAATGGAATGGATTCCCTAATTACTCTTTCTTCAGTCTCATTGTTTGTGTATAGAAATGCAACTGATTTCTGAGCATTGATTTTGTATCCTGCCACATTACTGAATTGCTCTATAACTTCTAGTAGTTTGGGGGTGGATTCTTTTGGGTTTTCCATATAGAGTATCATGTCATCTGCGAAGAAGTATCAAATCTTTCATTCTTCAGTGAGAATACAGATAAAAGAGAAATGTAGGTAGAAAAATGCATAAAGAACAACTTGATATCTCTGACTCATCCACTACTCTAAACAATGTTAATTATCATCTTATGGTGACTGTTTATTATGGGAAGAAACATTAACATGTGCTATAAAGGCAAATACATCAGCTGCAATGTGGGCCCAGGATGAGACATGATAGAAAATGAGAGGGTTGAGCCCAATATTCATATTCAAGTGTGAGACCCACAGTGCCTTACTACTCAACTCCAAGAACACTGGAAGCCCATCACATATTCTTCCGGGAAGTACCTTTGTGGATTCTTTTCTGAAAAAATTCTCTGAGTAAAGACCTGTAAACACTGATAACTAAGGATGTCACCAATGAAGCACGAGGTCCTTACAGGGACTCAAAGTAAATCCTCCCAGTTGCTGAGACTCAATCATCACCTGCAGATTCAAATAAGCTTCAAAGATTGCTTATTAAGTGTGAATTAATAGTGAAAGCTTGCAAGATATTTGACAAATAGATCCCAAATGAAAGATTAAAAAGCAAGCTATAAAAATAAAAAAATGAAATTAATATCATATGAAAAGAATATATATTAAGCTGAATACACACACACACATCACCTTTAATTTACCTTTCTTCATTATAAGTATAACAGAAAGTTTTTACTTGCTTTAGAATGAATATATCCATCAAGTCTATAGTCACTGATCCTCTACTAGAATTTTGACCAAATTATTTTTCAAGTATCCTATTTATGTATAGTAAGTCCTTAATGTTTCCAGTACTGTAAGGAAACAAATAATAAATTGCACATATTCAGCGGAAGTACATCATGACAATCTGTTTCACTTTTCACATTAAAACTGAAGAAATGCTTAAATCAAGGAATTGGCTTAGATATATTGTAATGACTTACTAATTTGGTTTAAAAACATTTACCTCAAACTCATTTTCTTTAAACATTCACTTTATTCATTATAGTTTGAGTATCTGCACAGCTCCAAGAAGAAATAGTATGTTAAGAAGGGGAAACCATAGGGGCGCCTGGGTGGCACAGTGGTTAAGTGGGATCGAGCCCCACATCCGGCTCCTCCGCTATGAGCCTGCTTCTTCCTCTCCCACTCCCCCTGCTTGTGTTCCCTCTCTCGCTGGATGTCTCTATCTCTGTCAAATAAATAAATAAAATCTTTAAAAAAAAAGGGGGGGGGAACCATAATCAACTAGATTTAAGAATACTGAGATTCGTGAAGCGTATTTCTCTTTATTATAGTTATTTGGATTTGGGCAGGTCATTAGCAATTCTGGACATCCATTTCCTCACACAAAAAAAGGGCGGTATAACAACCTACCTTAGACATTTTAACTAAAATTAAATAATATTCATGAGTAGTTCAAACATTCTCTTGTACTTGAATAAAAACAAAGCTATCTCCAATGCCCTACATTCTGATCTGAGAATTAGTGTCTCAGTGCATAAACATCTCTACTCTCCTACTATAGCTTCAGTCTCTAACGAAAGTAACCCCTTAGGAAAACCAAACTGAAGAGGCCAGGCTGTGGTATCAGATCATTATCCTTTTCTCCAGGTTTCATGATTTATCAGACAGAAGATAATGATCAAGTTCCTGACACCTCTAATGTGTAATTCTTCAATTATGAGAGGGTGTAAATAATGTGTCCTGCCTTATGGAGTTTTAGGATGATGTCTGAGGCAACGTGTAGAATGCGCTACCATGGTTCCTGTTTCTCTAGAAATGTTCAGTAAATGTTAGTGGCAGAATCAGAAGAATAAAGATGAAGAAGCCTCCATTTCAAAACCATGAACATGGTAACTTCTGTTCAAATACTGTTTGAGAGTCTGCTAAGAATAATGACTTTGAATATTTTTTTTTTCTCCTAGTGAAGGATGTTGCAGGATCTCACACATTCCAACATCTCTAAGTTCCGAGTCTCTGAGTTCATTCTGATGGGATTCCCAGGCATTTACGCCTGGCAGCACTGGCTCTCCCTGCCCCTGGCTCTGCTCTACCTCTTAGCTCTCACTGCCAACATCCTTATCCTGGTCATCATCAAACAAGAGGCCACACTGCACCAGCCTATGTACTATTTCCTGGGGATCCTGGCTGTGGTAGACATGGGACTCGCCACCACCATCATGCCCAAGATCTTGGCCATCTTATGGTTCAGTGCCAAGGCCATCAGTCTCCCTGAGTGCTTTGCTCAGATGTATGTCATACATTGTTTTGTGGGCATGGAGTCAGGTATCTTTGTCTGCATGGCTATAGACAGATATGTAGCCATTTGCAGACCACTACAGTATCCCTCAATAGTTACTGATTTTTTTGTTGTCAAGGCAACTGTGGTCATGGCACTCAGAAATACCCTAACTACCATCCCAGTCCCTGTGTTGGCTGCTCAGAGACACTACTGCTCACAGAACCAAATTGAGCACTGCCTGTGTTCTAATCTTGGAGTCACTCACTTATCCTGTGATGACAGGACAATCAACAGCATCTACCAGCTATTTCTGGCCTGGACGCTGATGGGGAGTGACCTGGGTTTGATTTTCTTATCATATGTTTTGATACTTCACTCGGTGCTAAAGCTGAACTCAGCAGAAGCTGTATCCAAAGCCCTTAGTACCTGTACTTCTCACCTCATCCTAATTTTGTTCTTTTACACTATCATTGTTGTCCTTTCCATCACCCATAGTGCAGCAATGACGGTTTCCCTCATCCCAGTTCTACTCAATGTACTACACAATGTCATTCCTCCTGCCCTCAACCCCATGGTGTATGCACTCAAGAACAAGGAGCTCAGGCAGGGCTTGTATAAGGTTCTGAAGCTGGACAACAAGGGTAACTAACATTGAGAATGTGTTCATGTAGATAATTCTCCCACGTATCTTTCCATTATATTCACCAATCATTACACGTGGCTGAAAAAAATAGGGAACATATACACTGGCAACTTTTTAGTTAGTATAAAGAATCTGTGATGAAAATGAAACTTCAAAAAAGAAAAGGGGTGAAACTAATATTTGAAATCTTAGTACTCAGGACAGATCTTCATCATAACCTGACGATGCGTTATCTCAAGGAATCCAAGGGAAGGACAAGTGGAATATGCATCTAATTTCCTTACCTAGTTGTCCTGGCTGGAACTTCTAGACAATGTTGACTAGCGATGGTTAGAGCGCATATCTGCCAATGTCTTCTTTTTAACTGGAGCATTTAGTCCATGCACGTTAATTTGCTTACTGATAACATAGGACCTACTCCTGCCATTTGTCTTGTTGATTTTTAATGTGTCTCATATCTTTTTAAATGGGCAAAGGATTTGAATAGACATTTCTCTAAAGAAGATGTGTAATGGCCATCAAACCACACGAAAGATACTCAACATCATTAGTCATTAGACAAATTCAAATCAAAATCATGATTTGTATTTACCTGATGATGGCTGGTGTTATAAAACATCCCATAGCCCCTAAAATAGCTGTAAGTTGTTTTTAATCAAGTGAGCAAGTATTGGATTTTGTGGATACAGTGGTGGCCTTGTATTTTGCAGTGCGAATGTAAAATCATACAAGAGATGCGGAAAACAGCTCCGGCAAACAGACAAAAAGTTAAGCACAATTACCACATAACTAACAATTCAACTCCTGAGTATACACCCAAAATAAGTAAAATAGGAATAACAATAACAATTTGTACATGAATGTTCATGGTATCATTATTAGCCAAAACCTGGAAATAACTCAAATGTCCATCAGCTTTTAAATGGAAAAAGAAAATTAGATATATTCATATAAGAAAATTAATCATCCATTAAATAGAAAGTACTTATACCTGGTGTTATAGATATGAACTTTAAAAAGCATTCTGCTAAGTGAAGAAGTCAGACACAAAAGGCTACATCTCATATCTACATCTTCTATGATTTTGTTTATGTGAAGTGTTCGGAACCGGCTAAGTCTACTGAATTAGAGAGCAAATTACTTATTGCCCAGGGCAGGAGAGACAGGGCAATAGGGAGTGACTGATTAATGTTTATGAAGTTTCCTTTTGAGGTAATGAAAATGTTCCAGAATTATATAGTGCTGATGGTTTCACAGCCACTTAATTTATGTTACAAATGGTAAAATGTTTAATTTTAGGGTATGTGAATTGTCACCTCAATAAAATATAAAGTAAAATTAAAAACACTGTCAACGTGTCCTCTACATGGGTACTTATTGTATCATTTCCTGCATATAAAGAACATATATATCCAAGAATAGGAAAATGGATAAAGAAACCGTGTAATACATATGATACACTTTCTTTAATTGTGTATTACTGAATAATCTTATTTTTTGAATAACTTGTTTTGATATGCTTTTTATACACCAATTGAAAACTGCAGACTTTATATTTTAATATTATATTGTCTAAGTCTTTTTTTCAAAAACGTGTATAGCAAGTGTTTTTTGAAGAAATGTATCAGAAGTTACCTGTACTCTTTTTACAGGTTTCTCTCATCTATGGAACATAAGAACTAGGAAGATCGGTAGAGGAAGAAAGGGATAAAGAAAGGGGGGGTAATCAGAGGGGGGAATGAAGCATGAGAGACTATGGACTCTGAGAAACAAACTGAGGGCTTCAGAGGGGAGAGGGGGAATGGGATAGGCCGGTGATGGGTAGTAAGGAGGGCACGTATTGCATGGTGCACTGGGTGTTATACGCAACTAATGAATCATCAAACTTTACATCAAAAACCAGGGATGTACTGTATGGTGACTAACATATTATAATAAAAAATATTTTAAAAAAAGAAGTTACCTGTACTCTTTTTAATTTGAGTTCAAATTATCTCCTTCAAAATGCATTTTTATTTTTCCAATTAATAAAAATACACAGGCAGTTATTTTTATTAATATATTAAAAGAATATAAAACTAAAATAACATGTTTTGTTATTTCCCCTATAAGCACTTTCAGCATTATTATCTCAAAATTTGGGTTCCTTGGAGCTCTTGGATGGTTCAGTCAGTTGAGCATCTGACTTTTGATTTCGGCTCAGGTCATGATCTCATGGTCCTGGGACCTAGCCCCACTTCAGGCTCTGTGCTCAGCGGGGAGACTGCTTGTGGATTCTCCCTTTCCCTCTCCCTCTGCCTCTCGCCCAGCTCACTTCCTCTCTTTCTCTCTCTGAAATTAATAATCTTCCAAAAACAAAAACAAAAACACTTGGGTGCCCTAATATTCCTAACTTAATATATCAGCTTAATTAACCCAAACTTTTGTTTAATTTCTACAATGCCATAGAATTCATCATCGAGCTTATTTTTAAAAAGTCAAATAAAAAACATAAATGAATGTGTATGTGAGTGATTGCAACATTCTGATACATTGTAAGTACTTTCTACTTGTGTCTCACCTGCCTGATAGAGAAAGAAACACAACTCTTCAGTCAGTATTAAAACTGGTAGCATTCATTAAATGTTGCTGTATTTATTCTGATCCTCCCCATATATAATTCTCATACACAGCAAACAGATATAGATACATGCATATAAAATTATTATTTATGTATCATCTTACAGGCGACAAGAAGTTAAAGCTTCCAGTCATTTTCCTACTCAGATGAGGTTTGACTACAGTGTCATAACAGCACCTGTGTCCCTAATGTGGTACAATAGCCACTTGGGATATATAACAGACATTTTTCCTTAAAGATTCAGTTAAATAATATAGATATCAAGGGATTTAGGGCTGTACATGTACATATGTTATAGAATTGTGATTTTTTTACCAATACCCTGAACACCTGGACCAGATGGCATTCAGTTCACCATTTTGCTGTCCAGAAACCAAGGTATTAAAAGAATATTAAAAAGTGGGAGCAATAATAGGATTTTTGTTATTGTTGTTAATTCTAAGTTGAATTGGAGAGAAGCTCTGATAAAAAGGAAAGAGGACTTGAGTGCACATGAATTGACTGATTATTATATTCTCAGAAACTCAGGTTTACGTCCATCCACCCATTTGATGGCATAAATATTGTAAAAGATTGGGTTTTCTTGAAAATGCTTATTTCCCCAATCCTCAGATGGCAATTTAGTGTAACTTTCCATTGTGACAATGAAATCTATGTTATTTTCCTAAACAAATAGGAATTATTGTTTCTGGAAGTCCCATATTAATCACCTTCATGACAAGAAAAAATAGAATAGCTAGAGAATAGTTCTCAGTCCTGGTCAGAACACTCTTGCTTTTTACTTGCCCTCCTATTGTCTCACAATGAGAACCTAATTTACTTGCTTCATTTCTAGACGGATTTATTTGTGACTGTGTTTCCTCCATTCTAGATAAGAAAACCTACGTGGAGGAATCCACTGTCATATTGAAAGAACATGAGTTTACATTGAGGACAATCTAGTGAGAAAACAAACTTACTCTTTATGGGGTTTGGAGAAGAGAATAGAGAAGAGACCATACAAAATTATATGTTATAAGTGGTGATATTCCTTTGTTAATGTTACTACTTCAATACACCTGCCAACCCATAGCATGAGTCCCTTTTCTTTGCAGAAAAATTAAATTATAATATATTTAAATCATTTATGTTTGTTTTGGAAAAAGCCTGAAACAAATTGTCATTAATATTCTATTACTTGGTGTTAACCTGGATCTTGAGAGTTTTGCAAATGTATTGAAGATGAACATAACATCTCATATCAATAAAACCAGTTTTAGTAATCAACACTAGAACTACCAAAAAGAAACATGGGGGACATGACTAGGTTATTTTTCTCACATATAGGAGATATATTCTTAAGAATGGAGCACAAGCAATTTCAGACATAACTCCTATTTTCAATCCAGCTTTCCCTAATTTTTCTATTTTCTTCAGTTGCATGAACACATACAGTCAAGAGTCAACTGATCAAAAATATTGAGAGAGAGAAATGAGGAATGATTCTATTTTTTCAAAAACTTTAACAATTTGTATACACTAGTGAAATATTTTATCGATAATATATTTCAAACTTTATCTTATTTTTCAGTTATCTTTTATATGTGTGTGTAAATATATATGTATATATACATATATATGAATTGTAACAGTTCTATTCCTTAATGACGATATCCAAAAAAAGTGAAAAATAAAATCTTGTATACAAACATTAAGTAGAAATTTATAAACCTGATAAAAAGAAACTTGATGTCAATATTGGTATGTAAGGAAACAGAGTCTTATATTGAAAACTCCTATTTTTCTTTTGTCAATAACACAGATTACAAGGCCTTTGTTAGCCTTTCAATGATTAGTTTTTAGTCCACACCAGTGTTGCCAAACAGGAAATTGAAAATCAGCTAATGGGGCACCTGGGTGGCTCAGTCCCCTATGTTTCTGCCTTTAGCTCAGGTCAGGGATCTCAGGGTCCTGGGATGGAGCCCCTCCTTGGCTCCCTGCTCAGTGGGAAGTCTGCTTTTCCCTCTCCCTCTGCCCCTCCCCCTGCTCAGGCTCTCACTTTTTCTCTCTCTCAAATAAATAAATAAAATCTAAAAAAAAAAGAAAGAAAAAAATCAGCTACTAAGTTGGGAAATATTTAAGCAAGTTCCTCTTTTTAAAATTTTTTACATGTGCTAATAAAGTGAAAAAGATAATTTCAGTATTTTCTGTTATTTTGCTTGTGGGAAAATGTATTAAAACTGGTGATGAAATAACTTGGTACAACCAACTTTAATTGTACTCTACAAGTATGTCATCTGTTGTTTCTCAAAAGTTATCTTTATCCAAAATTTATGCGTTTGTTTTCTATTTTGTCTGACATTGATATTTCCTTCCAAATTTTGGTTTATGTGTTTGATGTGTTAGCATGTATTTTGTTTCCTGAAAACATCTGTGCACAATTTGTGTATTGTTTTATATGTCTATTTTTAAATATGTAAATTATATATGTATACTTTAATTACATATATGTATATAAAAATCACTATGTAATATGACCAATTAATGGTATGGTTTATTTAATTGACCTTTATTGCCCAATCCAAAATATATGTTTTTTTCTCTGTTTTATTTTATCTTTGCTTTTTTGGGATTTTCTTTATCTATTTTATGAAAGAAGATTTTTTTATGATTTTAAGTTTCTGTTGAAGTAGTACTTCACAGTTCTATTTCTATTCTAATCTATTCTATTTCAAAAAATAATATTTAGACTGCAGCATAATAGTTCTTAAAGTCTATTAGGAAATTTAATTAATTTTTACATTAATCTGTTATTCACTCAAAAATATCTTTTGATATCTAGTATGTGCCTGATGACTTGCTAGACACTGCAAATACAAATAGCAATACAATATGTCCAAATATTAGCAGTATGGTTAAATTGTGGCTGATTCAAGAACATCAGTAGGTTTTTACAATACCGTGATGTTAGAATACAAAAAAGAGATTGATCCATCTGCAAATGTATTTCTTACCTACAAAGCCTGCCACTTTTCCAATTATGTCATACTAAGAAGATTTAAGGCGTGGTTCTCTCTCCTTTCAGAGAGTTGAGTCCTCCTGAAGAACATAATAACTGAAGCTGGGTTTGGTGGTGGGAGGACACAAAATAGATCGGAGGGTTGCCAAAGCACAAGGCTAAAATTACCAGCATGATGTGGGTAGGAAAGAGCAAACAACGGAACAGATCGCTGATCTGTCAGAATCCTAATCATGCTTCATATTCAAGAGCATTTGTTTTCCTCTTTGAAAGATTTCTTGATCCCCAAAAGATGATTCAGTTGCTGTTTCTATCTACTCCTGCCTGAGTCTGTAATGACACCAGAATGATCTTCAAGGAGCATTCTTATTAATGTTTGGCTTGTGTTGTTTTGCTGTTTCCAAAAAGTTTTGCTTTTTGAAGTATCTAATCTTTCATTCTTTGTGAGAATAAGGATAAAAGAGGGATGTTGGTAGAAAAACTAATATCCAGGGCACAGATGCAAGTCTTGATGAAGAATCTGATTGAACCAACCAAGTTAATAGAGCTGGACTTGGCCAGGGAGGCAGAGGACAGGGAAACAGCCCTCCCAGACTCTGGCTCTAGCTTCCCTGCCAAGACATTATTATCTTTTTATTTGAACTATAATCATGTAATAAACTTGCCAGTGGCAAAGCAAAAAGAAAAAAAAAGGAACCACTTGTTATCTCTGATCCATCACTATCCTTAACAATATTAACTATTTGGAAATGATGACTAGAAGTTTATTTTGGGATGAAACTTAGGCAAATACTATACTATAACTGCATATATATGATGTGATGAAGGGCATCTCGGCTCCTTCCACAGTTCGTGGACATTGCTGCTATGAACATTGAGAAGATATTTGCAAATGACATTACAGATAAAGGGCTGGTATCTAAGATCTATAAAGAACTCCTCAAACTCAACATCCAAGAAACAAATAATCAAGTCAAAAAATTGGCAGAAGACATGAACGGACAATTCTCCAAAGAAGAAATACAAATGGCTAACAGACACATGAAAAAATGTTCAAAATCATTAGCCATCAGGGAAATTTAAATCAAAAGCACAATGAGATACCACCTTACACCAGTTAGAACGGCAAAACTTAACAAGACAGGAAACAACAAATGTTGGAGAGGATGTGGAGAAAGGGGAACCCTTTACAACCCTTACACTGCTGGTGGGAATGCAAGCTGGTACAGGCACTTTGGAAAACAGTATGGAGGTTCTGCAAAAAGTTAAAAATAGAGCTATCCTATGACCCTGCAATTGCACTACTGGGTATTTACCCCAAAGATACAGATGTAGTGAAGAGAAGGGGCATATACCTTTGGTTTCTAAAAGAAACCCAACTCTTTATCAAAACCAAGCTTAAGAGGCCAGGCTACGGTACCAGTTTCCTTTCATCTTGTTCCTGCCATGACTTACAAGACAGAAGCTAATAACCAAGGTTCTAATAACTCCAATGTTCTTTTTTTTTTTTAATAATGATTTTTTATTATATTATGTTAGTCACCATACAGTACATCCCCGGTTTTCGATGTAAGGCTCGATGATTCATTAGTTGTGTATAACACCCAGTGCACCATGCAATATGTGCCCTCCTTACTACCCATCACCGGTCTATCCCATTCCCCCACCCCACTCCCCTCTGTAGCCCTCAGTTTGTTTCTCATAGTCCATAGTCTCTCATGTTTCATTCCCCCTTCTGATTACCCCCCCTTTCTTTATCCCTTTCTTCCCTTACTGATCATTCTAGTTCTTATGTTCCATAGATGAGAGAAATCATATGATAGTTGTCTTTCTCTGCTTGACTTATTTCACTAAGCATTATCTCCTCCAGTGCCGTCCATGTTGTAGCAAATGTTGAGAACTCATTCTTTCTGAATGCTGTAATAACTCCAATGTTCTATTCCTCAATTATGTGAAGGTGGATTGTGACCTGTCTTACGGAGGTTTTGCGGTGATTAACCGAGTTAACCATAGAATGTGCTATCATGGTTCCTGTCATTAGAAATGTCCAATAAATGTCAGTGGCAAGATCAGAATAATGAAGATGAAGAATCTTCCACTTCAAAATCATTAAGCAAATACTGTCTGAGAGTAACTTTGAATATATTTTTTTCTCCTAGTGAAGGATGTTGCAGGATCTCACACATTCCAACATCTCTAAGTTCCGAGTCTCTGAGTTCATTCTGATGGGATTCCCAGGCATTCACGCCTGGCAGCACTGGCTCTCCCTGCCCCTGGCTCTACTCTACCTCTTAGCTCTCACTGCCAACATCCTTATCCTGGTCATCATCAAACAAGAGGCCACACTGCGCCAGCCTATGTACTATTTCCTGGGGATCCTGGCTGTGGTCGACATGGGACTGGCCACCACCATCATGCCCAAGATCTTGGCCATCTTATGGTTCAGTGCCAAGGCCATCAGTCTCCCTGAGTGCTTTGCTCAGATGTATGTCATACATTGCTTTGTGGTCATGGAGTCAGGTATCTTTGTCTGCATGGCTATAGACAGATATGTAGCCATTTGCAGACCACTACAGTATCCCTCAATAGTTACTGATTCTTTTGTTGTCAAGGCAACTGTGGTTATGGCACTCAGAAGTACCCTAACTACCATCCCAGTGCCTGTGATGGCTGCTCAGAGACACTACTGCTCACAGAACCAAATTGAGCACTGCCTGTGTACTAATCTTGGAGTCACTCACTTATCCTGTGATGACAGGACAATCAACAGCATCTACCAGCTATTTCTGGCCTGGACGATGATGGGGAGTGACCTGGGTTTGATTTTCTTGTCATATTCTTTGATACTTCACTTAGTGCTGAAGCTGAACTCAGCAGAAGCTGCATCCAAAGCCCTAAGTACCTGTACTTCTCACCTCATCCTAATTTTGTTCTTTTACACTATCATTGTTGTCATTTCCATCACCCATAGTGCAGCAATGACGGTTTCCCTCATCCCAGTTCTACTCAATGTACTACACAATGTCATTCCTCCTGCCCTCAACCCCATGGTGTATGCACTCAAGAACAAGGAGCTCAGGCAGGGCTTGTATAAGGTTCTGAAGCTGGACAGCAAGGGTAACTAACATGGAGAAAGGGTTCACTTAGGTAATTTACCCACATATTTATCCTTCTATTCTCCAGTCATTATGCATGGCAGAAGTACTATCAAAAAAGAGCACTGTAGCAGATTTTCAGATAATAGAACACATTGGTAGCAACAAAGGAAACTAAAAAAAACCCCACAAACAGGTGACACTTAAATTTTAAATCTTTGGGTTTCATGCAAAAATCTTAATGCAAAAGAGAGCCATTATAATGCTTATTGTCTCAAGGGATCCAAGGGAAAGGCAAGTAAGATATACTACTTGAATTTCCTCAGACCTTTTTGTTTCACATTATCTTTTTTTCCTACACATATTTCACACTCTTTTTTTTCTTTTTTAAGAATGTCTTTCTTCATTTCTCAGTTCAAGAGGAAGAAAATACTGATTGCCCAAATTAATTGTATTCATTAGTTCAAGACATTTCTGTACCCATTAAATCTTTTTTCCCATTATAAATGCCCAGGGAAGCATTCTTACTGACCATGTTTATTTTGGGAAATCCTTTCCAAAATAACTAACCATTATCCAAGATCCATATCCTTCATACATCACTCAGTTAGAAACTAAATAATGCCCTTGGATGCCAAAATAACAACAATTAAACATCATGAGAATAGTACACTGTTAACGGACTATTAAAATAAATAACCTGAATGTCTAGAAAAAAAAACTTTATGTAAATATCATCATAAATAGAGGTCTTTACAACTTGGTAAAACTTTTAACAATTGTATATGATAAGAGCACATTCATATTTTCATATTTTGAATGAGGGCATCTAAAATTATTAAACTACTTTGGAGTTTGTGTATTTGTAACGTGACTCCCATAGGTTCCGTGGTGATAAATTGGGAAGGAATGAAGAGGCAGTTTCCAGAATGAGGAGGAATGTTACTGGGGACAGTAGACACTGAAGAAGCAAAACAAACAAAACATTTCCTGTAATCTATATTGGGGTGCAGATGCACTTTCATGATTTCACTTCTTATAAAATGTATAGCAAATATTATGAATGAAACAGTATCAGGACTGTTTTTCATATTGCTGATGCATGGTTATACTATCCTTGAAAAAAAATTTCTATGATCATAAACAAAAGACCATGATTATGTTCGAGATACTTTTTTTTTTTAAGATTTTATTTATTTATTTGACAGAGACAGCCAGCGAGAGAGGGAACAGAAGCAGGGGGAGTCGGAGAGGAAGAAGCAGGCTCCTAGCAGAGGAGCCTGATGTGGGGCTTGATCCCAGAATGCCGGGATCATGCCCTGAGCCGAAGGCAGATGCTTAACGACTGCGCCACCCAGGCGCCCCTCGAGATACTTTTTAAGTCATTTTTAATCCTTTTATTCTTCCACCCTAGACTGCTCATTTCTTCAAGAGGGCTTCATCCACTTAAAGCCATCCTGCTATTCATTCCCATCTTATTTAGAGGCCTCTCTAAGTCATCTTGTACGCAACTCAAATCTGTTTTTTACTTACTGCTTATCATTTATCTATATTACCCTGCCACCCATTTAACTGTTGAATTGACATAGTTTGCAAGAATTCCGGTGGTAAAATAGAAAAAGATACAAACTGGTAGAAATAGACCCTAGGCAAAATATGAACAAGAAAATATAATCTAATTATAAAATTCACAAACAAAGTTATACCACATGATTTCACTCATATGTGGAATTTAAGAAGGGAAAAAAAGAGAGAGAGGCAAACCATAAAACAGATTCTTAACTATAGAGAACAAAGCGAGGGTTGCTGGAAGGGAAGTGGTCAGGGGGATGGGTTAAACGGGAGATGGGTATTAAGTAGGGCAATTGTTGTGATGGGCTCTGTGTGTTATATGTAAGTGCTGAATTACTAAATTCTACTCCTGAAATAAATACTACACTATATGCTAAGTAACTGGCATTTATTTTTTATTTATTTATTTATAAATTTTATTCATTTATTTATTTGAGAGAGAGGGAGAGCATGAGAGCACAATTGGGGGTGGGGGAAGAGGGGCAGAGGGAAAGGGAGAGGCAGACTTCCTACTGAGCAGGGAGCCCGATGCGGGGCTCGATCCCAGACCCTGGGATCATGACCTGAGCCAAAGGCAGATGTTCAGCCGACTGAGCCACCCAGGCATCCCCACTAACAGGTTTTTAAATAAAAACTCGAAACTTCAAAAATAATTTATGCTATGCTGCTTAAAAACTGCTACAAGTGGGATTTAAATTTTCCTTCAACCATTTTGGCTACAAAAAGAAAGAACTCTAAATTATAAGTTTCACAAAAAAATCAAAACAAGTTCTGGATAGGCCCAAGACTCCTAATATTGAGATGGGAGAGGTGTCATTTTGCATGAGTTGTAACCAATATAAGCACTTTTATAATTTATGACATTCCCAGTAGCATCTCTATAATAAAAATGATGAATGTTTCTAGTTGTTTCATATAGTGTGCCTCATAGGATCAAGGAGATAACAAGAAAAGAAGTTCCAGGAAATACAATTTTATAAGGTTACCATGTTGACATCATTGTGATCCTGGTATAAAGTTCTCTATTTTTCTTTCTCATTTAAGTGTTTAATTGTGGATATACAAATGAACGCAAAGATTGAATTTCCTTCAGTCAGTCCTTTGTTAATATCATAAATCTGGACTTTAAAATGTATTGAAAGTCATCAATACTAGTAGGAATAAGGGATAATCTGTTAGTGTAATCTGTTGTTAATTAGTTCGTATTTTTTAATAATCAACTAGTTAAATTTGCCCTAGACCAAGTCAAAAGATCTTTCATTTGCATTATCAAAGAACCTTCCTAATTTACACAATACAGCAGTTCATATCAATACAGCATATGTACCAGTTATACTGTCGGGACCTCTGGGCCAAATATGCCATGAAAAGATTAATGACTTATTCCCCTCGCTATCAATAGCATTTAACATAGTGTCAGAAGTACAGTGTAAGTTATAAATGAATACTTTTTACTGAGCAAGTACTTTTTCTTCACTTTAAATTTAACAGTCATTGACTTATAATTTATATCACAATTACCATGATACCTTGCTTGTTGTTATGTGTTAGATTTGCAACTTCTCTAAAAGATGGTAGTAGGATGGAAGAACTTCGGGAGTTGCAGGACTAGAACTAAGGGATCCACTGAGCCTTATGGAGCTACCCAGAGAAGTTTCAGGTCTATCTCCAGATCCTAACACTCACGGAGCTGTAGAATTGTGTTCAACTTCAGCAAGAGAGATAGACTACAGAGAGTAAGGCTTAGCACCATGTGCTTCCAGACCATGAGCTGTTATTAACAATATAGTATGTTTTAGCTTGCTAGAAACCTCAGGGTAGGAAATACCAAAACAAAAATGTGTGTTACACTGGAACCTTTGATACAGGATAAGAGAATAATTTAAAATGTCACTTAGTAAAATCAATTTCTGAAGCTTAACAATAATGTATGTCTGATATGATATAGCTCACCTTTCTAATTCAAGTGTAAAATAAAACGTACCTCATTCTTGTCGAGCAATTTTTTTTAAAATTAATATTACTCATTTTGTTTGAGTTCATGTTAAAGATTTGGGCTCATTCATTAGCAACAAGCTGGGGAAAAGCAGGTCTTCCTTTTATTGAGAGTTGATCCATGTTTCTAGCAATGGTAAATTGAATGATAGGTCTTACTCGCATGAGATAGAGATAAAAACTCTCATTGCATTGACATAGAAACTGAGATATGTCTCTAAAATGACTTCTAAAAATTGTATAAGTATCTTTACATGACTCTCTTTGCATCTAGATTTGAACTTTGCCTTGAAAGAGACTATAAAATTTTGATCGATGTTAAGTGCATGGTACAATGCCAAGCACCTTCTCAATATGTATTTTTGAGTAATGGAATAAGTTTTCACTATGAATTTATGTCACCATCTGGTATATTTTACCAACCACAAGATCCAAACCCAGTGCTGTTCCACATTATATTGACTCTCGTTTTTCATGGCCTTTTTAAGTTAGCAGCCAGTCACAAATTCTGTGATAAAAAAAGACAACTTGCAACAGGAAGATTAATGGGACAATATACAAACCCATTGCTGTAGTCGATCCTGAAGCCAAAAAATGATGACCACCATCTCCCTATTCTACTTCCTATTGTAGATTCTCCTCTTCCATGGCTGGGATTTCTGCTAGTTTAGGTTTTATGCCAAGGCAAATTTCTACATCTTCATCCCTGAAGGGACTAAAACCTTGGGTTTCTATGCCCTTTCCAGTATTTTAAAGCTATATTTGCCTATTGAGAATCACCAGAAATTAGAAACACCAAGAGGTCTGCATTAAACTCCTGGTTCCAAGCATTTGCTACCCTTCCCCACCAACCAAAATGCAGCAGCAACATATCTCCTCATGACCATCTGGGTCAAGTATTTCTGCCACTAGAGCTACTCTTTTCTCTACTTCCTGGCCTATAGGCAGGGCCATCCACAAATAATCAAGTAGCAGCCATAGTTTCGGGCACTGTGTCCCAGGTAGAAGGGGTCCCCTACACTTGGAAATTAGAACTTCTTACCAACAGAGACTAAATTGAGAGGAAAAAAAGAAAAAGCAAAGCATGGTTTACTAGGAATGAAAACAATTTAAAAAATACTTCTTTCTCTACCCATTGGCTTCTGAATGCTCTGGATTAGTTGCCAAAGACAGAAGACCGTGTAATTATGTACACAGACTTCTTCCACATGCCCCGCGACCCCACAGAAGGTCATGCTGGAATTAGTACCTTAGCTACATTTTCTAAGTCATGCTAAAAAAAAGTCCCTTTTTAAAACCCTTTTACTGAGATGTCTCACAATTTCACAAGGCTTCCAGACTTTTGCAGGAAGTATTAAATCCAGTTGAGTTGGACTGTGAGTTTAAGTGCATTTGGTTGGACGATACTGACAACCTTAACCAAATATCAATGTTAACATCACCAAAGTGGAATAAAATGACATCATCTGTCCTAGTGTTGTGATTAATTGAGAAGGGCAAAATATGTAAATATATTCCAAACTGCATAATCTGTATCTAATCATGAGGAATACTCAAACAAATCAAAGATGAGGGAAAATCTATTTTAAAAACTTCTAAAATATCGATTTTATAGAATTCAAAGAAAGTCAGTAAAAGTATTTCCATTAAAAAACACTGAATATGATAGCCAAGTACAAATTATAGCTTGGACTAGGGGGCAAGAAGTTGTGATTTAGAACATGATGGAGAAAACTGAAAGAATTTGTGTATGAACTACACATCAGCTAAAAATGTTACACCGATGTTAGATTCCGTTAATTTGCCGATTGCACTAAACAAAGAGATAGAGACAGGGAGAAGAGAGAGAAAGAAAGAGAGAGAGAGAGGAATTTGCAGCGACTACATTTAACAAATACAAATTCTAACAAATGAGAAAATTCAAAAGAAAAATGGACAGAAGATCTAGATACTTCAAAAAAAGAACATCTCAATGGGAAATATTCGTATGAAATGTTGTATGGCAGTCAAAGGGGAAACGCAAATTAAAACCACAGTGATTAAGTATCAAACAAACAAAAATCCAATATCATACAGGCAGGAGACATGCACAGACATTTTTTCCAAAGAAGATACAGATGGCCAACAGACACATGAAAAGATCAAGAATCGTCAGGGAAATGCAAATCAAACCATGAGATACCACCTCACACCTGTCAGATGACTGAAATCAAAAGGACAAGAAATAACAAGTGTCATTGAAGATACAGAGAAAAACCACCCTTGTACACTGTGGGTGGGAATGTAAATTGATGCAGTCTCTGTGCAAAAACAGTATGAGGGTTACTCAAATTTTAAAAATAGAATTACCATATGATCCATTAATTTCATCACTGGGTATTTACCCAACGAAAATGAAAAAACTACTTTGAAAACATACACGCACCCGTAGGTTTATTGCAGCATTAGTTACAATAGCCAAGGTATGGAAACAACCTCAGTGTCCATTGATAGAAAAGTGGATAAGGAAGGGGAGTGTGTGTGTGTGTGTGTGTGTGTAATAGCATATTACACAGCCATAAAAGGATGCGATTATGCCATTTGCAATAACATGGGTGGACCTAAAGGTTATTGTGCTAAATGAATTAAGTCAGACTGAAAAAGACAATTACCGTAAGATTGCATTCATATGTGGAATCTAACAAAATACAAATGAATAAACAGAGGGGAAGTGAGTAAGTGGATGGGTGAAATAGGTGATGAGGATTAAAGTGTACACTTATCATGGTGAGCACTGACTAATGTATAGAATTGTTGAATCGCTATATTGTACACCTGAAATTAATATAACACTGTATGTTAACTACACTGGAATTAAAATTAAAAACTTAATAAAAACATAAATGAGTGAACAAATGAACAAAAGCAGAATCAGACCTATAGATATAGAGGACAGACAAACAAACAGCATAAGGAATACAGTCATGATATTGTAATAATGTTGTATGGTGACAGATGGTGGCTATGATTGTGGTGAGCATAGCAAAATGTATAAACTTCATGTGTCAACTATTATAAAAAATGTGAAATACATGTAAAAAAATGTGCTATCTTGCGCTGCAGTGAATTAATCTTTACACATTCATCATTTTGTAGCAGCAAACACTTGTCGTTTAGAAATACTGACTCACTGAGTTATGCAGGTCTTCCAAATGTCGGCATAGTTTATTTTACAATAATATCACACATCATATGGACTCTGGAAAACTCATTCTATATTGGTAAAAGGATGAAACTGAAAAGGGCAAATTATAGTTTAATACTATGAAAATTGTGATGCCTAAGTTCCCCAAGATGGTCTTGAAGCCCGCAGGGGTCCATGGACAACACTCAACAAGTGTTGTATTAGATGTTCCAGAGAAAAAGGGGAGGAAACTGGAGATAGATCACTGATGATCGGTGTGCCAGGAAAGAGATATTATTGAACTGAGAGATGATAGTGGAGAGACTATATCCAAGAAGTTTTCACACCCCCGGGTACACTTGAGCATTAGTAAGAGTGCCCATGGTATTCTTCGTAAGAAATTTTATTCAAAAGAGGAAACAAAAACCTGATATCACTAAGTGAAGAAAAATAAATCAATATTGAGAAACAGCCTAGGTGTTTTGAGTCATATATTGCATTTATTATGAAGGGCTAAGCTTTACATTGTAAGCATCCTTAATTCTTGAGTAAATTGGTCTGCAAAGTTTTGACAATATGATGTTTCCCTAATGCCATTCTTTTAAACACCATGACTGCCAGTTTTATCTACGTGTTATCAGCCTAATTCATAAACTGCATTCTAGTTTCAAAAACTGCCCAGGCTGGAAAAGCCATTTTGTTTCTTCTCCAATGGCGAGATTACAAACATAGGAAAGACACATAAGAACTCTCTCAGAAGGTTAAGAAAATATCTTGCATGGATACATTAGAGAAAATTTGTAATGAGCCCATATCAATTACTTGACTAAAATTAGAGATGGAGAAAAGTAAGGGGAAGGCACTGGGATATAAATCCAGAATTAGCAAAAAAATTCCCTACTATCATTGCAGAAAACATACTCTGGGATAGACCTTGACAATATATGATACCTCACATGAGTGAATGTATGATGTCACACATGAGTCTTCTTTGTTGTCTTTTCATTCATCTTCTACTAATTTCAGTTGTCCTGGATATGTGTACGTTTCTCACCCTGGAAGAGCTTTATGACACTGTCTCTGATCTGTTTTGTCTTTACCCCATACACAATGGGGTTGAGAGTTGGGGGAAGTAGAAGATAAAGATTGGCCACAATGATGTGGAGAGAGGGGGGAATGGTGTGTCCCCCAAAACGGTGGGTAAAAAAAGTGAAGAATGCTGGAACATAGGTGATGATGATGGCAGATATATGGGCAGTGCAGGTGCTGAAGGCCTTCTGCCGAGCATCTGCTGATGAAAGGCTGACCACAGCCCGGAGGATCATGGTGTAAGACACAGATATACAGCAGATGTCAAACACTCCAATCAGGAGGGCAACCATCAGACCATAGATGACATTGATCTTGATGCTGGCACAGGACAACTTCACCACTGACATGTGGTCACAATATGTATGGGAGATAATATTACTTTGGCAGAAGGGCAAACGCTTGACCAAGAATGGGAAGGGAATCATCAGCAACACACCCCTCAGGAAGGTGGCAAGTGCAGCTTTGGCAATGATAGGGTTAGTGAGTATGGTAGCATAATGCAGTGGGTAGCGAATGGCCACGTAGCGGTCCAGAGCCATGAGCATGAGTACACCAGACTCCACACCAGTGAACCCGTGAACAAAGAACATCTGAGCTAAGCAAGCATTGAAGTTAATTTCCTTGAGATTGAACCAGAAGATGCAGAGTGCATTGGGTAGCGTAGTGGTGCAGGTAACGAGGTCAATGAGGGACAGCATGGCCAGAAAGAAATACATTGGGTGATGTAAGGACTCCTCGTGATGAATGAGGTACACAAGGCCAAGGTTTCCCACAAGGGAGATGATATACATTGTGCAGAATGGGAGGGAGATCCATACATGTACTCTTTCGAGACCAGGAATTCCATTAAGAATAAAAGATTTGGGGGCAACATATGAATTATTGGAAACCAGCATAACTAATTCGGTAGAGGAACTCTATCCAGAAGTCTCTATCCTGAGGAGAAGGAATTAAGAAATAGAAGTTTAATTCAGAATGTCCTTGAGAATGCAAACTTAAATTTGGAATATAGTTACATTCATAATAGCACCAACAATTCTAAATAAAATATGAAAATATACCATTTATTGAACAATACTACATTACGATAAGATTTCTAATGTTTTATAAGCAGTCTAAATGTACTTGTAAAGCACAAAGTTGTGACTGTTTTTTGACATCAAATACAAGAAGAAACTGAAGGACAGAGATATCGAATGATGTAAGTGTCATAAAACTACAGTCCAGGAGAGAAATGACTTTTATGTATGACTCTAACATTCACGCAATCAGTTTACTCTGCATCCTGGTTTGAAAGAGTACCTAGCTTATGATAGCAAGTTATCATTGCATGAAGGAGGGCCTGAACTTTGCTCAACATATTAATGTTGTGTGGCAATATGTAATGGGGAGATTATGGTTATTTATATCAAATAAGCTATTGCTTAAAATTTAGGTCTTTCCATACCAATTCTATGGCTTGGTGAGCTTTGCTTCACTCTTGAAGCTCAGTGACTCATCTAAAATGTATGGCTATTGTTACCGTCCTCAAAGAGTTCTGAAAAATAATCAGAAGTTTATTTTACTCCTAGCTTAGTATCCTGGTGAATTGGGTATAGTAATTCGAAATACAAGCATAGGTGCTTTATGGCTATGAAATACAAGGATAGTGGTCATGAAGGTCAAGGTACCTGGATTGTCCCATGAAAGAGAAAAACAGGAACCTCCCTTTCTCAAATACCCTGTAATTCCCCAAGCAAATGAAGTCATCTATCTCCTTTCCATGTCTTCTGTCTTTAAATAATTCTTGAGAAGTATATTCTCTCTCTTAGAATATGTCCACTCTCCGTACTTCAAATATATCTGACATGAAGACAATTTTCAGATAATTAATTTTATAAGAAAACTATGTAACAACTGTTGAGTCCTCCTTCTAAATGCATGCTGGATATTTCCATGGAGAGTTTAAATTCACCATGTTGGAGACTAAACTCATCACTTCAGCCTCTACTTTCATGCCAGAATAGGTTGTTTTTCTTGAGATCTGTCTTTTGGATACTGGTGTCGTTTTCTACCGAATGAGCTACCAGCATCTTTGTGATCTTCTCAGGTATTCTTCTACTTCACCTTGGGTAAAATTCCTTCATAGCTCAAAGTGATTCACTTCTTACTCTGTCCAGATTACTTCAGCATGTCTATTACCTACCTGCCCTCTATTCTCAGACAACTTCTATTTTTTAATCTAGAAATATTTCTATTATTTCCCTTCCTATCATCACTCTTCCTGTATTTGAAACACCACCTACCTACGTCCACCTATTTGTTGGCTTGGCCTCTTGTATTTTTCAAATCACATTTGTTCTATAGCATAATTTGAGGATATTTTAATCCAAGGCTTAATAATCGCCTATGTTTTTCCATCAATTTGAGGGCACGGCTCAAATTTCTTTCCATGGCATTTAATAAAGTAGAATGTAAGTGCTCCTGCTTTGAACAATAAATAAATTATATGGTCATGTATCCTAGCATTTCCTGCTTAAGTTTTGATAGACTACATGACAATCCCCAAATCCTACATATACTTCAAGTTCATGTGGACTTTGCTCCATTTTCTCCCTTATTTGAAATTTTTCTGACATGTACTTACCTTGACAAGTCTTCTTTGAACACTGAGGGAGAATGTTATTCCCATTATTTATTTATTTATTTGTTTGTTTATTCATTATTTATTTATGGATTTATTTAACTTCTCTTTTTAAAGTTTTTATTAAAATTCCAGGTAGTTAACATAGTGTAATATTAGTTTCAGGTGTAGAATTTAGTCATTCACCACTTACACACAATACCCAGTGTTAATTACAATTGCCCTCCTTAATACTCAACACCCATTTAAACCATCCCCTTGTCCACCTCCTCTCCAGACACCCTCAGTTTGTTCTCTATCATTAAGAGTCTGTTTTCTGGTTTGCTTCTCTTCTTTTCCCTATGTTCAACTGTTTTGTTTCTTCCTTTAAAGAAGCCCATGCATTCTGGAGTCCAGGTACAGAATGTTTAATTTGCTTCCCAAAGCTATTAGTGATGGTCTCAGAGTGAAATCCAAGTTTTTCTAGCTCAGATTTCACATCTGTTCCACTAAAGACGAATCCTTATTAAGGCTAACAAAGAGTACTTCAGTTAGTTGTTTTCTCATTTATTTGTTTTTGTGTTTATTTGTTTGTTTGTTTCTCTGGAGGAATATGAGGGTTCGTGTTTCTAACGTGGGACCCCCATAGCTCCTGCTTCTTATGATTTCTCCCTGCCCAGTACTCCAGCCACCTTCCAGGTAAAGAACAGGGTTGTGTGGGATGATTCAGACTTTGTCTTCCAAAGGGGAGGTAATTTGGTTGCAAGTACATTCAGACTTACCCTGGACTCCCTTATTTTGTCTGTGGTTCTAAGAATTAATAAGGGGACAGAATACAGGAAAGGACTGGAAGTAGAATAATCACAAAGCACAGGAAGAGAAATTCACCACAAGGTCTTCGTTCAGTCTTGCGTTGAGCCTTTTCCAGTGGAAGAGACAAAGCAACCCCCGTACTACCGAAAGCATTCTACATCATGAACGCTGCGCCAAACCACCACACACCGAGCACAATATCTCTTCCCTCCTTGATGACGATAGGCTCCATTACCTGCTCCGGGTGTCTAAGCCTCCAGGATCTGATGGACAGCACCGTGATTGACACTGTGACTGCTGCTTCTGTGTTCCCTCATCCCACGCTGGGCAGCCATTTGCCACAGTGTGTGCAGCACCCACTGCTGCCTCTGGCTGTTTAAAACAGAAAATGGCCTCCTTTATATTATCACTTGATCCCAACCCCAGAAAAATCTGGATGAATCAGCTACTGCTTAGGACGTAGGAAATCCAAGAAGCCTTGCTTTCTCACTTTCATCTCCCTTCCACGCTATGCTATGCTTCTCTACAGATGGCCTATGACAACATTTCTTTTCTTTTTCTTTCTTTTTTTCTTTCTTTCTTCTTTTTCTTTTTTTTTAAGGAATTTGGGGTCTGGAATATAGAGTAAAATCCTGTTAGGCACCTGAAGAATTCTCTCCATTTCTCTCCATGATCTCCTAGAGAAGAATGTCAGGAGAAAGCTAAATCCAGAAAAGGGAGTTCTAGATTCTTTGAGACTGTTTCAACTTTTTTTGTTATTTTTTGAAATGTTTTTCCTGAAATGTCAAATTCAATATTTTATTGATATATGATGTTATCACTGAATATTTCAAGCCTGAATATTTCAAGCTATGGACCCTAAACTCATTTAAGCAATCCCATATGTTATTTTTTAAAAATTTTCTATTAAGCATCAACCAGGTATCAGGCAATGAATGCTTTGGTAATTAGCACAAGACTTTTCTTTGCCTCTGCTCTGGTTCTTTTAAGTTTACCCTGTGCATAAACAGCCAATTGCATACTAACTCAAATATCACTTGCCGTCAGAAAAAACGGCGGCAATACCTTTAGGTTGTCTATATTTGCCTATTTAAATTTACCTACTTATTTAAACTCGTTTATGAATTTAATTACATTCCTGTAATGAGTCTGCCAATTCAGTATTATCATAGCCATTTTATGTAACCAAGATTCTAGGTTTCATAGCATGCTGAACGATATAGATTTTGTGCTCCCTACACTAAATACTGGTGACACAGCCCCTTCTCTTAAGCCAACCAGATACTCTACTTGACAGTCACCTTTCTTCTCTCTGCTAACCCCATATTTTCCCCATATTTTATAATGATGATAACCCGAGGACCTGTGCTAGAACTATTTGTATATTTTTATTCTCCCTTTACTGATCTGTGAGCTCTTTATTATATGGGTCAAACCTCCCACCTATGTCACCCCATGAATTAAGGCAATACCTTGATTAAAAAACGTAAACTGGAGTTAGATTGGCTGACTGCAAGTTGTGTGATGAATTGAAGAAATGAAACAGGGTGGGGAAAAGTGGGCTAGTGACTTGGCGGGAAAAGGGTGTACCTATTTATCCTTCCCTGCACTAAGGCATCTTAGGCTTATTATCGTAACCCTCTGTGTCTGTCATTATACGATATATTTGGAGAAATGAATAAACATAAAGAGAAGAATTCCCTATACTATAAAGGAGATTTTGAGAGCATCTAGGTTCTCCCTTCCCACATAAGAGCAAACATCCCTTGATAGTTCCATCTCTGAGTGTGGAAAGACCATGATCTTCCTAATTTTCCCTAGCGTAAGAAATCACCAACAGCATCCTCTACAGGGCAATGCCCTTGATTCCTGGGCTCACAGGCAGGCTGGAACAAGCCTAGGCTTTACCATGGAGGAGCCTAGGATCAAAATATCTGGAAGGCATTACCTTACCTACAATGTAGCTCCAGACAAGGAGTATGAGAGGTGCTCATGCCAGTGTGGGGGCCCAGGAATGTACACGAGGTTAGCACCCTGGTTTCACCTTATAGATCTTAGGTCAGAAGTGCTTAGTCAGGCTGACTTCCCAGGGGAAGGGGCATAATTTCACATACTCATGACTTCCAAGTCTCAGTGTGAAACAGTGCTTAAGAGACCCGAGAGACAATGGAGCCCTAAGGGAAAGCATGATACAAGGCTCCATAAATTTCAAGCAAAAATAAAACAACAAACCATAGCTGGTCCTCAAATGAGGGCAGTGCAGAAAGGAATTCCCATGGTACAGATATCCCACCATTAAGATTACAAGTTGGAAATTCTTGTCTAAAGTAATTAAAAATGAACAAAATGTATGTGTGTGCATGACTTTACAATCAATAAGTGTTTAGTTGTTTTTCAAATTTCTAAAATACTATACTCCTTAATTTAAAAAAGGGAAAATGTAACAATTAAAACCTTTTTAAGTAACATATACTTCCATTTTTAGACAGATTTTATTTATTCATTTGAGAGAGAGTGAGAGAGAGAAAGAGAGAGAGAGCTCAAGGGAGGGGTGCTTCAGAGGGAGAGGGAGAAGCAGAATCCTTAGCTGAGCAGGGAGTCTGATAAGAGGGTCAATCCAGGATAAGACCTGAGCCTAAGGGAGCTGCTTAACCAACTGAGCTGCCCAGACACCCCTAAATAACATATACTTCTAACACGAAGAAATACCTACTATTAAGATTAAGTGTGTCTTTATTTCCATATATATGTAATTTTTAAAAAATCAGGATCATAATTCACAGGCTATTACATCATTGAATAGTGTATTTATAGACACACGCACAATGGAATATCATTCAGCCATGAGAAAAAAAAGGAAATCCCACCATTTGTGACATGGATGGGCCTTGAGGACATCATGCTAAGTGAGACAAATCAAAGACTCTTTTCCAATGAAGACATACAAATGGCTAACAGACACATGAAAAAAATGGTCAAACATTAGCCATCAGGGAAATTCAAATCAAAACCACATTGAGATACCACCTCACACCAGTTAGAATGGCAAAAAATGACAAGGCAGGAAACAACAAATGTTGGAGAGGATATCGAGAAAGGGGATCCCTCTTACACTGTTGGTGAGAATGCAAGTTGGTACAGCCACTGTGAAAAACAGTGTGGAGGCCCCTTAAAAAGTTAAATATTGAGCCACCCTATGATCCAGCAATTGCACTTCTGAGTATTTACCCCAAAGATACAGACGTAGTGAAGAGAAGGGCCATATGCACCCCAATGTTCATAGCAGCATTGTCCACAATAGCTAAATTGTGGAAGGAGCCGAGATGCCCTTCAACAGATGACTGGTTTAAGAAGATGTGGTCCATATATACAATGGAATATTACTCAGCCATCAAAAAGAATGATTTCACAACATTTGCAGCAATATGGACAGGACTGAGGAGATAGTGCTAAGTGAAATAAGTCAAGCAGAGAAAGACAATTATCATATGGTTTCACTCATTCATGGAACATATGAAATAGGAAGATCAGTAGGAGAAGAAAGGGAAGAATGAAGGGTGGGTAAACAGAAGGGGGAATGAACCATGAGAGACTATGGACTCTAGGAAACAAACTGAGGGCTTCAGAGGGGAGGAGGATGGGGGATTGGGATAGGCAGGTGATGGGTATTAAGGAGGGCACATATTGCATGGTGCACTGGGTGTTATACGCAAGTAATGAATCATGGAACATTGCATCCAAAACTAGGGATGTACTGTATGCGGACTAACAAAACATAATAAAAAATTATTATTAAAAAAGAAATACAAATACTGTATGATCTTTTTTATAAGTGGAATCTAAAAAATCTAAACTCATAAAAGCAGAGTAGAGTGATGCTTACCAGAGTTTGGGGAGTGGGAAATACGTATATGTTGTGTGACTAATTAATACATCCTGGAGATGTGGTACAGCATAGTAATTACAGATAACTGTATTGTATTCTAAACTTCAAATTACTGGGAGACTAGATCTGAAGTGTTCTCACCACAAAAAGAAATGATAATTATGTGAGGCGACAGAGGTGTTAGCTAACGCTATGGTAATAATCATATTGTAACATATAAAGGTACCAAATCAACACATGTTGTACACCTTAAAATTATACAATTTTATGTGTCAATTATATCTCATAAAAATAGTTTTTTAAAAAAGGACAAATCAATTCTCTGTGACTTACACATTAACTTAAATGAGTTTCTTCTAATCGCTTTTTGAAATTTATACAAGATAATCCCTCTCAAGAAAATGGAAATAGAGATGTAGTTCCGTGTTCATCTAGAAGAGACTGCTGTCTTCCTTCTGACATCCCTCCTATCAAATTGCAGGGAGATACTAATAGCAACATATATTTAAGGAAAGTAGGGGGAAAAAAGAAAAGTAGGAAAGGGAAGTGATTAGTGATGGATGAGAGATTTCAAACATTGTAAGAAATAAGATTTCATCCTTGGAAGAGACAAGATGGAACAGTGTTAATGAACAAAAGGTTGACACAACAGAGTGAAAAGGCAACCTGTAGGGTGAATACCCCAAATATTGAGGATCTCCTACAACTCAATTTGAGCAAAAAGTTAGGAAATGGGCTGAGGGCTTTAACAGATGTTTCTTCAAAGAACACATACAATGGCTAACAGGTATACGAAAAGATGCTCAACATCACTAACCATCAGATGATCAGAGACATGCAAATCCAAACCACAATGCGATGTCACCTGATATCTATCAGGATGGCTATTATTGAAGAAACAAGAGACAAAAAGTGTTGGCCGGAATGTAGAGATATTGGGACATTTGTGCACTGTTGCTAGGAATGCAGAATATTTCAGCAACTATGGAAAACTATGGATGTTCCTCAAAAATGTTTAGATAGAACCACCATAGTATGCAGCAATCCTGCTTCTGATGTTTATCCAAAAGAACTGAAATAAGGATCTCAAAGAGATACTGGCATTCCCATGTTCACTGCATCATTATTCATCATAACCAAAATGTGAAAACAACTTAAATGTCCATTGACAGATGAATAGATAAAGTGTGGTATGTACTTATAATGGAATACAATGCGACCTTAATGAAGCACATTTTGCGATATGCAACAACATGGATGACCATGAAGACATCATGATGAGAGAAAAATGACAGTCACAGAACAAATCCTGCATGGTTTCATATAGATGAGGTATCTGAAATAGTCAAATTCATAAACATGAAGAGTGGAATGGTTATTTCCCAAGACAGGGGAGAAGAGAAAATCACTAAATAGCCATCATAAATTTTCAGTTAAGCAAGATATTGAATAAGCTCTAGAGGTCTGCTGTACAACATTGTACGTACAGTCAAAAAATGTATTGTACACTTAAAATGTTTTAAGAGGATAACTTCATGTGAATTATTTTTACTTCAATAAAAGACAACTAAAAAAAGAAACAACATGAATTTTCTACATTCAAATCCCAGATCTCTACCTAAAATCTCTGTAGCCTATAACAAATTAATGAACCTATCCAAGTTTCAGTCTCCTTAAAAATAAAATGCAGTGAATAATGACTATCCACAGTATTGATTCAAAATTGGAGATAATGCATGTAAGGCATCCAGGATAAATTAATTCCTAGTTGTGTCTAAATAAATGATACTTAATCTTGTTATGGAGGGAGCTAGAGAGAGAAATATGTATGTATGTGGAAAGTTCTAGCAATATAATCAGAAGAAATTGACTGAACCCAAGAATAATCATTGAAAGTTGGTCTACAAGAAATTATTCTCATCTTCAATCTTCTTCATTCAGAGTAGTGGGAATTCCTTTTTTCCTTTCTTAGACTGAAACCACTAATGCCTGAATTCCATGTATTAGCATATTTTGGTTTATTCTGTCATTTTGCTGGAGTACATCCTCAAATAACTTTGTAAGAAAAGTTGCTATACAGATCTCCTTTCTTCATTTTTTGCATATCTAAAATAACTTTACCATTCACATATTTGATTGATTATTAAATTGAGAACAGAATTGTAATCTAATAATTACTTATTTTCATAAGGAAGAAAATGGCTCTGATCTTCCAGCATCAATATTTATTGGTAGGGATCCTTTTCAATTCTGGAAATATGAATTGATTTTTAAAAATTTTAATGTTCATTTTCCACTTGACTATTTTAAAGGTTTTTACATTATCTTTATCTTTTTTAATTTCACAGTAGTATGTCCAGGTTTGAGTCTATTACAAACAATTTTCTAGGTATTTTGGTATTTTTTGATTATTTCTTAAAATACAAATTTTTAATTTTGTTATAGGAAATATTATTTTATAGTTGTTTGGAAAAATTCTCCCTTTGCCTGAGCAGTTTTCACTCTCAGTGTAAATCCTAAAAGTGAGACTTCTGCCTTGCTGAACAGAACTTCCATATTTCTTTATTTTTCTTTCACATTATATATTGCCTTGCCTTTTTTCTCCTTCTGTGAGATTTTTGCAACTTTATTTTCTTCCCTTACATATTTTTGCCATCAGTCATTCTTTTCTGTTATAAAAGTAATTTTCTAATTGTCTGCTTGCCCCTTTTCTATAGAAATCCTTTCATTGTTTTATGGGTGAAATACATTATCAGATATCTCTGAAAAGTATTGATGCTGGAAATATTCTCCTGCAAAAAAAAAAAAAATAAGGATGGTGACATTGGACAGATACAGAAGGGAATGTAATCCTGACATTCATACTCAAGGATCATATCAATATTTGTATAATTACAATAATTTAAATACTGTTTATTAGTTTTCAGTATTGCAACCAAATGATAAATCTATGAATATTTCTAGAATTGTAACTAGTGGTAATGATCTTAAGAACAGGAAATTAAGGAGGCACCTGGGTGGCTCAGTAGGTTAAGTGTCTGCCTTCGGCTCAGGTCATGATTCCAGGGTCCTGGGATCGAGCCCCACTTTGGGCTCCCTGCTCATCAAGGAGCCTACTTTTCCCTCTCTGCTGCTACCCCTGCTTGTGCTCTCTCACTCTCTCTCAAATAAATAAACAAATAAATAAATTTTTATAAAAAGAACAGGAAATTAAAAATATATCTGATTAACATTGAGGTTGGAAGTAGCAGGGAAAGAAGGAAACTACAGACTCACACATTATATATATATATATATATACACACACACACACACACATACAATGTACATACATGTACACACTATATGCAGACACACACACATAAATATCTATAAATCACACAGGTGACAGATACTGTAATTGAGTTACAACCCTCATTCTCTATAACAGGGTAGTTTGTAGTCAAAGTTCAAACATAGCTTGCAATAAAAGAAGAAATCACCAAAAAGAAGAAAAAGAGCCAGATACATACACACACAATATTTCTAAGATGAAATCTCTGGAAAGGAACTAGATAGAAGAGATTTTCAAGACGGAGGTTTTAATTTTTTTTTAATGATTATCTTGTCTGTGTTGTTTGATCATAATTTGTACAAATATACATATTATTGATACTAAATTTAGCAAACTATGGAAAGAAATTGAGTATATATACTTTGTAAGCCATGGACAGACAGCACAGGAGACAAGAAAGAAAACGTTTCAGAGTTTAGAGAGATCAGAGAATGTGCCCAAGACATATTTTAAATAAATATTTTATTGAACTATAATATGCATGCCAAAAAGAGCACACATCATAAGTGTACAGCTTCATGAAATATCACTAAGTGGACACACCTTGTAATTACCTTTCAGGTCAAGAACTAAATCATTGGCTGCACGTCAGAAGCACTCGTCATATCCTGTTCGATCACTACCCACGCTTTCATTCTCAAAGTTAAACATCATCCTCATTTCTAACACCAAAAATTAGTTCTGCCTGCTTGTGAACTGTATCTAAATGAAATCACACAATACATATTATTTGGTCTCTTTCACTCAACATTATATTTGAAATAGACCACAATTATTTATTTATTCAGTTTGAATATTGAAGGATATACGTTCTGGGTATTATGAATATGCTGCAAATTAACATCTTTTGGAAGTTTTCTGATGAAAATAGGTGTGCACTGCTGGATATAGAGTTGATAAACTTGGGGAATAAAGCCGGAGAGAAGAGCCTGGAAAAGAAGAATGAACTCCAAATGGTTTGGCAGGAGAATGCTGAGGTAAATAAATTAGCACAGACATTGATGAACATGGCTCATGTTTGTCAGGAATTTAAAATTTTTAAAAAGTTCAACTCTAGTCCCACTGATCCAACAACTGTCACCAATGAGTAAGAGTCTTTGAAGAGGGGGCACCTGGGTGGCTCAGTCAATAAAACATCTGCCTTCGGCTCAGGTCATGATCTCAGGGTTCTGGGATCAAGCCTGGCATTGGGCTCCCTGCTCAGTGGAGAGCCTGCTTCTCTCTTTCTGTCTGTTGCTCCCCCTGCTTGTGTCCTCGCTCAAAAAAAAAAAAAAAAAAAAAAAGAGTCTTTGAAGACCATGGAATTTCAGGAGAGAAAGTCTTTACTAATGGACATAGTGGTACCCTTTAAAAAGAGGTAGAAGAATTAAAGTCCCATGGAAATATTCCTGTGGCCAGATACCTGCTTTCGTTTGGAGAGTTCCCTACAGACTTGGTGATCTCAACCTGGCTAAGAGAATTCTAACCCCTCAGAAGAGTACTTAAATGTTATGAGAACCGTCTTTTCCCTTAAGCAAGAATCTAATGACACTTTCTCGTATCTGTTTGGTTTTCACCCCATACACAATAGGGTTCATTGTGGGAGGCATGAGCAGATACAGATTAGCCATAATAATGTGTATGTGTGGAGGAATAGTGTGTCCCCCAAACCGGTGAGTAAAGAAGGTGAAGAAGGCTGGGACATAGGTGATGACAATGGCACAGATGTGGGCAGTGCACGTGCTGAAGGCCTTCTGCTGGGCATCTGCTGATGAGAGACTCACAACTGCTCGAAGGATCATGGTGTAGGAGATTGTGATGCACAAGATATCAAAGCCCCCAATCAGGAGGGCAACCATTAAACCATAGACGGCATTGATCCTAACATTGCCACAGGATATCTTGGCCACAGACATGTGGTCACAGTAAGTGTGAGGTATGACATTGCCCCTGCAGTAGGGCAGGCGCTTGGTGAGGAGAGGGAAAGGGAAGACAAGAACCACACCTCTAAGAAAAGTGAGGAGTCCAGCCCTGGCAATGACTGCGTTAGTGAGGACAGTGGCATAGCGCAGGGGGTAGCAGATGGCCACATAGCGGTCCAGGGCCATGAGCATGAGCACCCCAGACTCCATGCCTGTGAAGGTGTGGACGAAGAACATCTGGGCCAGGCAGGCCTTAAAGTCAATCTCCTTGAGGTTGAACCACAATATGCAGAGGGTGTTGGGAAGAGTGCTGGTGCACATGAGCACATCTGTGAAGGAAAGGAGCGCTAGGAAGATGTACATAGGTCTGTGTAAGGCTTCTTCAGAGTAAATGAGGTACATAAGGCCAAAGTTCCCTGTGATGGCAATGCTGTACATGGTACACAGGGGGGAGGAGATCCACAAATGCGCTTCTTCCAGCCCAGGGATGCCATTTAAGATGAATGAAGCTGGAGTTAGGCTGGTGCCATTTAGGAATGACATAGCACCTGCTGGAAGTTCATGGTACAGCAGTTACAGAATTGCTCTGTAAGCAGGAAGGAAAAAAAAGGTTAAGAGAGTAACTGACCAGCAGGATTTTTCTTCCTCGTGGTAGATCAATCACTAGATAAGGTCTTTAATGTGACTATGTGACATATACACTGTTTGGGTCCATGCCTTAAGCGTTAGATACTGACAAGATAAGCTGAGTTTAGTGCATATGCTGGATCTGGATGTGTCTAGGGTTTTTGATTGTCATGGTTTTATTATCATAATTTGCAGTCCATCCTTCAGGCTGAAGGTGGTCACAAACTGACCAACCGGGTGATCAAGGATCGATGAAATATTTACCATGTGCTAAGGGCTCATCATCTTAGTCGGGATACCTATTCCATTCTAAAATGTTAACAATTTTCAATGGTTCTTGTGGGCTCACCTTTCTAAGGTAATCAGTCTTACTAGAGGACTACCCTGACAATGATTTAAAGGGGTTAATTTTAGCACAAATTTCCCCCTTTTGGTTTGGAAGAAACTTAAATTCAGAAAACTATGAATCATAGAATGATCTTAAAGGTAAAAACATAATAATCTCCTTATTAATATCAAATGGTCACCTATTACTGCTCTTGGATCACTACCGTTGTAAATAGCGGGTGAAGAATCACTGGGAATGCAGTAACTTGGGAGACATTAATGTTGTTTCTAAGGTTAGAGTCTCTTCCAACGGACCCTAGAGTCTAAGCCAATGTGAATGGGGATACTCATTATCTAAAACTGAAACAACTAACATTTCCTTTAGAACAGTGCACTTCATTTTCTCCCAATATCACAATTTCAGGGAGCCATAGAATTAAATATTTCCAAGCCTACATAAGCTCCAAAACCAAGTTTTTCTAGGATAAAGAAGATATTCAATATATTTTTAAAGCACATAGAAAATGACTGGCAAAACATCTATGAATAGTAAGAAGGAGAATATTTATTTGGTGTGATAATATATATGAGGAGATAGGAACAAAGTTATAAGCATCTGATGGATGCAAATGGGACACAAAAGTCTGAGTGGGCGACATATGCTGGGCTGGAATATGCTAACTTAGAAAAAAATGTACAAGTCCTGAAATAAGGGGGATAGTCTTATAGAGGGCTGTTGAAAGGAAAATAGTCTCTTTGAATAAAAAATATCAAAGCCGAAATTAATAGTACCTCCTGGACGTGTGAGAGGTGACCTCCCTGCCACTTCAGAGGTGTTTCTTTTTTTTTTTTTTTTTAAGATTTTATTTATTTATTTGACAGAGATAGAGACAGCCAGCGAGAGAGGGAACACAAGCAGGGGGAGTGGGAGAGGAAGAAGCAGGCTCATAGCAGAAGAGCCTGATGTGGGGCTCGATCCCATAACGCCAGGATCACGCCCTGAGCCGAAGGCAGACGCTTAACCGCTGTGCCACCCAGGCGCCCCCAGAGGTGTTTCTGTTGGAAATCTAAGACTGTATAAACTTGGCTCTGCTCTCCTCATACGTCTTTTACAAAATTTTATATCTTTATTTATTAAAAGATAAAGGCTGAGTATATAAAATCCAGAAGTCCTTCCTTTGAATTGAGAAATAATTCAACTATCATAACTATGAAATGAAATGGAAGCAATTTCCTGAAAGGAAATGTGGATGAGAAACAGAAAACTATGGAATAAGGCTGTCCTCACTCTTCTGTTTTCTTCCACTGCATATTGGAAATGCTCCTTTTAGTTTCCACAACCAGTGGGACTGATTACCTCTCTTTAGAATACTCCCCACAAGGATTATATTTCAGTAGCTGAAACATTAACATTTCTATCCAAAGCGAAAATGGAGCACATAAGCCAGTATGTAAAAGCAGCTCCTTGCAGAGTACACTGTGTCTTTTCAAAGGTGGGGAGAATAACCCTATCTGACAACTCTCTTATGCCTCCTCCCAGTTCAGCTATCATCATTTGCACCCACTCCTTTAATAAGAAGAATGCACCCCCAATTCAGAAATCTGCTCACCCTGAAAGCTACTGTAGTTCCTCGAATAACTGAAGACATATCCACAGATTAAGTCTTATTCATCTCTACGTGATGTTTTTGGTCCTGCAGGCGAGATCTGATACCTATTTTGAGACCACGAGGACAGGTGGAGGAGGACACTTTTCTATTCTCTGTGTGTGTGTGTGTGTGTGTGTGTGCTCACGTACATGTGTGTGTATGTGTGTATTGTGTGTGTGGGGGGGGTGATATATCCTAAAGTTGGGAGCTGGGAAAACTTAATTGCGCCTATCTCTTTCTTCTATAGTCTCAAAGGAGAATTGATTTCCTGTGTGTGTTTATAAGAAAAAACAGACTTAGGAATCAGATCTATCTGGGTCCTAAAGACACTGGCTCAGCCACTGGGAATTGTCTTAGGAATTACTTTGTCCCAAATCATAGTCTAGGACTTTTGAAGGCATATTTTTTATAAGTACAACAGAGACTATGTAGATCTGAAATGATTTAGACTTTTGGAATTAAATCCTTTGGGGAGACAGACCTGTCTACTACCTTTTTCAAAACTTAGAACAGTGTCATGCACAAAATTGGTACTGAAAAAAAATATTTTGCAGGAAAAATTAAATAATCTTGGTCTAAAAAGTTGAGCTTTATATGCGATATTGTAGTTAGCATTCTTGATAAATCTACTCATTAATTTTAACATTTTCATATAGATTACTTTGGATTATCTAGATATATAGCAACCCTTTGTGAATGAAGAACGTTTTGTTCTCCCTTTCCTGTACTTTTTGGCATGTGTGTGTGTGTGTGTGTGTGTGTGTGTGTGCCTTCTTCACTAGCTACAACACCCTTCTTGTGCAATGTGTAACAGGAGGAGTGAACAGGGACATCTTTGTTTCATTACTGATGATTGGCCATAATGAAGCCTACTAGGGACAGAGAAACCTAGTTCTAAACAATCACGTGAAAACTCTACCTCTGAAACTAATGATGTACTTATATGCTGGCTAATTGAATTTTTTTTTAAAAGCACAGCAGTGCAATGATAAAAGTTATAAAATAAAAAGTGGTCACTTGCTTGAAATAAATCTTATTCGGCTAACTGCTTATAGTCACATATAGTAATTTATAATAATATGCCTGTGCTTGCTGGTTGATAACATTTACTTGGACTTTCAGTGTGCCCCCCGCCCTGACACACACCCATACCTTGAAGCAAACATTTCGGAGGTTCAGGAAAGTGTAATCCATTGCTGAGAAAATAATTCTGGATTAACATCAAATAACGCACCAACATGTATGATATTTGCTATAGATTTTTATAGGGACCTTTTTTCCAGCTCTATTGAGATATAAATGACATATAACATTGGGTAAGTGTAAAGTGTACAATGTGATGAGATGAAACAGAATATTTGCCACAATACTGTAACGTTCTTCACCTTACATAGTTACCATTCTATTAGTATGGTGAGAACATTAGAGCTCTACTCTCATAGTAACTTTCACATATACAATATTGTTAAATGTAGTCACCATATTGTACATTAGACTCTCTGAAACTTATTCATTTTATAACTGCAAGTTTGTACCCTTTGGTCAACATCTCCCAATCTTCCCTACCCGTCTACCCCTGGCATCCGCCATTCTACTGTTTCAGTGAGTTTGATGTTTTGAGATTCCACACATTAGTGAGATCATACGGTATGTGTTTCTCTGCCTGATTTACTTCATTCAGCATAATGCCTTCAAGGTCCATCCATCTTGTCCTAAATGGAAAGATTTCTCTCTTTCATGTGGGTGAATAATATTCTGTCGAATATATATACCACATTTTCTTTATCCAGTCATCCATCTATAGATACTTTAGTTGTTTCCATGTCCTGGCCTGTTGTGATAATGCTGCAATGAACATGTAATCGCATTTCTTTGAGATAATGATTTTATCTCTTCAGATATACATACCTGGAAGTGAGATTTCTGGATCATATGGTATTTCTATTTGTAATTTTTTGAAGTAACTTCGCGCTGTTTTCTTTTTTTTTTGATAGATTATTTATTTTATTTTTTTATAATAATTGTTTATTATATTAGTCACCATACAGTGCATCCCTAGTTTTTGATGTAAAGTTCCATGATTCATTACTTGCGTATAACACCCAGTGCACCATGCAATACGTGCCCTCCTTAATACCCATCACCAGCCTATCCCATTCCCCCACCGCCTCCCCTCATAAAAGCCATGCTAACAGATTTAAGGTGATCTCCTTGTGGTTTTGACTTACATTTCCTTGATGATTGGTGATGTTAAGCACCTTTTTGTGTTCTTGTTGGCCATTTGTATGTCTTCTCTTAAAAAAATATCTATTTAAATCCTCTGCACATTTTTAATAAAATCTTCAGGGTTTTGCTATGTTTTGTTTTGTTTTGCTACTGAGTTATATAAATTGCTTATTTATTTTGGATATTAATCCTTTACCAGATATATGGTTTGCAAATATCTTCTTCCAGTCTTCAGGCTGCCTTTTCAATTTGTTGATTGTTTCTTCCACTGTGCAGAATTTTTTAGTTTGATGCAATCGCACTTGATTTTTGCTTTTGTTCTAGTGCCTTTGTTGTCATATCCAAAACATCACTGTCAAGATTGAAGCCAAGGAGATTGTTCCCCAGGTTTTCTTCTAGAAGTTTTATGGTTTCACACCTTCCATTTAAATCTTTAATTAACTTTGAGTTAAGTTTTGCAAGTGGTGTAAGATAGGACCTAGGGCTCTTGATTCTGTCCCATTGGTCTATTCTGTTTTTATGTCAATATCATACTGTTTTGAGTACTATGTTTTGTGACATAATTTGAAATCAGGGAGTGTGATGCTTCCAGCTTTGTGAGTATTGGTGGTTTATTCTTTTTAATTCGTTTCTTGTTTATCACTGTATGGATTTATTACAAGTCATTTATTCACTCACATGCATTATTGGACATTTATTTGTTTCCTGTTTGGGGCAATTATGAGTAAACCCACTCTAGAAATTCATGGGCAAGTCTTTGTATAGACATATATTTTCAGATTTATAGACATATATATTTCAGATATTTCTTATGGAAATATCCAGGAGTGGAATTGTTGAGTCCTATAATAGGTGCATGTTTAAGCTTTGAAGCTAGAATTGAGGCACTCTGGAAGTTAAAAATAGCTCTAGACTTATAGTGCAATGGATACCAGAGAGCTCATATGTTCCATCAGAGAAAAGTTGTTAAAATTTGAGGGTAACTATTGAGGATTTTTCCCCTGGCTCAAATATAGCCTAAATACCAAGTGTCCCCCACTTTTTGAGTTCTTATGTCCCTTCACTTTTACAAAAGACTTACATTAGTATTGTTTTTGCTAAATGAAAGAAATTGAAAAAGATTTTCCCTTGTACAAAAAAAAAAAAATAGCTAAAAGTGAAACTAGTGGTCAGTGTTTGTTGTATAATGGGGCATTACAGAGTCGGGGCACACCTGAGCAGCCAGAGCACGCAGCCAGGCTCCTTCCCCAGGAACCACACCCAGCATCTCAGCATCTCAGCATCAAGCCCTCATGGCTTTGAACTGTGTCTGTGAACATCTGTGCTTTATCTCCATATATGTTGTGCATCCATTAACAAGATGTATGTTAAAGTATCAGAAAAGCCCAAGAGAGGTTATTTTGGGGTCTGGAAATGTTCACAAAATTTTCTATATAAATTAATGGTAATTGCCTCTTTGCTTTATGCCATTTCATAGGAACACTCTGTTTTCAGGTAACAGGGGAAATCTGTATATCGTTTCAACAAAGCTAAATCTACCTCCTGTCCCACCAGAGACCTATGGGACATCTACTTGTGAAGGATAAAAAAAAAAAAGTTTTCTTTGGTTTGGAAAATCCCCAGAGAAGCCATTAAGTGTTGATATAGAGGGTTCCCAACCAATGCCGTACAATTTCCTAAGCAATACCAGTCATGAATGGAGATTTAAAAACATCAGGCATCAGGGTGAGTTTGGGCGATTCAGAAGAAAAAATATATAAGATGCACAGAAAATCTGCAACTAAATAGCAGGGATTTGAGTCAGAGGGTGGCTGAATGTGAAGGACTAAATTATCTCACTCTTTCGACTTCTGAAGGGACTCACAAACTGCCTGGAAGAGGGAGGAGAAGTTGGGAAAAAATTTAAGTGTAGTTTATAGCACCATAGTGCTGATATGCTAAGGACCAAAGAGATAATGTTACAGGCAAGCAAATGTCTGCACAAGAACAGAAAAATTCTCTCTGTAAATGGAAAAGTCTTCGTTAGGAAGTGGTAAGACCTCTATGAATGAAAATGCATTAGGGCAAGAGTTGAAAGGAATTCTAGTGACCATGTACCCCAACTTCCTGATAACAACATTCATGATACACGTTATTCCTCCTTTGCTTGAATACATCTGATGACAGTAATCTTGTTACCTTACTAGAGATCTCTGTCTGCATGAATGAATAATAATACTTGATCCCAAACCTACTTTCCTATAACTTTTCTTATTCATCATATGTGTGATTAAATTGTGCAAAATAACACAAAAGGCAATTACTTGCCTGTACTCCATGTACACATGCCAGTTTTAATTATCACGAATTTCACCAACAAACAAACAAACAAAAAACCTTTTAGGATTCTAGATAGCTTGAAACCATTTTACCTATCCTCCAGATACTCTGATTTTTCAATATGCCCACAATTTGTTAAGGTATTTATATACAAGCAAGACCAATCAAAAAGGAAATTTTGAAATTCATTCATTCATTCATTCATTCATTCATTCATTCTAAGACTCTTTTCTCCTGCCAGTTAATACATTAAGTGCGAGAGACGCAGCAGTGAACAAAATAGACAGCAATCCCTGCGCATACAGATTTTACATTCTAGTGAGGGACGAAGGACAATGCTAATTGCTGTGAAGTAAAGAAAATCTGGAAAGCAGGATGCTATGCAAAGGGCACAGCCTTGCCAAGATTTGCAAAGGTCTGCGGCTTGCAATTTTGAGTTAAGATAAGGAAAAGCCTTACTTTGGGTCTGACACTGAGTGCAGACCTGAAAGTGTTGAGTGCATGTACCATGGTATTATCTGCCGAACAACGAAGCAGGCAGTAAAAGTGGCAAGTGGAGAACTGTGTTCATGCTTGCTGAGGCTGGGAAACCTCCAGCAGGTATGGATAGACTGAGAGGATCAGAGTTAGAGCAGTGGGGGACCAACCAGAGATTCAAAAGAGTTCTAATTGTACAGGATGTTGTGAACAAATATAGAGACGCTGACTTTGTTCTGAGTGCGAGGTAAGGCTACTAGAGGTTTAAGGGATGGCTAGACATTGTTTCGTTTCATTTATTTTATAAAGCAAAAATAATGTAATAATACTAACGATAATTATGATAGTGCTATAAATTTTGCTTATTATGATCCAAGTTGTGGTGAAAATTTCCATGGTTTACATAATATTTCCATAGTTTGCTCAAATTACAGTTGAGCAAATTGCTTTAACAAATTGTCACTTCTAATCTTTTCCTATTTCCTAGAAAAAAATTTGCTTTTATCTTTTTTATATGTTAAAATTGTTTATATGGCATCAGTTGAAAAGTCTTCCACATGTTAAAAGCAACGGGTGTTATATGCAAACAATGAATCATGGAACTCTACATCAAAAGCTAAGGATGTACTGTATGGTGACTAACATAACATAATAAAAAAAATTTTTAAAAAGTAATGGGTAAAAATAAACCAACTAACCACTTATATAGAAAAACTTTAGGCTAAGCTCTTTCTTTCTCTCTTTCTCTCTCACACACACAATACACATGTACACACAATGGAGAGAGAAAATAGAAGCAATCAAAACTGGAACATTGGAAAATACTTATATGGGGGAGATTAAAATATAACAAAAGTATATATAAAATAATTTTTGAAAATGCAATAAAATATACAACATAATGCTGTGGGAAAATGAATAACTCAAGTTGCAAACAATAACAAAGGAAGGACTTTTAAAAATAGAAGATAAAGATTAATTTCTCAAAAATAAAACAGAGAAAGATATCCTGGGGTCATGATTTTAATCAAAAACCTCTCAGGTTAAATCCATGTCCCAGAACATAGAAGAAAGTTAGAAAGCCAACTCTTTCAAAAAACAAACAAATTGATTAAGAAAGCTTTCACCCTATCCAATATAATTTTCATGGTTATTTGGGGCAAAAAATATACCAAAAGAAACTAAGATAATTGTGATTATTGATATACTATGCTTATCTACACAGAAATTTGAAAGAACCAAGAGAAACTGTGAGCACTGCATAGAGCTTAACAATGTCATTGGTTAAATGTAAATACTAAAATCTTTCATGTTTACCAGCAAGAAACAATTAGATATATAGTGCAAAATGAACGTGGATGGCCATGATTTATAAGTTGTAACTTATTATGTAATTTTTGGCCCATCAAACCATGGCCTGAGAATATCAACACATACACACAGGCAGAGTTTACAGTATAAAGCCAAAGGAGATCAGGTCTCTGTTATAATGTTTGCACTATGTTAGCATTCTATTCCTTCATTAAGAGGCCCAGGACTACTCAGTAGGATCAAATAACACAGTGTGGGTACAAAAAGATTATTTTTCTCCTAAATTTATTATTTATAGCATGCAAAATACCTGTTCATCTTTTGTCTCTGAGTGAAATCAGTCTCACTACTATCTTCTTGCGTAGGTCGTCTTTACTGGTACAGAAGTAACATGCTTTGCAATTGACCATCATGCACGGAGCCAACAGCTCTGGCCTGACACCAAGACACTTCATCCTTAATGGGATTCCTGAGCTAGAAGCCTTACACATCTGGATCGCCCTGCCGTTCTGCTTCATGTACGTCACCGCTGTCCTGGGGAACTGTGGGCTCATCTACCTCATCGGCCATGAGGAGGCCCTGCACCGGCCCATGTACTACTTCCTAGCTTTGTTGTCTCTTACAGATGTTAGCGGGTGCACTTCATTTGTCCCTAATATGTTATGTATCTTTTGGTTCAATCTCAAAGAGATTGACTTTAATGCCTGTCTTGTGCAGATGTTTTTCATCCACATGCTGACAGGTATGGAGTCTGGCGTGCTCATGCTTATGGCCCTGGACCGCTATGTGGCCATCTGCTACCCTCTACGCTATTCTACCATCCTCACCAACACTGTAATTACCAAGGTTGGGTTTGCCACCTTCAGTCGAAGTGTGTTGCTCATGATCCCATTTGCTTTCCTGATCAAGCGTCTTCCCTACTGCAGGGGCAACCTCATCCACCACACCTACTGTGACCACATGTCTGTGGCCAAACTGTCCTGCGGCAACATCAAGATTAATGCCATCTACGGTCTCATAGTTGCCATATTGATTGGAGGATTCGATATGTTCTGTATCTTCATGTCTTACACCATGATTATCCGTGCCGTAGTGAGTCTGTCATCTGCAGATGCTCGCCACAAAGCCTCCAGCACCTGCACATCACACATCTGTGCTATTGTCATCACCTATGTCCCAGCCTTCTTCAACTTCTTCACGCATCGTTTTGGGGGACGCACCATACCTCACCACGTTCACATTTTTATAGCCAATCTCTACCTGTTGCTGCCCCCCACCTTGAATCCAATTGTCTATGGAGTGAAGACCAAACAGATCCGTGAAGGAGTGATCAAATTGTTTTCAGAGAGAAAGATATTTTGAGTGTGAGCTAAATTTATGGTATATAATTCTGCATGTAGCATAAAGGTAAAGAAAGAAGTTATAGAGCAAGAGAACAGATGCAAAATTCCTAACCATGAGGTCAGGAGAAAATACCTGCCAATATTCTATTATAATATTTATGAAACAATCACAAAAAATCTTAATATGAGACCTCTAACTTGATAGAAAAGAATTAGACAGGAAACAATTGTATTTTCCACACAGTTTAACTTTAGTTAGACCTGGTAGAATGAATTCACAGAATGGGAGATCCAGAATTTGAAATAAGCTCTTGATGATTAATGCTCTTTGGTCTAGGGCACTCTGAGGGAGTATATAGAAAAGAACAAAGCAGGTCAAATAGCTGAGAGACTCCAGAAGATTGGGGAAGTCACCTATGCAAACTGTCTCGGGTATTGTGGGGAAGCCAGAAACACTTCCCCAGAATGTTTGTGCTGAATTCCATGGTCCTGTCATCCTTTTTATTCCATATTTATGTGAAACTTGTATAACTTAGGGGAAAAAATCTTCCTTGTCTGCTCATTTATTTCTGACATTTTGCTGCCCAGGTAATTATTTGGATTCTTATTAATGTAGTCATGTACATACGAATGAAGCTGGAGTGGATATGATCATTGGAGTTCATCATAATCTCAGAAGTACCCATTGGAGTTGCTATCAAGCAGAATTTTGAAAAACACAGTGGACATAGTTGACAGGTATTTGAGTAAAGGTTTTATGAGTAGAGGAAAGGAGACTTTAAAAAAAAATCTATGTAATTTTCCAATCAAGATGTCTGGGCTTAACTGCTTTACTTGACTTTAATACAGGGGAAGAAATAGTTGAGTGACCAGGGACAGTGAAGAAAGGAGTACTTTATTTAGATTTCTGGAAATAACAGAGAAAAAAGTAACAGAAGTGGAATGATAAATGTGGTATTCAGAAATAGCAAGACTGAACGAAAACTGAAAAAGAATAAGAGCATAACACAGGAGGTAACTGGAGTAATAGAATATGATCAGGAAATGGATACAAGTAGGTAGGTAGGTGGAAATCTTAATTATATTAAATTATATTCTTATTACCTTTTAATATGAAGAATATATTTCAATATTATATATAGTCAAATAATTGTAAAATATATTAATCGCATCACATATTTTTGCAATATAATTTCACATTTAGAATAAAAATCTGTTTTTTTAATACTAACATTACAAAAGTGCCTCTATGTAATGTAAATTATGAACTTCTAATCAGCAAAGTTGCTACATCCTTGAATTATGCTTTTGGATTTTGTAAATTTTATTCAATTAAGGAATTTTCTTTAAGCAATACTAGCAATAAAATACTAGCAAACAGATCACAAAATTACTTTTCCTAAACTGCCATTTAAATATATATATATATATATTTGCAATTATTTGCATATATATATATATATATGGTGTCAGGTATTATAATAATGATTCATATATAGTATTGCATTGAACTTTTAAGTCAAAACTATGGGATAGTATAATTATCCTCATCTTATAGAAGAGGAGTGTGAGCTACACAAACAGCAAGACTGGATGAATCTGAGAACATTAAGACTAAAATGTAAATACAATCATGTTGACAGGCCTATGCTGTGGGGCGGGGGTGTGGGGGGGGCAACAATAGCAATAGCAACACAGCAAAACCAGAACATAAATTTAAAAATCTGAAGAAATAAAATGTAATAAATAACAGTTATTTAAGGCACTTGAGTAACAACCCCCAATTAATTTTATGTCTTCTTCCCCATTACAAACTCAAAAATGGGTTTCATGGAAACCACAACATTACTCTGAAAACTAAGACTTACAACTAAACTAGAACCAGTAGGCTAGAATAATTGAGTGTGTTTTTTTTTTTTTTTTAATTACGAGCTAGACTTGATAGAAGGAAATTCTATTCAGTATTCATGGGGAGAGAAAGAAGAAGACTAAAGGAGAGGAGAGGAAAAGACTGGGGGAAAAATGGTGGAAGACACTTCATTTCAAATTCCATCTCCTGCCCTAAAGACCGAGTCGTGAGCAGAGCTCAATGGACTTGGTGGAAAGGCCCAGCCCTCCCACATCAACCTCACACAGATTGATGAGCTCTAGAACCAGGCTATCAGGTATAAAGTACTCACACTTAGACTTCAATTTAGTTAAATCAAATTCCTTTTCAAACTAGGAGATGTTAATATTCCCAAAGGAAAGGAAGTAGCAGGAAATTACAAGGTGATATAGCATAGTGAAAATTATCCTGTTCTGAAGAATCTCCAGAACTATTTGACCAACCATTTCAGACTGGTCATGATGTACAGAGATAAAGACAAGGAATGACCAAACAAACCGTACAGATTGGGGGGGCACAATATACAGTGAGCATTCCACATGACCCCTCCACAAGACCGCACTAACAGTTGTGTTTCTCTTTTATTGAACTGGTAAAATTAAGCCAAAGTATAACTGGAATCTTATCTCGCTCTTCCTCTGAGTTCTGTCTCTCAGAATTTGAACGACAAATGCACTTTTCCTTGAAATGAAAAATACCAATGACATAGCTTGTGTTTCAAAATAACTTAAAACCATTTTCAAACCAGTTTTATAAAAAGTCTGAAAAAATGAACAAGTTTGCACAAGATTAGCTTACTTATTTTGTGGCATGATTATACATGAGAATTTTGAATTTAACATTTCTATATTTGAGATAGGGAGTCAAAGTCATTTCAGTCAATCGAAAAGAGGTTTGATATTGGTCTGGGATTTCCCCCTGATTCCTTTGGAGCAATAAATAGCTATAGAAACTAAACAATTATACACACCTATCTATCTGTTGGGTACTTTATATTAAATAATCAAGGCAAGATTGCTTTATCCAGGCAATGCCATCTTCAGGCACCTGAACACAGCCGAAACTTTGGATAGCAATAAAGCATGAAGAGTTTGGAGGCTAATGCACACAGTATTGAGGGGGTGAAGTGATCCTGGATGGCTGCTGAGGAAGAGTTGCAGATGTGGAGGGGAGAATTTTGCTAAGGATAATTCTCAAGGGTAAAGTACTGCAACCTGCTGTAGTGATAAGAACTCTGGTTGCAGGTAAAGCTGGAATTTGGGGTCATAAAAGAGGAAAATCAAGAAGAAAGAAGAGAAGGAGAAAGAAGTGTAGGAAGAGAAGGAAACGGAGGAGAGGTTAACACAATCTGAATATTGTACAGGAAGACATGGTATGATGAGAACGAACAGAGAGCAATAATCTTAAGGAAAGAAAAAGGAGAGATTTGGAGGAGGGGGGCAATTATTCTCCTCTTATTATTACTTCAAGTATAGGGACTCCATTTAGACTAACATCTTAACTTTTCATTCTAAATCTCATGCCTCTGAACAGGAAAACCTCCAGTTATGTACTTAATAAAATTGTTGACATTTTGATGTTAATTTCCTTGCCTCCTATGTGTCTCAGTCAGCACGGAACTGGAGAGGAAGGAAAGGAGTTGTTAAGAATAGGCCATTGCATGGGGCACCTAGGTGGCTCAGTCAGTTGTCTGACACTTGATCTCAGCTCAGGTCTTGAGCTCATGGTCAAGAGTTCAAGCCCCACCTTGGGCCCTGTGCTGAGCATAGAGCGTATTTAAAAAAAAAAAAAAAAAAAAAAAAGTCATTGCAAAACCCAAGTTTTAAGATGAAATTAAGATAAGATGGAAAGGTATGTGAATAAGATAAAGGAAAAATCAAACAAAGCAAAAGTACAATATGCATAATTAAGTTTTATAGGTATAATGAAGATGTCTCCAGCACAAATTACAAACAGAAAAGGTTTCCGGAAGAAATTAGTGTTGAAGCTGATGCTGAAGGATCAACTGGTGGTAATTAGGTGGAGGGTGGATAGGAGGTAACAACTGATCCAGGAAGACAAAATGGCCTGCATGAAGGTATGAAGGGAACTAGGGACCTCACTCAAGGGACTGGAAACAAGAGTAAGTGGGCTAAAGCAGGGGCCAGTTCTTTATGAGTTTATAGCATACAAACATTTTTTTAAATATCTAATGCATTACTTTTCTGTTGTTTGGTTATTGCTTTTGCTTTGTTTCATACAAAATAAAGTCATACATGTAGGAAGTCAAATGACTACATGGGGTCATTTTTAGACTCCATGGTAAAAACGAGAGAGAACAAAAGTCCTAAACAGATGAATGACATAGGCTTTCCATTTTGGAATAACAATATTTTCTGTGATGCAGAAAGTTGAGGAAAAATTTTTTTAAATAAAGTATGGGCAAGACATATAGGAAATATATTAAAAATATTTGCAATAGATAGAAGTTAAATCTTTGCCTCATGTCTTATACTTCTGATGTATATAATTAAATGTAAAAATGAAATTCATAAAAAATGGAAATAAAAAATAACTTTATTAAGAATGCTTAGCTCTATCAATTCCTAAACCCAATGTAAATATTTATGAGCAAAAGTGATAGATTGTAGGACACCCTATTATCTTTTTTTTTTTTTTTAAAGTCCCCTAGAAGATCTTGATGCAGTTTAGTATAACCAGTTTGGGGACCATAGTCTACAAGTTAAGAACCCCTGCTCTATAGTTAACTAACATTCATACCAATTCTTATTTCCTTAAATTTCAAATCTAAAAGGAGAGGATTTATACAGAGACCCATTTGTAATTTTGGAATATATATAGTTGCATTTATTTAAATTTTATCAAAATAATTTTATGTGTATTTCATTGTTTTTTTTACAAAACCAAATTTTTTTATTTAATTGAAAGTTGTCTTTCCAAGTAGTGAATTTGAGAGTATCTTACAATTGTCCCCCCTTATCCACAGGGGGATATGTTCCAAGATCCCCAGTGGATGCCTGAAACCATGGAGAGTACCAAACCCCATATATACTATGTTTTTTTCCTATACATGCATACCTATGATAAAGTTTAATTTATAAATTAAGCACAGTAAGAAATTAGCAACAATAATAATTAAGTAGAACAATTTTAACAATATACAGTAATAAAAGTTACGTGAATGTGGTCTGTCTCTGAAAATATCTTATTGTACTGTACTCACCCTTCTTCTTGTGATGATATGAGATGATAAAATGCACAATGATGCATTGTTAGGCTACTACTGACCTTCTGAGGATCATCTGCCTCCGGATCACAGCTGACCAGTAACTGAAATAGCAGAAAGCAAAACGACAGATAAGAGGGAGAACTACGGTACTGTTTTCTAGCACTATCGCTAATGCAAAAAGCTAAACAAAACACCACCACCACCATAGTTAATACATTAAAATGTTATTAAATGCTAAATATAAAAAAACTTCTGGAAGTATACACCAGAATGTAGGCTCTAATTGCATTTACTTTAGGGGTTAGAGGAGACGTGAGTTTGCGGAGTAGTGCAACTTTGTTTTCCACTGTATGTCATTTCCCAGTGAAGGGCTGAAGTATGGAAAGATTTTTCTTCAATAAAAGAGAGGGAAGGGAAAACAATTCAATCTCTGTCAACCATAAGATAAAATTTAAGGCCAAATACTTGGGAAAATGTATGCAAACTATGTCAGCAAATGGATTTATATTTCAGTATGGAAGGTATCCAGCAAGCAATAAAATACAAACGAATACCTCCACTAAAAATGGATAAGGAAGATGGGGTACCTGGGTGGCCCAGTTTGTTGAGTGTCCTACTCTTGGTTTCAGCTCCAGTCGTGATCTTAGGGCCAGGAGATCAAGAAGGGCTGGCTCCATGCTCAGCATGGAGTCTGCTTGGGATTTTCCCTCTCCCTCTGCCCCTCCCCCCCACTTGCTCTCTCTCTGTGTCTCTCCCTGACTCTCTCTCTCAAAATAAAATAAGATAAAATCTTTAAAAAAAAAAAGGATAAGGAGGTGAATGAATATTCAAAATACGAAAAAACTGACCAAAACCACTTGAAAAAAAATTCTTAATCACTACAAATGAAGTTAATTTCATTTGAAGCTAAAATACCAAAGAAATTAATTCTCACCAGTCTAGCTGGGGAAAAGAGAACATATAATAACCAAAACTTATAGAGGGGCAGCCCACTAGTACTGTATGGAAATGAAAATCAACACAATTTTATGGAGATGATTTTTTTCCAACATTTATAAGTATAATTAAAATTGTCCATGCCTTTTGATCCCATAAACTAAACAATCCTATTTATTATTATCTTTTTTAAAGATTTTGTTTATTTGAGAGAGTGAGATAGAGAAAAAAACGAGTGGGGGGAGGCACAGAGGGAGAAGCAGACTCCCCACCAAGCAGGGAGCCTTATGTGGCGCTCAATCCCAGAATCCCAAGATCATGACCTGAGCTGAAGTCAGACACTTAACCAACTGAGCCACTTAGGAGCCCGCTATTTCTTATTATCTTAGGAGAGGAAAAAATCAGTAATGCAGAATGGATTACGATATCCATAGAAGAATTATTTTGATAGAAAAAAATGAGGAAGTAATTTAAATATTCAAGAGTAATGAAATGCTTAATTAAATTTGGTATAGCTATTGAAAGAAGAAGTTTAGCTATTGAAAATTTTGATTTCAAGGTACACAGAATGACACAAGAAAATTTCCACAAAATAATTCCAGGTAGAGAAGAAAACCAGTATTCAAAACCGCATATACTCTGAAATTTTTACAAAAACAATATTACACATAATAATTTTATAAGATGAATAAACGAAGTACAGAAAATTTTTTGAGAATGGTTATTCCTCTGTATTGGATTTACAAGTGATTTTCCAACTTTTTTATACTTTTCTGCAGTTTTCAGATTTTCCACATTAAGGATGTGTTTCTTTTGTAAAAAGAGAAAAAAAAATTTTACATGATGTTCATCTCCACCAGGCTTGGTTGTCACATTTCCCGCCTGGGAAAAGGCATTAACTTTAATATGTTTTGTTTTTGTTGTTTCTTTTCCTACTCAAAAGCTTCTAAATATAGATCTGTTACCACCAGGTGGAAAGTTTATTCTCTTTCCATGAAAATACCTCTGAGACATCTAATTCTGGAGACTCATTCCGCCTGGGACATCCTGCTGGAAATTCTCCAGGGAAACTAAAAATCCTATGTAAGAAGGTACCATCCCAGATTTTGAAGAACTCCTAAGTATTCTCCGCCATGAATAGAATTGTGCCTAACACTGAGGTGAGTTTGGGCAATTTTCCAAAAACAGCTATTTTAGGAAAAGTAAGAATAGTGATGGCTAACAATAAAATGGCCTAGAATATGCAGATGGTTTTTTAAAAGGCAATATTAGCAATAGGCAACGTGCAACGTACTTCTCTTTCCCATTCACTTCTGCAGAGGTAATGGGTCTCTTTCTTCCTGGGTGGACTTAGTCTCACTTTCCAGTCACCCATTCATTTCACTGTGGCGTTCACATAAAAGATGGTGGACACTGGAGACTATAATCTTTACATTTCTCTGGTCTAGGACTATGAAATGATGATTCCTCTGTGTGGGGACATTCCTGGAGAGGTCGAGAACTCTCTCATACGACATTAATTTACATGAGAGGCAATCACCTTAAGAACCAGAGACCGTGAGCCTGTGTAACTTGTATTCTTTTGTATCTTCTTTCCATGGTGACTTCTAGGTACCCTGGCCAGAGGTGGGACAAAGAGTGATTTCCAGATTATCAGGTGACAGGAATCTATGTCTGCTGTCTTCACAACCATGTAATACATGTCGTCACACTGCAAGTATCTATGTAGTTCTGCTGGGTGGTGGGAATGTTTGCTATTGACATTGCAGCATGGTAAGTTGCCCATCCAGAGCTTAAGGACCATTTTATTTTTCTCAGATGAAAAAAATATTTTAACCGTTCGGTGACTTCAGCCTTTCTCAGACATCCCTGAATCTGTAAATTCCTTCAACCATTATTCAGTTCTTTCTACTACCTTTACAGGAAATTGCAATCCAAAAATATGGTATTATGGTATCATGGTATACGGTATTTTATTTATATATATATATCAATATCAATATATATATATATATATATATATCAATATATATATATATATATACACCAAAAATATGGTATATGGTATTATAACCTGTCCAGTTATAACAAAAGAAATATTACTTAAAATAAAGCATTACAGACAATTGGGAATCTTAGACCTTCAAGGGCTTCTTAAATGCAAATGTTATATTGAAATGGATAGGAAACTAATAAAAAATGTGGAAAAGCAGAGAAGCCAAATAGAAAGGATGCTATACCTGATTGGATTCAGCCCTTTAATAAATTTTTTACTGAAATTCCATAAAACTTGCTAATAATTTAGAAGTATAAATACTTTTTTTTTCTTCTCAAGATATTCCTTTAAAATTTCATAGTGTAAAAAAGCATGATATTGATGTCAGATACTAAGCTCTTACTAATTCAAACATTCATTTATTCACATATATTTTATTGAGCATTTACAATGTATCATCTTAAGCAAGTTATATGGAACATTACTGACAATAGCTTTCTTCATAAACTTCAAGGCAGGACAAAAGTCCTGCTGATAGGGACTAGTCAGATTAGGGTGATCCTCTAACTATACATACATGATTTTAGTGACAAGACTCGGGAAGAATCCGAGAGAAGACAACAGAAGTGGCTTGTTGGGAGGAAGAGGTAATTATGGCCCAGTTCACAACTTGTTACTGGAATGTGGTGGAATAGAAGAGGTGTGCTGGGGAGAGGTTTAGAAAGTGAGGGTAGTTATTAGACAAATTATCCAATGACACATTGAGTAGTACTGTTTAATCAATTTTTAGATACCCTAGTTCAAAGACTCCCTTGCTAGAGTAGGAGGAAAATCACTGTCTTATCATGACAAAGTTCATGGCATTTGTGGGTATTATCTAAATCACTCTCTCGTCTGGTTTCTAACCCCACTTTTCTCCTACGTAGAAAGCAATTTCTGATAAAGGATGTAAAATGCCCTCCTCTTGTCAGCCATTATGTGTGGGGAAAACAGCTCCAGCCTGACCCCAGGATTCTTCGTCTTGAATGGCGTCCCCGGGCTGGAAGCCGCGCACCCCTGGATCGCCCTGCTGTTCTGCTTCATGTACGTCACCGCTGTCCTGGGGAACTGTGGGCTCATCCACCTCATCGGCCACGAGGAGGCCCTGCACCGGCCCATGTACTACTTCCTGGCCCTGCTCTCCTTCACAGACGTCACCCTGTGCACCACCACCGTACCCAATATGCTGTGCATACTCTGGTTCAACCTCAAGGAGATCGACTTCAACGCCTGCCTGGCTCAGATGTTTTTTGTCCACATGCTGACTGGGATGGAGTCTGGGGTGCTCATGCTCATGGCCCTGGACCGCTATGTGGCCATCTGCTACCCCTTGCGGTATTCCACCATCCTCACCAACCCCGTCATCGCCAAGGCCGGTCTTGCCACCTTCCTGCGCGGTGTGCTGCTCATCCTCCCATTTGCTTTCCTCACCAAGCGTCTGCCCTATTGTCGGGGCAACTCCATTCCCCACACCTACTGCGACCACATGTCTGTGGCCAAGGTGTCCTGTGGTAATTTCAAGGTCAACGCTATCTATGGTCTCTTGGCAGCCCTCTTGATTGGGGGCTTTGATATGTTCTGTATTACTGTGTCCTACACTATGATCTTGCGGGCAGTGGTGAGTTTGTCATCTGCAGAGGCGCGTCAGAAAGCCTTCGGCACCTGTACTTCCCACATATGTGCTATTGTCATCACATATGTTCCAGCCCTGTTCACCATTTTTACTCATCGTTTTGGGGGACAAAACATTCCCCATCACGTCCATATTCTTATTGCTAATCTCTATTTGATGTTGCCTCCTACCCTGAACCCGATTGTTTATGGAGTCAAGACCAAGCAGATCCGGGAAGGAGTCATCAAGTTATTTTTTAAAGAGAAAGATGTCTTAGTTACGAAATAGATTCATGAGTTAATACCCAAAATTAAGGAAAGACAAGAAATATTTCAGAGGAGATTCTTGAGCGTCAGTTTAAAACCAATGGGTTCATTGCAGAAAACAATATTCATTGAATATCTACTATAATAGTAATTGATTTTTTTGTAAAACTCATTAAGGATTAAAATTAATTAAATAAAAAATGAACTTGAGGATTTTTTTTTCTTGAAAGGAATTTCACATCAATATAATTTCAAGGCTGTTTGGAAATTACTGCATCACTTAGATTCCTAGTGTGTTTTGCAGGTGAGACAAATTGCATATGGGATGCACATGAAAGAAAAAATTCCTGACCTCATGTTGGGGATTCACCAGTTCTTGGCAGGAAATCCATTTTAAAAAGAAGTGTCAGTGTCTGTTTCTTAAGACACTTCACACGTATTTTAATGACTCCAGAAACCTCTATTCCCTTCACTGCATTGTTTGGTATAACTTGTTTCAATTATGTAAACTATCATATTTATCTAAGCTATATTGAATTTCCACTATCAAGGAGAACAATTTCCATGTATTTCTATCAATACTATCTAAATAAAAGATGGGAGGATAAGCAAGGGAATAAACCACAAAATCTTAAGTCAATTTCTTGAGGATAATTCTAGGAGATTTTTGAAGCAGACAGAGAATAAGTCTTATAAATGGTTGTGAAGCGGTAGTAGAAAACAGAGGGTATCCACCAGCAAAATTGACAGGCATTTGGGTTTGGCTGACTTCATAGAATTTTTTTCCAACCTTAGTCACCACAGCTAAAAATCTTTTCCTATAATTTGACTCCAAAGTGAAGTTTATTGCTGAAGAAAATTACATAACGACCAAGCCATTTACAAACATTGGCTTTGTCTCCTGTAACCAGGCCTTGTCCCCACACAGCAAAATATGGAGAATAAGAACCTGCATTCACGTCACTGTGGGGCACTAAACAAGCCTGAATATACCTTGCATATCGATTTCCATTCCCTATGTCCTTCTGCACAAAGAGGAAATCTAGCTCTGGATGAAAACTTCCTGAGTTTTGTAATTTTATTGCCAATCCAAACCTTACACCACCACTGGTAGATGTGAAATGCACATTTATTAATATTTAAGTGTATCACTGAAAACAATTAGAAAAGTATGCTATTCTTCCACTAGAATTTTGAAGACATCAATATGTAATATGGAGTTTTCTGAAGTTATATTGCACTAAAAATGCTAGTTTGTTTTTACGTGATATTAAGTTGATATTTTGAGGGTCTCTAAGCTAGGGTAGCAGTTTGAATATAAAAAGGAATATATAATTCCTCTAACACTCCAAACACATGGAAATGCTGAATTAAATACACTTATGAAATTATAGAGGGTAAAACTAAAATCAAATAAATAAATTAATAAAGATTTCAAAAATAAAAAAGAGAATCACAGAGGCAATCAGGAATGAGAACTCAGAGCCAATACAAAGACTTTTACTCAAATGACTTCAGTGTTGGGACTCTAGCCTGTGTGTTAAGGCTGGACAAAGTGAGAAGTCTAGAATCTGGGATCACAGCACAATCTTTGAATGGGAGCTAAAATATCTATGCCTGCTAACCCAAAGACACAGGAAAAAAAGTGTATTACCATGATAATCTGAGAATACACCGATGCAACACATATCACTATAGACAGATCCAAGAAGGATAAAAATATACAAAGACTTTTCTGGAAATAGTCTTTCTCCATACATTCATTGCGTCTCTCTTAACTGCTTACCCCCACACAGACCATCATACACACCCCCCTTCAACATAATGAGAAAAATTGCAAATATAGGAAACAATTAGGAAGTAGGAATTGAAAGGGAGGGATAAATATATACGGGAGTATATTAATACATTTAGTCCATAAGTCTTTACCGATAATTACCGTAGGTGGGGCAATGGGTGTGGTGGGCCTTGATTTCAGTAACTTCTGGAAATTGTATATTCCACACTAACAGCATGGTAAGAGAAGAACGCTCCTTCAGGAGAGAGACACTGATCAAACGTGGCTAGAAAGTGACATTTGGTATAGGAATCTGTATATTATTCTCCTCTTCAGGACTGCGTATGAGAACGATGAGAGAGAAAGGAAACAGAGATATTTATACTCCGTGTTTGTTGAAAAACACTGAGAATAGACAAATCTAACCCTGGTTGAAGGAGAATCAAGAGGGGAAAGCAACAGCATCATAGACAATAGTAATTTTATTGTGTCTATAGTAATATCCTGGTAAGCAAGAGGGAAAAGACAAGAGTATCACAGTTGTTTAAATTATGTATTGTTAGATTAAAAAGACTAAAGAATGTTTCAAAAGTGGGGACGATTTCATATAATCTATGAAAAAGGAGAAAAAGAGCATAAGGACAGAAATGCCATAGGTGGTCACATCAGAGAATGAGACAATGTGGCAGAATTGAATCAAACAAAGATAAATGAGTAAAAGAAAGCTTAATTGGGAAGGTAAAAACGATATAAATTAAAATCTATGATTAAAGAGTAAGGAAAATGTTATGCTTTTCAATCAGTAATTATTATAAATTAGTAATTAGAAAATATTAGAAGTATGCATGAAGAGGAAACATAAACATCCTTGGTGTAAATAAAGCAGAGTTCAGAATGCCCAGAACAAACAATATTCTAAGCCATAAAGAAAGTAACGGGTCTAAAGTTTAGACGTATGTATGCAAGTTTAAAGTCTATCACATACAAAGAAAAAAAAGCACTCCAAGAAACTCATTACAATAGACAGTTTAATATCTGAACTACAATAATGATGTAAAAAAAAGAGAGTTCACATGTAAACAGAAAATAGCAGATTACATGTAAAGAAAATAAAAGAGAAGATTATGGTAAAAGAAACAAAAGAAGAGAGAAGGGAAGGAAGGGAAGGAAAAAGGAGGAGACAGAAGAAAGAAGAATTATCATATGCGGCAACACCAAATTTCAGAAGACTGGGATGAATTGTTCAGAATTTTTTAAAAGACAATGATTGTATTTAAAATTATCCATATTGCATAAAGCTTACTTTTTTGGATCACTTTCTTTCCTAAATAAAATGCCAATTTATGAATATGCAATAATTTATTACACTCTTGAAGAACATTTTTGGTGGGTGCCTATGAATAATGCTACTCTGAACATTCCTGTATATGTCTTTGGGAGCAAATATTTGTACATTCCTTTGGTTTAATACCCAGGAGTGGGATTTCTGGATCACACAATAGTTTTAGATCCTCTCTTGGTGTACAGTATCAACTGTATTCCAAGGTGGTTGGACCAATTTAAACTCTCACCAAGACTATGAACTGCTTACTCTACATTCTTCCCAACACTCGGTATTGCAAGTGTTGTGGCCTCTCATTAGCATTTTAATATGCATTTTCCTTTTTTTTTTACTTTTATTTTTTTTTTAATTTTTTTTTAAAGATTTTATTTATTTATTCGACAGAGATAGAGACAGCCAGCGAGAGAGGGAACACAAGCAGGGGGAGTGGGAGAGGAAGAAGCAGGCTCATAGCAAAGGAGCCTGATGTGGGGCTCGATCCCAGAACGCTGGGATCACGCCCTGAGCCGAAGGCAGACGCTTAACCGCTGTGCCACCCAGGCGCCCCAATATGCATTTTCCTGATGACAAAGATGATGGAATATATTTTTATAAATTCTCCACTATTTAGATGCCTTTGGGGACATGGCAGCTAAGACTTTTGTCCTTTTCTCTTTAAAATTTTCATTTCATTATTGAAGTAAAAGATGACTATATGTTTGGGATAACACTTCTTTGTCAGTTACATATCTGCTCCATTTTTATTACCTTACTTTTTTTTTTATGAGAAAAATTTCTTTATCTTGCTGTAGTCCAGTTTTTATTTAACTATTTTTAAATTTTTATTTAAACTCCAGTTAGCTAAGATACAGTGTAATATTAGTTTCAGGTGTACAATATAGTGATTCAACACTTCCGTACAATACCCAGTGCTCATTGAAACACGTGCCCTCCTTAACCCCCATCACTGATTTAAACCATCCCCCCACCTACCTCCCCCCTGGTAACCATCATTTTGTTCTCTGTAATTAAAAGTCTGTTTTCTGGTTTGCCTCTCTCTTTTTTTCCCCTATGTTCATTTGTTTTGTTTCGTAAATTGCACATATGAATGAAATCATGTGATATTAGTCTTTCTCTGACTGACTTATTTCACTTAGCATGATATTCTCTAGTTCCATTTGTGTTGTTGCAAATGGAAAGATTTCAGTCTTTTTTATACACCACCTCTTCTTTAGCCATCCTTCAGTTGATGGACATTTGCAATCTTTCCATAATCTGGCTATTATAGATAATGCTGCTATAAACATTGGGGTGCCTGTATTCCTTTGAATCACTGTTTTTGTATTCCATGGGGAAACACTTAGCGGTGCAATTGCTGGATCTTAGGGTGTGTTTTTTTTTTTAACTTTTTGAGGAATCTCTATACTGTCTTCCACAGTGCCTGCACCAGTTTGCATTTCCCTCTACAGTACAGGAGGGTTCCTGTGTTGTTGATTTTAGACATTTTGACAGGTGTGAGGTGATATTTCATTGTAGTTTTTGTTTCCCTTGCCTCAGGAAACATATGTAGAAAGAAGTTGCTATGGCTGATGTCGAAGAGGTTACTGCTATGTTCTCCTCTAGGATTTTTATGGTATCAGTTTTATCTTTTAGAGTGACCATCCTCTGGACCTTGCCACCTCTGCGGTGGGATTCAGGGGAAGAGCACTGGTCTGGGAGTTGGAAGAGCTGTAGGGTTTCAGTTTGGTTCAGCCTCCTAGCAAGTAGGAGACCTTGTCAAGTCAGTAGACGTCTTCAAAGTGTGGTTTCTTCATCTGGCAAAATGAATGCCAGGTTGTGTGCAGAAGAAGGGAGGGGACAGGGTATGGGAAAGGCCTTTCAAGAACTCTGTGAGTGCAATGGTTGTTATTAAAATAATATATAGTCACCCACGTAAAAATTAGCGTTTAGTTTCATTGATCTTTTCTAATGCTTTTTATAGTCTCTAGTTCATTTATTTCTTTTCTGATTTCTGTTATCTCCTTCTTTCTGCTAACCTTAATCTTAAAATATTCTCCTTTTTCTAGTTCCTGAAGTGTAAAGTTAGGTTGTTTATCTAAGATCTTTTTTTTTGTTTTTTTTCTGGGCTGCCTGGGTGTCTCAGTCATTAAGCATCCAGTCCCCTGTCCTGCTGAGCAGGGAGCCTGCTTCTTCCTCTCCCACTCCCCCTGCTTGTGTTCCCTCTCTTGCTGTCTCTCTCTCTGTCAAATAAATAAAATAAAAATCTTAAAAAAAATCTTTCTTTTTTCTTAATGGAGGCATTTATCGCCATAAAATCTCCTCTTAGAAATGATTTTTTCTGTATCAAGCAAGTTTTGATCATTTGTGTTTATACTTTTGTTTGTTTCCAGGCATGTTTTGGCTTCGTTTTTGACCCACTGCTGTTCATGACTGTATTGTTTAATTTCTACATATTTGTGAATTGGCCAGCTTTCCTCCTGATACAGATAACTAGTTTCATACCATTGTGCTCAGAAAAGATCCTTAAAATGATTTCAGTTTTCTTAAGGTTGTTTGTTTTAAGATTTTATTTATTTATTTGAGAGAGAGAAGGAGCACGAGCAGGGAGAGGGGCAGAGAGAGAAGCAGGGTCCCCGCTGAGCAGGGACCCAGGATCCCAGGACCCTGGGATCATGACCTGAGCCGAAGGCAGATGCTTAACTGACTGAGCCACCTAGGTGCCCCTCTTAAGTTCATTAAGCCTTGTTTTGTGGCCTAATATATGATCTATCCCAGAAAATGTTTCATGGGTGCTTGAGGAGAATGTGTAGTCTGCTGCTGTTGGATAGAATGTTCTCTATTTGTCTAAGTCCACTTGGTCTAAAATGTAGTTCAAGTCCAATGTTTCCTGACTGATACTATGTTTGGATAATGTATCCACGGTTAAAAGTGAGATACTGAACTTCCTTAACTATTATTGTATTGCTGCCTGTTTCCTCTCTTAGGTTTGTTAATCTTTGCTGAATATATTTAGGTGCTCCAATGTTGGGTGCATAAACATTTACAACCATTATATCCTGTTTATAAACTGACTCCTTTATCATTGTATGATAACCTTATTTGTCTCTTGTAACAGTTTTTGACTTAAAGTATATTTCAAATGTATGTGTCTATATAACACGAACATATATGTAATATATGTTATATGCATTGAATACACACACACACACACACACACATACATACTCAGGGTGATGAAATGAACCATTTATTTCAGGGCTAAGAAGAAAGATTGATATTGTAGGTCTTTTAGTATATTTTTGGAATTTTATAATTATGTTCTTAGACCATTATTTTATAAATCAATAAAAAAGGAACACATATAATTCTTATGACTATCAGATCTCTTAGAAGCCACATTGGGGGGAAGACACTTAACTTTGATACCCTTATTATTTTGTAGTTTCACTCCTGCTTAAAAAGCTGATCAATATAAAATAATCTCAAAAGTCTCAAAGGATCTTTGCTTCAACCAAAGCCCGCGGAGACACCAACTGCGGAGAGCCAGTCAGGCGTAGACACTCAAGTCTGGAGAATCCTCAGAGGGTACAGCAATACTATGTAGGGGTAGAAAGTGGTTGTTTCAGAACTCGCAGACAGGAGTCTCAGTCATGTCTATGAACCTGGTCTTTGCTGACACTGAGGTGAGTTTTGGTGATTCCCAAAGACTTGTATTTTCCCCAAATGTAAAACTTGCAGTACAAGAAATACAAGTCTTTGAGATGTGGTTGATTGGAAGGAAACTCAATATTTCTTCTTGACTCCAATCAGAATAGATGACCATTTATTTAGGGGCTAAGAGAAAAAAACAGCCTACCCCTAATTGTGAAATAAATTTAAAACTACCTCAGAATTCATTCAATAAAGAGAAGTTCGGACAATAATGGGCTTCAATGGGAGGAACACAAAAGCTTTTGCCTTAATAGATATCTGTACTCAGACCTGCTTTTGGTGGAAATGGTCTTTGTGAACAAGTGGAAAGTAACTGAAGACTAGACTTGAATCCCAGAAGGCATTGAAAGGAGTTCCTGAAAGGGGTTTCCCTATAGAAATTTTCCTGTGCATCCCCCCTAGCAAGTGCCCTATAGTGTCTATGTGAATAAGTCCAGAAGTAGGAATCCAGCTATCTCACAGACAGGTTCTCTCTCACAGGAAGAGTTTCTCTGCAAAGATACCTCCCTTGGCTAAGACTGATTTCCTGTAAATTTACACATTTATTCTTTCTCTTCTTGGGACACTATTAAGAACAAGCTTTTTCCTCTTTCAATGTTGTAATGAATTATTTAAGCTGGTTATGCCCAGCAACTATTCCTCAGGACCAGGATCAGGATCACTAATTTAGGACCATGGATAGAGATGGATTAAACACATGACTTCAAAGTCGAACCAAATTAAATCTTGGCTCTACCAGTTTTTAAGTGTTGTCAACTTAGACTTTTTATTGAGTTACCTTGCACTTAACATTCCCTTATATATAAAATGAGGTTAATTACATGTATCCGTGGCATTAATAGAAGTTTGAATACAGGAGTCAACACCATTGAAATAGTAAATCCATTAGTGGAGCAGATTTTGTTTGGTTCACTAATGTATCCCCCCAAACTAGAATGATACCTGGCACATATATCAATCAATAAATACCTGTTAAGTGAATAATATGTGTTTAGCACATAATCTGACAATTACTATCTATTATTATAATAGCTCACATATACTGATTACTTACTAAATGCCAGGCATTTAAAAGGATCAACTCTCATTTAACTGTTCTAACACCTCTATAGTCTATACTATTATCACCTTCCCTTTACAAGTGATGAAAATTGTACAAGGGTTTGAAACGTGTTCAAGTCCATCCAGCTAGTTAGTGTTGGACACTTACGAAGCTTCACTATCTATGTTTCCATAAATAAGCATACAGTAAGACTCTGCTTTCATATTTTCAGAGGTCAGACGTATCCAACTAGTTTTCTTCCTTTTTATATTCTAAGTTTAAAAATAGCCTACTCAATAGCAAAATTCACATGCATCTTGGAGAATCCTCTGAGAGGGATAAGTGTACACAGAAATCTTATACTGAAGGGGAAAAAGAGCTGGCACTCTGCTTATTTGTGATTCATGAGTGTAGATTAATTGCTGAGTTATATGGTGTTGATGTTTGGAGGAGCCTGAGAGTTTTCCATGATAGGCAATCCGGTTTAGTTTATAAGCCAGTTATGCAGAATGAAATATTATTTCCCCTTTGTTATCTCAATATCCTGATCTTTTCAGTCTTGTGGCTGCAGTGTTCCCTTAGAAGGAAGTAGACATCAGTGGTGGCCTCCTATCCACACCATTCTCTCTGCAGACATCCCAACGGCCACCTGATGAGTTACCTAGAATTAGCAGGAGACTTGCAAGGATTTAGCTGGATAAGATGTCCCGGGATATCATTCGAATGACAAGAGATATTTATCATTTTTTTCTGCCTAAAATATAAATTCAAGATAAGAGAATATATTTTCCTTTCTTGAAGGCCCTAGTAACAAGTGTTTGTTTTCTAAAGCTCAATTCTCTTTTTTTCTGTGTGGCATGCAACTTTATTTTTTTACTTAAATTCAATTAGCCAAGATATAATACATCATTAGTTTTTGATGTAATGTTCAATGATTCATTAGTTGCATATAACACCCAGTGCTCATCACATCATGTGCCCTCCTTAATGCCCATCACCCAGTTACCCTATCCCCCCACCCACATCCCTTTCCAAAACCCTCAGTTTGTTTCCAGAGTCAAGAGCTTCTCATGGTTTGTCTCTAAAGTTCAATTCTCAATCACCCAATATAATTAAGGTTTTCAAAATCTAATACTACCTTTCACACCCTAAGTGCACAGTGACACTTGAATTATAGCAGGCTCAACAGCTCCATTTGTATATTAAATAAGATCACATGGGGTGCCTTATAGTGAGGTAGGAATAGTAATAACAGCAGCTAATATTTATTGAGCATTCACTATATACTATGCACAATTTTAGCACACTATATAAATGTATTATTGAATAATTCTGACAACGTTCTGAGGGTGGCTCAATTATTATCCTCATTTCAGATTTAGAAAAATGAGGCATAAAATGACGAAGCAGTTTGTCCACGTCGTGTGCAAGGTTAAGAACCAGAGATGGAATATGATGATGGATAATGTGACTCTAAGGAAACTTAATTACCAATTTTCATTTAAAAAAAAAAAATTCCTTTTGTACTTGGTTTCCAAGCCCCCTACTCACCCTTGAGTTATTTCTTGTCCAGGAAATCACCACTTTTAAAGAACATAAAATGCCCTCCTCTTGTCAGCCATTATGTGTGGGGAAAACAGCTCCAGCCTGACCCCAGGATTCTTCGTCTTGAATGGCGTCCCCGGGCTGGAAGCCGCGCACCCCTGGATCGCCCTGCCGTTCTGCTTCATGTACGTCACCGCTGTCCTGGGGAACTGTGGGCTCATCCACCTCATCGGCCACGAGGAGGCCCTGCACCGGCCCATGTACTACTTCCTGGCCCTGCTCTCCTTCACAGATGTCACCCTGTGCACCACCACCGTACCCAATATGCTGTGCATACTCTGGTTCAACCTCAAGGAGATCGACTTCAACGCCTGCCTGGCTCAGATGTTTTTTGTCCACATGCTGACTGGGATGGAGTCTGGGGTGCTCATGCTCATGGCCCTGGACCGCTATGTGGCCATCTGCTACCCCTTGCGGTATTCCACCATCCTCACCAACCCCGTCATCGCCAAGGCCGGTCTTGCCACCTTCCTGCGCGGTGTGCTGCTCATCCTCCCATTCGCTTTCCTCACCAAGCGTCTGCCCTATTGTCGGGGCAACTCCATTCCCCACACCTACTGCGACCACATGTCTGTGGCCAAGGTGTCCTGTGGTAATTTCAAGGTCAACGCTATCTATGGTCTGATGGTTGCTCTCCTGATTGGTGTGTTCGATATCTGCTGTATTTCTGTGTCTTACACTATGATATTGAGGGCGGTAGTGAGCCTGTCATCTGCAGATGCGCGTCACAAGGCCTTCAGCACCTGTACGTCTCATATCTGTGCCATTGTGATCACCTATGTTCCAGCTTTTTTCACGTTTTTCACCCACCGTTTTGGGGGACACAGTATCCCCCACCACATACACATCATTGTAGCCAACATTTACCTGCTACTGCCTCCTACAATGAACCCAATTGTTTATGGAGTCAAGACCAAGCAGATCCGGGAAGGAGTGATCAAGTTGTTACTTGGAGACAGGTTGTCTTTATCCAAAACAAATAAATCATAAGATAGATATATTGCTTAGGGGGAGGGGCATTTAAAGAGAATGGAGAAGACATTTGTAAATGCTGTGAGTAAAAGGATATTAAACACACACGTCCCTCTAATATGTAGATTTTCTGAAGCCTTTGTAAGTATATATTATGAAATGTTTCTACTGTGTAAGATCTGCCAAAGAAGAGAATGCAGACTAAAAAAGTAATGTACCCATTCCTTACAGGTTTTATGTTCTACAAAGGGTTTATAGGTTTCTATGTCTAGTGAGAAAAAGCAGGTAATAAAATGAGGGATGCAGGCCTGGTGTCGATACGTACTGTGCATGAGAAGAGGGGACTCTAGTGGTGGGAAGCAAGGATGTGCTCTCCGTAAAGAACAAACTGACATAAACCAAGCACGTTACTGCCATGCATAATGTGGGCCCAGCGCGGCGATATTGATCTAAAGACAATTAGATTGAGATGTTTTCTGACATCTCCTGATTTTATTGGCTAAATGTATTTTTTTAAAAATACTCTACATTTTATTTAAGACATGTCTAGGAATTGTTTTTTTCCCCATTTCATCAGTTTAGGACCTCCACTTAAAATGGACCTACAGGGGCGCCTGGGTGGTACAGTCAGTTGAGCGCCCAGCTCTCAGTTTTGGCTCAGGGTCGTGAGATTCAGCCCCACATCAGGCTCTGTGCTCACTGTGGAGTCTGCTTGGGATTCACTCTCTCTCTCTCCCTCTGCCCACTGCCCCAAACGCTCTCTCTCTCAAATAAACAAGTAAATAAATCTTTAAAGTGCACCTACAAAATGTAATTGTGACGTTATCAGTGAAACAGACAAAACCAACACTTAAATTACTAGTATGGATTATAATTCTTTCACTCATTCATTCATTTTGAGATACTTATTTAGGTCATATTATTGGTCATACATTAGGTTTATGAAAGAGAGAGGCAGAGTTGAATTGAGACAATCCCTGGCCTCAGGGTACTCAGAATCGGGACTCTGGCCAGGGACACAGGAGAGGAAACATAAATGAAGGAAAGAAGAGAGATGATACAAATGGATGCAGCGTGGACAGAATAAAATGTTAGTTAGGAAAGAGTTGGGGGGAACGTGAGTTTTCTATCCAGATAGTCCAGGATGTAAATCTTATGCCTTCGTTTCTGGCCACTCGACTTTAACAGGACATTTCATCTCTCTTAATTTCAGCTTCTAGGGCACCTGGGTCGCTCAGTTGGTTAAGTGGCTGCCTTCAACTCAGGTCACAATCCCAGGGTCCTGGGACGGAGCCCCACATCAGGCTCCTTGCTCAGTGGGGAGCCTGCTTCTCCCTCTCCCTCTGCCAGCTGCTGCCTCTGCTTGTGCTCACATGCTCTTTCTTTCTCTCTCTCTCTCTCTCTGTCAAGAAAGTGTTTAAATTTCAGCTTCTAAACTTTTTATCAAATGTGGGGAAAACATACCACAAAGATTTATCTGACTGATTAAATGCTCTAATGCAAAAAAAAGAAGAAGAAGAAGAACTTAGCATAATTTCTGATACATACTAACCACTTAGTAAATTATAGCTGAGATTATTGTTATTATAATCTATAGTTTCAACTCTGATTCGTTCTGAACATTATAGTTTGAAGAGAAACCTTTCCAGTTATACAGGTAGTAGAAATCAGTTTTATTTCATCTCCCAAACATGTCATCAAAATTAACCCATAAAGTTTTCTGGATACCTTCCATGTGCCTGATTCCATGATATGCACTGAAAAATAGAAGTGAATACAAACACACTAATGAATTTCTAGTTTAGTGGAAGATATAAAATGCAATGGAATCACTGTTATAAAATGGTAACAGGGTCATCATACAAAAATTATTACAAAATTCATGAAAAATAATGATTATCAATGGCCATTGTGGGTGGTAAGTAAAGCTTTTAGAGAGAAGTTAGTAGATGAGATGAATCTTGATACGTGTAAAAGTATTTTAAGAGAAAGGGTGGTAGAGCACCTGTGTGGCTCAGTTGTTAAGTGTCTGCCTTCAGCTCAGGTCATGATCCCAGGGTCCTGGGATCAAGCCCCTCATTGGGCTCTCCCCTCAACGGGAAGCCTGCTTCTCCCTCTCCCACTTCCCCTGCTTGTGTTCCCTCTCTCGCTGTCTCTCTCTCTGTCAAATAAGTAAATAAAATCTTAAAAAGAGAGAGAGAGAAAGGGTGGATGGGGATTATTATTTTTTTTTTTTAAAGATTTTATTTATTTATTTGACAGAGAGAGAGACAGCCAGCGAGAGAGGGAACACAGTCAGGGGGAGTGGGAGAGGAAGAAGCAGGCTTATAGTGGAGGAGCCTGATGTGGGGCTCGATCCCACAACGCCGGGATCACGCCCTGAGCCGAAGGCAGACGCTTAACCGCTGTGCCACCCAGGCACCCCAAATTTTTAAAAATGAAACAATATAGGCAAAATATCGAGGCTAAATAAAGCATAGCCAGTTTGAGCCTAGAAATGTTTTAGGGTGACTGGAGATAAAAGAGAAAGGGAGAGGAACAAAAGACTCAGAAAGATAGATAGAGGTCGTACCTGGAAGTCCCCTGTCTGTGAGTTTCTGCATGACCACAGTCATGCCAACCTCTGCTCTTGGACTCTAAGAGATACCAAGTTCTTAGAATTGCCCTTGACCTGAAAGTAGCTGCAGCCCCATTTGTCACCTGCTTGGACTCTTCAGATCTCCAGCATACCCTCTGCCCCTGAAGCCTGTCTCCCTCTCCTTCCTCCTCCACCTGTCTTCTCTCATCCCTAGAAACTCAATTTTCTCAGTTCCTACTCACTTCTCCAGTGCCCCACCCCAGCTTCTCAACCTTTGAGTCATTTTGGCAGAGTGGAGATTCCTTGTGTAGTCCCCCTGAGTAGCTTTCTGTCAAAGGGTCGATAGCTTGCCTCCATAGAAAATGGTTTTTCAGAAAATAATAGTGACAACAAGAAACATACAAGCATTTATTTTCCAGGTACTTTTCCAAGAGTTGTATACTTATTCGATCCTAAAAATAACTATGAGGATGATGCTATTTTACACCCAGTTTTCAGACAAGCAAACTGAGGTACAGAGAAGTTAATGACTAAATGAAAGTCACATACCCAGTAAATGATAAAGCATGTATTTAAACCCAGCCAGTTTGGTTCCAGAATCTTTGATTATAATGTCTATAATATACTGCATGTTTTCTCTAAGAGATTAAAAACATAAGGGTTTGTGGACCACTCTTTATGACTGCAATGGTGAAAAGTCCCCTCCCTGATGACCCTGCAACACTTCAAGGAATTTTTTAAATGGCTTATTAAAGCACAGAAGTTTGACATCAGATTCTTCAAGGTCCTTCATAGTACAGTCTCACGAGCAAACACTATTATTGCCTCTTTTCTAGTTTACCCTGACAGAGGACTACTACAAAGGGCCTGAGGACAAATTTTAACAAAAACTTTATGTTGTAACTTCTGGACTTTCTCCCACCATGAATGGAAATATCAACTTCTTGTTGATATTCAAATCAAGATATTCACCCTAACACCATAAGTCCTGTCTAGTACTCCTGATTTTCTTTGACCTGCTCTCATTTTTTTCATAGCACTTAGTCCTTTCTATTTTATAATACATCTCACCTAGTCATTATGTTAATGTTTATTGGATGCCCTCCCCAACTCTGCTGAGGATTTTAGTATCCTGAGCATAGATCTTTACCTTATTTGTTTACTGATGTGTCTCAAACTCCAGAGTGATTACCTGTCACATAGTAGGTACAATGAAAGCATTTCATCAGGGGCTTAATCTAGAAAAGGTGAGTAGGCAAATCTATGCTGGGAAAACAACATTTAAATTGTCATGTGAAAGTAGACAAAAAGCCAACTAGAAAAAGGGGGAAAAAAAAGTTCTGTATCTGACATGCTTTATCATGTGGTTATACTGTAAAATTTTATAACTCTCATTTTATTTCATAACATATTATGAACATTTTTCATGCCAATAAGCATACTCCCAACTTATAATTTTTGTTCTAGATAGTGATCATATATTTTCTTTGTAGGGGATGGAAACGTTTCTTCCTAGGGTCCCTGGCTGGTCTGAAAATTAAACTGACAAAGAGAGACTAACAGAAGAAAAGCATGTACATTTTATCGAATTTTTGCACGCACATGAGAGCCTTCATAAGAGAATGAAGTGAAGAGCAGGAAGCTTTTTTACTTTTTAGACAAAGAAACAATAGATGGGAAGAACTGACACACAGGTTTGGGTGAGGGGAAGTCAATGGGAAAGTAGCAACTAAGAAAATAACAGTGTAACAAGGTTGATTTGTAGATTCCTTTGGTGCATTTGCTGGGCTGGTAAGAGTCTGTTTCCACTAAAAGAATTTATTTCTTGCCTCCAGGCAAAACAGCAGAAACTTTGCTGCATTTACTTCTTAATTGCCTTCAGCTCAAAATAATTTTTTATGCCAAAGAGGCATATTTTGAATTTACAAATTCTGGTTTCCTTCAGTTTCATACATATGGGTCATATATGCATGAAATTCAATATTCAAATTTGCCAAACATTGTATAGTGAAATAAAATCTCTCACAACCTAACATTCCTCTCCGGAGGCAATCACTATCATCAGATCTTAATGTGTTCTTTCAGATTCTTCCATGTATATAGACTTTTTAAAATCAAAGTGGTAGCATACTGAATACTTCACTCCTTTTCATTTTATAATATATGCTGTTATTCCTATATCCCATATCTTTTTATATACAACTTCTTTCCTCTTTGTATGATAATTTCCCTCTTTTACTTGGGGTGTATCTAAACAATGTTGGGGAGCATAAGCTTTTACAAACCTCGTTTTTTTCCATTTAAGTGTAAAAGGAAACTTAAAAATTATTTCTGGGAGGAAATGTTGGATCTTAGGGCATCTTCCCTTTCTTCAGAGAGGTGATATCGATTTGTACCCCCATGAATAAAGTACAAGATCTACTTTTTCCCTATGTCCATTAAAAAATGTTTTAGTAAGTTTTCAAATATTTGCCATTTGGAGAGGTAAAACAGTGTATCTTTGTAATTTACACATTTTCTTATTTTGAATGAAATCAAGCATCCTTCCAAATGCTTATAACTGATTGATTTTTATGTGTACTACCTATTTATACCATCACCTGCTGTTTCATTAAGCATTTGAAAGTGATTTGTTTCAGCTCTTTACTTATTTAGGTATTCGTTCTTTCGCCTTTGACATGGATCACATCCCTCTGTGCCCTTGGGTCTCTCTCTGGACATTGTTTATGGCTGTTTGTCACAAGGAAATTTAGTTAGTTAGTTAGTTAGTTAGTTAGTTAGTTAGTTAGTTAGTAGAGCAGGGCGGGGGGTGGGGTGGGAGGCTGAGGGAGAGAGAGAATCTTAAGCAGTCTCCACACCCAGTGTGAAGCCCCACACAGGGCTCAATTTCACAACCCTGAGATCATGACCTGAGCCAAAATCAAGAGTCAGATGCTTAACTGTCTGAGCCACCCAGGTGCCCCAAGAATTTTTTTAAAGAGTCAAATGTCCTGAGCTTTCCTTTAATGACTACTGAGTTTTATTGTGAGTTTAGGATTATTTTTTGCTCATTTGGAACTATTAAAATAAAAGTACTTTTATTTTGCTCATCTGAAATTATTAAAAGTATTCTCCTATATTTTCTTCTATATTGTTGTTTTACTTTAATCCTCACTATTTAAAATAAGTGAAACAGAACACATGTACAAACAGTGCCCAAAGCTTAATAAATTATCAACATTCATGCAACTACAACACAGGTCAAGAACTAAAACACTGTCAGCCCCCAAAAGCCACTGTCATGGAAATTCCACTTTTCCTCCACACGCTCAAAGAGTAACCACTATCTTAACTTTTTTTTGGCCAATTTATCCTTGCTTTTCTCTCTGTACTTTCATCATTCCGCATGCATCCCTAAACGTTATAATTTAGCTTGATACATAGTTACCTATCTTATATAAATGGGACCATATGGTATATATTCTTTTGTGCCTGGCTTCTATTTCAACATAAGAATAATCCATGTTGTTGCATACATCTGTGATACAATCATGTCTATTGCTAGACATTATGTGAAAATACTACACTTCTTTTAATCCATTCTACCGTTAACAGACACTAAAGTTACTTTCAGGTTTGGGCCATTATGAATAATATTTTTACACATTTCTCCATGCTCATATGCATGTAATTCCCCTGATCCAGGGTGATCTGTTAACAGTTTCTGAAGAATGTCCAACCAGCCAAAAGCAGAGACCAGTGTTTGAACTTCTGATATGAGACCATTTCCTTGAGAGAAGTGCCCAGTCAATTGTTGGTGGATTCCATGATGATGGGAGTAATAGCAGGAGTGGCATTTCTTTATGTGAGGAGATATGAATGTCAGATACAAATATGTCTTTACTGTCTGCAATACGGTGGTTTGTGTTACGGTCAGGGGTTCATGCAACATTCTTGTGACACCAAATAATTTGTTTTTCAAATAAAGAGTTGTTACACTATAATCACACCCATGGAATTCATGGAATTTACTACGTACTTTATCACCCCAAGCAGACGGGCTAAGAAAATAATGGGATAGATTATGCAGGATAAGGAAAGTTGCCAGCTGAGAAAAAAACCTCCAAATGAGAGGTACTATCCTATAGCATGTGGTATATGCTTGAATAAGGACAACTTAGGTTGCCATATTCTCTCCAGTCAAATTTCTAAATCCAGTAACCAAGGGATGAGGGTAGGAGTAAACTTTCTCACTATTACATGTCATAACTGAGGGGGTTCCAGGCAGGCTACCACAGAATCTGCCTCTTCCGCTGGTGGATTATTCACAGCTAAAGGCAATCAAGGCCCAGCAGACTCAGGAAGAGCTTTTTACCTCCCCCTTAACATCCTAAAAGAATTTAGATGGGGGGCCTGTACCAAGAGAGCTATGATCAAAAATATTTTTTTATATGGGAAAGACTTATCTGCATGTTATAGCAAACCTTTGTTTACTAAGCATCTGTTCTCAGCTTCCTGTGAATTGTCTTCCTCCCCTTTGAGATCTCATCTCCCTCTCCCTTTCTGCTTAGCTCAAGATGGTGTATATAGGTTTCCACTGCTTTCCAAAAGTAGAGCATTTCTATGACATCTTTTGTAAGCTGAAATGGCATAAAGCAAAAAGCAATTGCCATTAATTTATATGGAAACAAATTTTTGAGTATTCCCAGAGTATATTTTCCTATCTGCTTATTATGAATTTGGCAAGTTGAAGGTACTAGTTTCCAAGAGAGATAATCTACTAGAAAATACAGCCATGATTCTACTTAATTAAAATCTAAGATTTCCCCCCAATCATTATGGATATGTAACGGTATTTTCCTAGTTAGGATGGTTAATCCTGACTATCAAGAAGAAATTCTGTTGTTTTTACACGGGTTTTAAAGATGAGGTTAATTTATGGCTGGACTGGAAATACTGCATATTTATCTCTGCAAATAACGGGTGTATAGTTTTTTAAATTCAGGGGCAAGCTAAGGGCAGTAGGGTTATAATGTGTCATTTAAAGTCTGAATTTTCCCTGATAACCCCAAGGTCAGTTTGCAACAGACTTCACTGATTAACAGGCACTTCTTAAAAGTAGAAATTTAAGTGACTAATAAAAAATAACAAGATTTTCAACCTTATTAGTACCCGGGAAATGCAAATTAAAACGACAATGACACATCTTGACATATATATCAATTCGCTAAATGGAAACATCTTTCAGTATGGACAGTTAGAAAATAGAGCAATGGGTGGGGCTCCTGGGTGGCTCAGTCCTTAAGTGTCTGCCTTCAGCTCAGTGGAAGGCTCAGTGGGATTGAGCCCTGCATCGTGCTCCCTGCTCTGGTCCCTCTCCCACTCCCCCTGCTTGTGTTCCCTCTCTCACTGCCTCTCTCTCTATCAAATAAATAAATAAAATCTTTAAAAAGAAAAGAAGAGAAGAGAAAAAAGAAAAGAAAAAAAGAAAAGAAAAGAAAAAGAAAAGAAAATAGAGCAATGGAAATGTCTATATTGTGAAGTCCAAAATATAAATTGGTATGCTCCACTTTGGACAGTATTAGTTAAAGATATACATATCCTACGACCCAATAATTTTACCCTCAGGGTTTCATCCTAATGGAATTCATAATTCTGTCTATGAGGATCTGGTTTTACTAAAGTAGACTGCAGATGGAAACATAATGATCAAGAGCCATGAAGACCAATACAACTTGTATCCCATTGAATGTATGGTTGAAGATCATCTGTGTGAGACAACCCTCAAAACTGATCTCCTGTCTGGGCCCCCAGGTGACACAGTCAGTTAAGCGACCAAATCTTGGTTTTGGCTCAGGTCGTGATCTCAGGGTCATGAGATCAAGCCCTGCATTGGGCTCCGTCCAGCACAGAGTCTACTTGAGAAGCTTTCTCCCTCTCCGTCTGACCCTCCCCTATGTGCTCTCTCTCTCTCTTTCTAAAATAAATAAATAATTTTTAAACAACAGCAACAACAACAACAACAACAAAAACCTGATTTCCCTCAAATTGAACTAGAATATTCCCAGCATCCTGGGGATAGTAAAAGTGAACAGAGTCAGTAGTGGCTACCATGAACAGAAAGGAAAACCAATTCAGAGGAGTGTCATTCAAAAGAGACACCTTAGCTTTCTCTTCTGGAATTTGGGAGGTGGGCAGAGGGTTGTGAACAATGACAAAGTTAAATTATCAAACACAGTAGCCATTAAGAGTTAGGAATCAGCTAAATATTTAAGGAGATCATATGTCAAGCTATATAGATTGGATTTGTTCAATTTCAACAAATAATTGTTGAATAATAATAATATTTTGTTGAATAATTGTTGAAATCGTAACTAATTGTTGAAATAATAATCCCTACAAATTTAGGGAATAAAACAGGAAATGAAGGCAATTTGAAGTGTGTAATATTCCAGCGGTCTAGGAAAGAGCTTTGGGGGCCTAAAACATGGAAAAAAGAAAAGACAGGTTGAAAGAAACATTTTTAAAAGTTAAAATCAGTATGATTTCTTTTCTTATTTGAATGTGTAGTATGTCCTATCTGAAATAAAGTTCTATTACTTTCAGATTATTTGGTCAATTTTTTCTTCCAAAATGAAAATTCAGCCCCATCTTTCCTCTTGGCTTACCTTGATGTTTACTTAAAATTTCACTCTTTCACCCTCCACATACCTTGGACTTTCACTGGGTAATATGAATTAAAGCTTTACTTTTTAATGTCCCCTCCCACATTCCAAATGCCATCACACAAATGGAAGTAATTCATTGGCCCCTCATGCTTTGAGGGACAAAATGAATGGGTACTTGCTTTGTATGAATTTCCTCACTGCTTAACAAGATAACAGAGATTCCTCTCTTTGTGATGCGTGAAGGACTTCAGCATAATTGTGTAAGCTTTCCTCTGGATTCCATAGAATACAGTAAGCCAGTCCAATCTATTTTCCTGCCAGGAAACTTTGGACACAATCACTCTTAAAGCAATGACTCTTCAGTTTCAATTGTTTGTAATGTTGAGTATATTTTCTACCACTTTCTTAGGAAAAACATACTAAATGAATAAATAAATCTTTACATTATTTTATTTATATTTTATTTATATATTTATTTATATTTTATTTATATATTTATTTATATTTTATTTTACATAAAAATAGAAGGCAGAATACAGACATCAGACTAAAAAAAGGGTAGCTTTTAGTAGGAGGTATAATGGACAAGATCATTTTGATCTCTTTCTCTTCCTATTAATTTGTCCTTCCACCCAAGTTTAGGGCGTAATAAAGTGAGGTTAGTGTATTGTATACTGTGAAGCTGTCCTGGGCCACACAAGTGAAACGTGCCTTACAGGACGGGTGGTAGTGGGAAGGAATTATGGAATATCTTGCTTAGCAGTGCTTCTGTTATAAACATTGGGGAAAGGGTTTTTAAAAAATGGAGTACTTAAAGTCTGAATATTATCTGCCTCATTTAACAAAGTAGAAAGTTCATCATGGGTTTAATTCTTGGTTAGTGGCGGGAGAAGACTACATATGTAACTAGAGTATCCCCCAAAAATTATGCCCTTCATGTAAAGTAAGAAGTTGTATCAGAGCAGGCACCCCTACTCCATGGAGGACATTCAAACGATGCCTCTTGCTGTGCTTTTGCTGCAGACGCTGAATCCCTCCGTTTCTGCCTCAAAAGCTCCCTCTTATTCCACTGAGATTTTAAAGGTTGGAGGTTTAGCTCTTGGCTACCTGAGTTCAGGGTCTTCCAGGAACAACAGCACCTATCTTAGCCGTGGCTCGTGGCATCTCTCAGGATCACACTGCTGCCAGCATCCCTGCGTTTGTCTATTTGAAGTCCCTTTAGAAGATCATTTATCCCTGTGCTGCGACTCCCCTTCAAATTTCCTTGTAAGAGGTATGGAAAATTGGCATGACGGGAGCCATTTTAGGTTTGCTAATTGAATTTACATAATTTACATAGTAATGATTATTTAGTACAATTTGTTGGCAACACGGGTATATCAGTGAGAGAAGAGAATCCTTTCGTGTGTGTGTGTGTGTGTGATGCTGTTTCCTATCATCAAAACCGATCGCAAATGTTCACCTGTTAACGCTGATCCATAAAACAATCATAGGGGGAAAAAGAGGCAAACCAAGAAACAGACTCTTAACTATAGAGAACAAACTGGTCGTCGTCAGAGGAGAAGTGGGTGGAAGGGTGAATTGATTGGGTGATGGGGATTAAGGAGTAAGTAAGTGCTGAATCACTAAATTATACAGCTGAAACTAGTATTACACTGCATATTAACAAACCGGAATTTGAGTAAAACTTAAAAAAAATTCTTTTTCACATAGATAGGAACTCTCAAATACTGATATTAGTTCTTCAGCTTGCAGTTTTAATTGAGTATATTTATCTCTTGGAAGGCACTTATAGTATCCTAGCAGACTTGCATCTTGGCCTTTTGCATTTTTTAAAGGTTTTTTAAAAATTTTATTTATTCATTTATTTGACAAAGAGAGAGAGAGAGAGAACAAGCTGGGGCTTGATCCTGGGACCCCGGAATGATGACCTGAGCCAAAGGCAGATGCTTAACTGACCGAGCCACCCAGGCGCCCCTGCCTTTTGCATTTTATTATATTGGAGATGATGGGGTTCAGGGCAGGCCACCTCAGAAATGCCTCTTTGGCATGCTGTTAATTTCCTGAAGACAATGAAGGCCCAAGAGACTTACAAAGAGCTTTTAACCTCCCCTTAACTGCCTAAGAGAAATTAAATAGAGGATCAGTACCAAGAAGAGAACTATTTCCAAAGATAACTGTTTTTTTTTTTTTTTTTTTTTTTTTTTTTTTTTTTTTACATAGGAAAGATTTGGCATGGTGTGGCAAACTTTAGTTTACCAAACACTGACTCTTCCCATCTCCTGTGAACTCTCTTCATCCCCTTTGTCCAAACCGCTACCCCCTTCTCGTTATCCCAGGACTGTATATAAGCCTCAACTGCTTTCTCAGTGGGTCTCATATCTTTGGGACCCCATACATAGGCAATTAAATTGTCTTAATCTCTTAATCTGTTCCATGTTAATTTAATTATTAGACCAGCCAAAGAACCTAGAGGGGAAAGGGAAAATTCCCTCCCCTACAGAGATCAGTCACTTCCAAATGAAGGTCAGACACTACATTTCTTTAATCCTAACTCTTTGTCCCATTTTCAGAAAAGCTTTATTCTGTTCTCAGAAACCAGCAAATCCCTGCCCACTATGTATATTGGAATTTTTTTAAAGTATTGCTGTTTTAACAGTCCCATCTGTTCCTCATCTCATTTCTGCTTGTAGGTGGAGGATAAGTGAGGAGTTTGGGGTTCTGTAAGGGAAGAGGAAATAAATGTGGAAGGGGAAATTACTGATTATTATATATAATGATTATTATAGGCATATATATTGATATATATAATTACTGATTATTATATATACTGATTATTATAGGCAGCATTTTGTATCTCTCAATTTAAATATTAAGGATGCATATTGTTCATAGTAGAATAATTAAGACCATACTTAAAAAGTGCTATGCCTCATCATTCTTTCCTAACCCAGCGATGATCGTCACTACCCACTGTAACTGAGGGTGAGGATGCTAATTCTTCCATCTCATGATTAAAGCACGTGTATTTCCCGAACTTAGGTCATGTGCATTCATGTTCCTCAGGGTCACAAAATGTGATTTTTGCTTTCTTCAATGTCATACATTGGGACACTGTCCATGAAAAAAAAATTGATATAGATGTAGACAGAGAAGGATTGGGGACGGAAAATAGAAAGATTGTTAAAATTTTCAACTCACTCAGAGTATTTAGTGAGCCACATATTGTTGCACTCAATAATAAGTCTTGGGCAGACCTAAAGGGCTCAACCACATTTAGGTTTTTTTGACAATACCGGGAGCCCAACATGAAGCTGGAGAGGAAGGAAAGGAAATGAACAGCGTCCTTGAGGAGCAATGTGGCTACAGTGGTCTGACGCACCTGATGTGGTACCAGTAGATTTGTGCTGATGGGTTATTTCCATTTATTAGCCACGTAAAGACATTAATAAGTCTCCTTAATTAATGAGTCCATTTTCTTCATTCGTTGTTGATCAAACAATGTACATTATAGGGAGAATAACCAAGGATATAACTGACAGTGTTTTGAAATCTCCTATCTCATAACCTGAAGAATAGTTGATACTCTGATGATAAACAGATCTCCTTACCCATACCCATTTTCAGAAATAGAAAAATCCTTGTAACTCATTTGGAAATTCACTAATAAAAAGACTTTCAACCATCCTAATGTTCACTATTTGATGCTTTCTCATTGGTCTAAGAATGTACTAATGCTTAGTTAGGAACAGAGTTTGAGGGCTTAGGGGACTTAGTATGGAAAATTTATATAAATATAAATATATAAATATATATTATATATATATTTATATATTTATATAAATATATAAATATATATATAATATATATTTATATATTTATATTTATATAAATTTTCCATACTAAGTCCCCTAAGCCCTCAAACTCTGTTCCTAACTAATATATATCTTCATGGCAAAGAGCAAGAATCCTGGCTTTAAGATTTATAATCAATGAAACCACACTAACATCAGTTCCTCATCTATAATACAATAATAATACTTACCCTTATTTAATACAATAAATAACCTCTCATGAGGTAATTAAGATAATTGAGATGATATATGCAAAAATGTTGTAATATTAACTAATGCACTGTAAGCAATCAATATACATTTGCCTAAACTTCTTTTCAGAGAGACATCAAAGCTGACATCAAAGTTGAAGAAGGCAACATACCCTCTAACTTGTCATCATGCATGATTACAACTATACTAGACTGACTCTGTCATCGTTCATATTGAACGGAGCACCTGGACTAGCAAGTGCTCATATCTGGATCTCTCTCCCATTTTGTTTCATGTACATTGTTACTATACTGGGGAATTTGGGCTCCGCTATCTCATTCATCTGGAGGAGGCCCTACACCAGCTCATGTATTATTTCTTGGCCTTATTCTCCTTCACTGACATTGTTCAGTGTGTACCTCAAATGCTGTGTAAGTTCTGGTTTGATCTCAAAGATATCAGCTTCGATGCTTGCCTGGTCCAGATGTGCTTTCTCCACACTATCACAGGGATAGAGTCCGGGGTGCTCATGCTCACGGCCCTGGACTGATATGTGGCCATCTGTTACCCTCTACACTAGGCCACTATCCTCTCCAATTCTATCATTGCCAAGGCTGGGCTTCTCACCTTCTTCCAGGTGTGATACTCATCATTTCTTTTTACTCACAAAACATCTGCCCTATTGCAAGGGTAATATAATCTCCCAACCTGCTGTGACCACATGACTGTGGCCAAGTTATCCTGTGGCAATATCAAGGTCAATGCCATCTACAGTCTGATGGTTGCCCTCCTGACTGGGGGCTTCGATGTCCTGTGCATCGCAATCTCCTACACCATGATCCTCTGGGCAGTGGTCAGCCTCTCCCCAGCAGAGGCTTGGTAAAAGGCCTTCAGCACCTAAACTGCCCACATCTGTGCTATAGTCATCACCTACGTCCCAGTCTTCTTCACTTTTTTTACCCACCATTTTTGGGGTCATACAATCCCCCACAACTTTCACATTTTTCTGGCTAACCTACACCTGCTTCTGCCACCCATCCTGGATCCTATTGTCTATGGGACAAAGACTAAACGCAAGAAGAGATGCTCAAACTTTTCCTTAGCAAAAGACCACTGAAGAAAGAGATAAAAGTAAACCCCATCATTATGGAGGAAGATGTTCTCATAGATGAAGAAGGCATCCATACCAGACAGATAGTGGATATGTGATTTGACAGCGACTAACCAATCTTCTTTTTTTAAAAAATTAATTTAGAGATTTTATTTATTTATTTGAGAGAGAGAGAGAGAGCACAGTGAGGGGGAGGGGAAGAAGGAGGGGGAGAAGCAGGTTCCCCACTGAGCAGGAAGCCCAATGTGGGGCTTGATCCCAGAACTCTGGGATCATGACCTACGCTGAAGGTAGACAATTAACCGACGGAGCCACTCAGGCGCCTGGCCAATCTTCTTCTTAATGGATCATTCTTATACTTTTCTGAACCTTGTATATCAACTTGAAAACTTTTCTTTAAAAAGGACCTACAAACCAATTTAATTAAATCCAATAAAACTAATGCTAATGCCTTTGTGTTATTTGCATGATACTGAATTTGATGCCACTTGAGAGTAATACAGTAAGACAGAGTTTTGTCTCTGAAGAACTTTCCAGCTAGTAGATAATATTGAAAAAAGGGACCATACTAGTTATTCAAAAACACGGATAAATTGTAGTAAAAGCACTTTCCCTAGAACTCCATCGATTTTTGTTAAACTAGAAAATGTATTTTCCATCAAGGAATAAACATGCAATGCTGCCCATTCATTTGTTTATTCATACATACCACAAACATATTTTGAGCACCTACCTTCTTAGGAAATTGTAGTACAAACACCGATAAAAATGGGCTTTGCTACATATGTATACACACATGAAACCATCATTACCTTGATTACAATGACATTAATTAGCATATTCATCACCTTTAAAATTTCCTTTTACATCTTTGTGATCCAACCATCACCTAAACCTGACAGCACTGACGTTCTTTCTGTCACTATAGATTAGCTCTATAAAATTCTGGAATTTTATATAAATGAAATATTACTGAATGTCATCTTTTCAGTCTGGCTGCTTCCATGACCACTTTGAGTTTCATCAAATCATTGTTGTGCTAATCACACATACGGTTTTCTTGCTGAGTAGTATTCCATTTTATGGATGTACCAAAATTTGTTTATCCATTTATCTGTTGTTGGGCATTTCCTTTATTTCCAGCTTTTGTATATTACAAACAAAGCTGTTACGGGCATTCATGTGCAAGTCTTTGACCAAGCATATACTTTCATTTCTCTTGAGTAAAAGCCTAGGAGTGGTAGCAGATATACATAAAGCCTTCCTAAGAAACTGACAAAATTATTTCTATAATAGTTGCATTTTACATTCTCACAAGCAGTGCATAAAAGTTCTACTTGTTCCACACCCTCACAAACATTTAGCATGGTCAGTCTTTTAAATTTTAGTCATTTTAGCAAGGGTCTATTGGTATCTTATTGTGTCTTTAAGTTACATTTACCTAATGACTGAAGATGTGGAGCATGTTTACCTTGCTTATTTGTCACCTGTATATGCAGAAAATGTGTGAGATAAGAAATGTTTACTGTTTTAAGCTGCTGAATCCTGGGGTAATTGAACTATATTTTTCCTCTTTTTGAAAAAATTGAAGAGGCTATTGTTAACAATACAGCATTGTGTACTTAAACATTTGCTAGGAGGGGACAGTAAATCTCACATCAAATGTTCTAAATGAGGAAAACATAAATACTAAGTAAAGAAGGCAGGAGGAAACTTTTGGAAGTGATGGATTTTTATTTTATTTGTTATTTTATTTTATTTTTTGAGAAAGAGCATGAACAGAGGGCAGGGGCAGAGGGAGAAGGAGAGAGAGAATCTTAAGCAGTCTCCACACTCAGCGTGGAGCCTGACACAGGGCTTGATCTCACAGCCCTGAGATCTTGACCTGAGCCAAAATCACGAGTCAGATGCTCAAATGACTGAGCCACCCAGGGGCCCCAGAAGCGATGAATATGTTTATGTCATTGATTGTGGTGATGGTTTCACAGGTGTATATTTATTCCCAGACTCACTGTCATATACATTAAATACGTATGTCTTTTTTAAGTCAGTTGTACTTCAATTAAAAGGTTAAAAAAAAGAAAACATAAACTAATTAAAAAGAAATTCTCACAGGGGAGTTTATAAAGTGTACTTCCTATCACTGACTTCTAGTCTCCAGATCTCTCGCCAGAAAAAAATGTCCAATACCAGTTTCTTGTGATTCCTTCGAGACAATTTATGCACTTCTCTTCATTTCCTTTGAAAGCCACATAGCATCACATTATATTGATACACAGTAATTAAATGTAAGTAGTTCTCAGTTGATAATCATGTACATTATCATCTTTACAGGAAAAATGATAAAATATGAAGTCATTAATGTTTAAGTGGTTAATTTCTTATCAAATAAACAGAAAAATAAAAAGGTTTTGAACACAGAGACTTTAGCACCAAGTACAGAACTCATTAAAGAGAAAGAAAATCACTCTAATAGCATTATTTTTTGTTTACTAGAACAATTCTTAGAACATATCAGGTGCTCAATAAATATTTGTTGGAAGGATGGGGATGTGTGCATGCATGGATACATGGATGTTTGGATGGACAACTGCCTGTCTATAAAATGGGAGTTCATTCACCAGCTGGAAAGTCAAATAGACTGAAACCAGAAGAAGTGTTAGAAGACTTTGTCTGCATCATAGATAGTACAGATAAAGTGGGAATTAAGGAAGTTTGAGATCTATCATGAAATAGAGTTTAAAGTAAGGTTTAATTGAAGGATTCTCTCCATGCATGCATTCCAGAAATACAGTTCACCTCTAACACATTGCCATGGAAAACAGTCACTGTTCGGTGCTCAAGCTTGTTCATATTGGTGGTATTCCAAGAGGCAGATCAGGGCACTTGTCAGCCATGTTGTCATCAGCAACAAGGCTTGGCTGCAAGCCCTTGGGTGATGCCAGAGAAGTGTTGATTCTCATCCCCTGATACTGAATGGCAGAAAGGGGTGACTGGTCAAGTCTCTCACATAACATACTGCTGAATCAGCATTATTTGGCCTCCAGCCTCCTAATCGCTCTAGTTATTATTCTCCCAAATAGTGTGAGCTGGTAAAATAAAGTTAGAAGCCAGTTGTCTATCCCATCTTATTATCTTGGATCCTAGTCTCTGATTGGTGATTTAATGTAACTTAGGGTCCCACTGCCCAAGGGTCAGGGTTCTTTTCCTAGAGTCCGACATCTGACCCCACAGAGTATCTCATACTACTCTAGAACACATTAATAAGGAAAAAATCCATGCTTGTGCTACTACTCCTTTCTCCCTAAGTGCCTTAAATAATTTGTTTTCCCCTAAAGGCCTGGTCAGTGTCTGACACAGTGAGCTACGCATCTGGTCAGTCAACTGTGTGCCTTCTGGAAATGAGCCAAGTGAATGGAGATTAGAGAGCCCCTTTAGAGGTAGGAACAGTCTGCTTAAAGTGGCAGTAATAGTCAAAGTTAAGGAATGGAATGGGGAGGATGGTCATCAAATATTTATGGTGACTTGTTTTCCAATACGTGCAATTTTGCAGGGGTGAATCTCTCATAAACAGAGACAGTATTCCAAAATTGTTTTATTATTTTTTAATGGCTCTGACGGGACCTAACCAAGATGTCATAGATTTATTGAGGGGCAGGCTAAACTAGCATCTTGATGTGGGAAAAGGAGATAAGCTTCATTGTGTAGAAGAAAATACAATTTAAAAATCCAAATGCATCGTAGAGACTTCTCATGAAATCTCCTTGTATCTCTATGTCATAGCAAGGTGAAACAAACAAATGAATTCCTTGAGTCTCATCCTGAGACTGAGAGGGTCACTCAGCACTCCATTGCTGGGCTGCTATTTGTCCTCATTAAGTGGGAACAAGGAGAGAGGCTTACTGTGTATGGTACCTCTATGGTACTGTGATTTCCCATCTTCTTCCTCCCATCATGTAGTTCATAATTGCAAGGGAAATCAGGTAATTTCACTGAATTAACAGGTGAGCTTCCCTGTTTCAGGGGACAGATGTGATGAGATTTATTGTGTTCCCAACTCTGTTTTATGGCAAAAACATTGGATTGTAAGGGCTTGCTCTATGATTGTCAAAGGGATTGCTCTATGATTGTCAAAGGGTTTGGAGCTCATGCCCTCACTCATCACTTAGGTCATGGCACACAGAAGATATTAATGAAGAATGTGAACCATCTGGAAGATGAGGGCAATGAGATTATAAAACTGTACTCCATCCCTGAGAGATTAGAATTGTCAAGCAGTTATTCCACAGATATGACCTTAGGGAAATCACATGCCAAAGATCCTCCTAGGACCCCAGAGTTATCTGATGACTTGAATGACAAATCAGAGATATTGACTTCCAAATATAGATTCCACTGAATACCAGTTTAAGCACTGCAAAGATAACTCACTATCATTAAGATATCCAAACCTTATCTAATTGTTATGTCATGGCTTATATCTTCCACAGGTCTTGGAGCAGAAACCTCTGAAAAGGTTGATACAAAGACAAATTGTGTGTGCCCAGTGCCTGCTTCCCCTGAAGAATTAAATGAACCACTTGCACCATGACATAAACACCCTGAATAAAGTGCCTTATAAACTGCCCATTGGTGGTGTTCATGAGTACATTCATCACTATCCACCAGTGCTATCTTCAATGATGTCAGTGAGGACACTCTGAGCATTATGGATTTAAGTGTCTTGAGTTTCTGATGGCATTGGGCAGGATGAATTGAAGCCATTCCTTGGAATAAGTGGTCAGACTGATAAGAAAGGGTTAGTTTTTCAGATTCCCTGCAGGTTGGCCACTTGGACAGGCAGTTAGTTGGTCTCCTGCAGAATACCATGAAAACTGGCTACAGATAAGTTACAACCAATACTGGAATAATGTTGAGAGGTGGATCGTGCCAGCAGTTCACCACATCACATATGGTAGTAAATTATTTAGTTCTCTGCCATTCCTTCCCCTTGTCTAATTCTCCCATTTCTCATGGATTTCTCAGATTTCCATATTGCACTCACTAACCTGTATCCACTCATATATGAGGGATTTCTAGCCTCTTTACAGCAATTATTCTGTTGTCCTGCTTGGGTAAACCTACTCACTTGTGGTATAGCCTAGACCCTGCAAACCTAATATATGTTGATCTGAACAAAAAGGACATAAAGCCTAGACAGCATGAGAAGGAGTGTTTGAGCTCTCAATTCTGACTTGGTAGAATAGGGCTGCTGCTTCCAGGTCACAAGGACGTTGGATCCTCAGGGGAGGAGATACTGAATCTCTGTGTATGAATCCAAAATGCAATATGTAATGGAGGACCTAAAAACCAACTACTGCTCCAATCTCTGTGAAATTCCACTAATTACACAATTCTAAAAGATTTGGCATGTGCACTGTCTAGCCATTCCCCCTCATTTAAACTAGAGCAGGATAACTCAGAAGGTGTTAGAGCCCTCCTCCTCACTGCTATTCAGTACCACTTTTACGTGCCACGACTTTAGCATTATTTTTGTACTCATTATTTCTCCAGCCTATGTTATACATTTCCAATTATTTTACCTTGTTTCTATTATTGTAAATCAAAACCAACACCTCCTAAAAGTTTAATGCTATTGGGCCAAAGGTAAAGCTGGGGGATAGAATCTGTGGGGATGGTCAGAGTAGAGACTAATGACGTAAGGTGGCAACCATAGATCCCGTAGTTCAGAAAGAAAGCCACAGGAGAATTAACTATCTTTTTTCAGGAAGAGGAAACTTCCAGACCCTAGGGATTAAGGGTTCTGTGGGAGATTGATTGGGGTTTGGACATCTGTTGCAGCATAAATATAAACTTTCCTTTGTAGGCATGACAAATACAATGAAGTCTGAATATTGCTGTAATCTGACCCTAAAAGAATCATGGTAATGGCTAATACAGGCGGTGCTGCTCAAGGCTGGGTTCTGGGTGCCAGGCACTAGAAATGAGGGATAGGAAGTCTGAGAAATAGTTGAAACAAGAAACTCCTGAAATAGGGTGGAAGCTGTGAGGAACAGAAGAGCATAAGGTAGGTATTGTTTAAATATTTTTGGTAGGGGTAAAGTCTCTTACTTTGTTTCTCAATTTCAGTATTTTCTAAGTATAGCTCAAACAGGGTATTTAAAAATAAAGTACATTCTTTTGTTTTTGTTCTCACTATCCAGATTTTTTAGAGTAAATTTTGATAGAAATTTCTATAGAAAACTTGAGAAAGCCCTCAGAAATAAGTACTTCATCTGTCCATCTTACCTGAGTCTCAACTGAGCTGAGGGGCTTCGGGAACCTTCCAAACAGAAGCACCTCACTCCAACTTACCACACCACCCATGGACCGTAGAAAAAGAGGAAAATAAACTGAGGAGGAAGAGTTCAATTTCCTTCTTTACTCCTCACACACCTACTACCTGATGCCCCAGAGAGAGAGTCCCCAGCTTTCCTAAAACCCTATTTCACAGCCTTATCAGAGAAGAGCAATTACCACTTTCAGTTCATGGCCCACAGGGCTGAAGGAGCCTCCTTTTCAGATTCAAAGCCAAGTATCATCCCATCTCTCAAACGTATTTAATGTTGATGGTTGCCAGAGGGGAGAGGGATGCGGGGGGATGAGCAAAATGGGTGAAGGGGAGTAGGAGATACAGGCTTCCAGTTATGGGATGAATAAGTCACAGGAAGAAAAAGCACAGAATAGAGAATATAGTCAATGATACTGCAATAGCGGTGGAAGGGGACAAGTGGTAGCTACACTTGTGATGAATATAGACGTTAGACACTTAAAACTAAGGTAACATTGTGTGTCAACAACACTCAAATAAAAAACATATTTAATGTTCATTATTAACTTTACACTAAATCACCCCAGTATTGTATTCATTTATCTGCTTAATATCACTTTGTTAGAGGGAACTTCCCTCATGATAAATTTAAATAGACACCAACTTCATTAGCATCCAATCATCAGGCGTTGTTTTTCTTTAAGTCACTTGTCTATTATATGTACCTGGCATCTATATGAACATGCACATATATGACATCTATACATATGAATGTACATATATGACATCTATACATGTAAATGTACACCCACACACACTTATTTTTTGTTTTTTTGGATATTGTCTGTCTCATCCCCCAAACCATAATATTATATAATCAGATTTTCTCAGATATGTTCGCTAGACTTAGCAGAATTATTAATATTTCTTAATATCTGAATGAATCCATACTTTAAAGGCTGGCATACAATCTCCCTCACGGTTTCCTGTTGATCACCACTCCAAGTTTATTGTATTCTTTTAATGGATGTGGTTTGACTTTTTAAATATTTAATAACTTGTTTTCTCTGCAGTTCCAAAATAACAGAGAGAGATGTCCCCCTCAAATGATACCACGTTCCACCCCTCCTATTTTCTCCTGCTGGGAGTTCCGGGCCTTGAAGAGATGCACCTCTGGATTGGGTTTCCTTTTTGTTCTGTGTATTTGATTGCCCTTGTGGGGAACATCACTATCTTGTGTGTAATCAAGAATGAACACAGTCTTCATCAGCCTATGTTTTACTTCTTGGCTATGTTAGCCTCCGTTGATCTGGGCCTGTCCACATCCACTATCCCCAAAATGTTGGGCATATTCTGGTTTAATTTCAAGGAGATTAGCTTTGAGGGCTGTGTCACCCAGATGTTCTTCATTCATATATTCACTGCCATGGAGACGGTTGTGTTGGTGGCGATGGCCTTTGATCGCCATGTTGCCATCTGCAATCCTCTGAGATATAGCCTGATTCTCACAAATAGGATGATTGGTCTCATCCTTGTTGTGCTGTTTGGCGTCAATTTCATTTTGATTATCCCTCTGGTGTTTCTCATCTTGAGGCTTCCCTTCTGTGGACACCATATAATCCCTCACACATACTGCGAGCACATGGGAATTGCACGGCTGGCCTGTGCCAATATAAAAGTAAACATGATATTTGGATTAATTCTTATATCAATGGTGTTTGTTGATGTTGTTCTGATTGTCATCTCCTACGTGAGAATACTCCGAGCTGTCTTCTGCCTTCCTTCTCAGGACGCCAGACTCAAAGCACTTAATACGTGTGGCTCCCATATCTGTGTTATTCTAGCCTTCTTCACTCCAGCCTTTTTCTCCTTCTTGACCCACCGGTTTGGTAGGAATGTTCCCGTATACATTCACATTCTCCTGGCCAATCCATATGTTGTCGTTCCACCTGCCCTCAATCCTGTCATCTATGGAGTGAGGACTAAGCAGATTCGGGAAAAGGTTTCAAGTATCTTTCTGAAAAATGACTGGCATAACTGTCTCAGAGATAATTCACTAATCTCGGGGAAAGAGATTGTGTTTCTCAACTACGGAATCTTGCAACAGAAAAAGGACTGGGATCTTAGTATTACTTCATTCATAATTTCCCTAGATATCCCATCTAGAACATATAGTAGGATTAATGTCAAAACAATCACTGTGAAAATTTATGGAATACATAAAGTTTTGGACAACTTAGTTATAAGATTTTATTACTTTCCTGTATAATCTTTACAGAGCAGGTCTTACAGAAAGGACTATGTGGAATGAAATGGTTTTTATTTGCAAATAGTTAACTCTGGTGGCCACATTACCAAATTTATATATATCTCTAAATCAAGGACTACAGGTCCTTAATACTTGTGACAGATTCTTTCATTCCTTTCTTAATTGTTTTTATCCATAATTTTATTGATATTTTATTATCTGCCAGAAACTGATAAGTCATAAAAATATAAACATAAAAATGTATGTGACATTTCAAGGTCTTATAGAAAGAAGAATTTGGAGAAATTTTCCCCCTGACTGACTCTGTGTGGAATCTTCCCAGGCTCATCACATCTATGCCGATCTCCCATAATTGTCTTACTGTTCAAAGTGAACCAGTCTGTCTTTAGATGTATGCATCTTCAATACTGCAAAACTTAAAGAAATATAAATATATTTATATCTCTTTCTCGCTCTAATGGTAAAGGGGGACTTCATAGAAGCATCAGTATAATGAGGAATTTAAGATGCTCAGGAATGAACACCTCTAAATGGGTGAATTCCTAAACATGTCAATTACATTCTTGAAGATCAAATCTAAAGCCATAGATAGTAACTACTCTTGGATTCACAAACTTTAGTTATTCATTCATGCATTATTTATTAAATACTTTACCCAGCACTTTTTAATTTGCACTTCCTCCTTGTGGCTTATCAGATGAATCTGAGTATCCTATCCACATTTTATAGTCTTTGATCAATGATATGTATTTGGCCAATGTTTACCTCATGGTGTCTTGCTACGCATATAGTAGGTGCTTAATAATTTTTTATTTTAAGAAAATTTATCTTCCAAAGAAGACATACAGATGGCCAACAGGTACATGAAAATTTGCTTAGCATAAATAATCATCAGGGAAATACACATCAAAACGATAGTGAAGTAGGGGCGCCTGGGTGGCTCAATTGGTTGAATGTCTGACTCTTGGTTTCAGCTCAGGTCATGATCTCCTGGGTCGTGGGATCAAGCCCCACATCAGGCTCCATTCTCAGCAGGGATTCTCAGCTTGGGGATTCTCTCCCTCTACCCTTCTTGTGCTCATGCTCTCTCTCTCTCTCAAATAGATAAATAAAATCTAAAAAAAAAATTACAGTGAGATATCACCCCACACTTGTTAGAATGACTATTATCAAAAAGACAAGAAATAACAAGTGTTGGTGAATATATGGAGAAAAGGGAACCCTTTTGCTCTTTTGGTGAGCATGTAACTTTGTGTAGCCCCTATGAGAACAGTATGGAGTTTCCTCAAGAAATTAAAAACAGACTACCATGTGATCCAGAAATCCCAATTCTTGGTATTTATCTGAAGGAAAGGAAAATGCTAACTGGAAAAGATATCTGCATCCCCATGTTTATTGCAACATTACTGACAATAGCCTTATGTAGCAAACTATATGTTCATCCATGGATGAGTAGATAAAGAAAATGTGGTACACACAGGAATACTATTTAGCCATAAAAAAACAAGAAAATCTTGTCATTCGTGGCAATACAGATGGACCTTGACAGCATCATGCTGAGTGAAATAAGTGAAAGAAAGAAAAACAAATACTGTATGATCTCACTTATATATAGACTCTAAAAAAACAAACAACAAAACAAAAAGAACACATAGATATAGAGAACAGACTGTTGGATGCCAGAGGTGGGGGAGTGAGTGAAATGGGAGAAGGGGGCCAAAAGTACAAACTTCCAGTTATAAAATAAATAAGTCATGGGGATGTGATGTACAACACAGGGACTATAGTCAATAACATTGTATTATATATTTGAAAGGTGCTAAATGAGTAGATCTTACAAGAAAAAAATCACAAGAAAAAAAAGTACAACCATGTGATGAACTAAACTTATTGTGGGATCACTTCACAATATACTCAAATATTGAAGCATTATGTTGCTCACCTGAAACTAATAAAATGTATATGTCAATTATATCTCAATAAAAGATTTAAAAGATATTAACAAAAATTATCAAGTACAACATACACATAGTAAAATGAAAGAATCTTACACATACCACTTTATGGATTTTTATGAATGCACAAACTATGTAAGGAATACCATTCTTAAAAGTTTCTAAGTCCCTTTCCAGGGTCTGGGACTAGCTACCCTTCCCCAAGCTCAAAGTACCCCTCTAAGAGCCTTCCTGTTTCTCCACTTTAGGACACTCCCTTTTGGGACACTTCCTAACCCAATATTCTGCATTAATGGTGTTGTACAGATGCCCAAAGAACTCCAGAGGTAATGCCTATAGTTTCCCAAGGCCTTTTGAATGATCTCTATTCTAGTGTGATGGCCAGGAGAGCAGATTGCTCCACTGGGTGTACAGTATTTATTTCAGGGACTGCTAAAGGCCAGTCTACAAGAACAGTGCTGGCATGCTGATTTAGAGTGGTTCAAATTGTATATGTGGTCAGAGGCCCCATAGAAAGTATTTGCTGAGTACTTGCACACCTTGTGGGCCACCCAGAACCTATGTAACTGCTGCTCAGATGAAAATACGTGGCACTACCAACAACCCAGAAGAAGACTTCATGCCCCTACCAGTGAATAACTTCCAGAGTTCATCATTTTTTATATCTACGACTATAGATTGGATACTTTATGACTTTAATATTAATTAATATTAATATTAATTAAATCATGTGATATATCTTTTGTGATCGCTTACTTCACTCAAATTATGTCTGTGAGATTAATTCATATGATTGGATTTAACTGTAGCTTGTTACTTTTTGTCGTTGGATAGTATTCCTCTTCATAAATGTACCCAATGTAATTATTAATTGTGGATGGACATTGGAGTTTTATCTCATTTTTGACTATTTTGAATAAAGTTGTTATTATTATTTCTCTACATGTTGTTTGGAGACATCTGCCATCAGTAATAATTCCTTTGTATGACTGTTGAGTGATTGGGAGAATAGTTCACCAGTTACAAAGAAGCCAATTGCTGTATATCCTCATCAGCACTAGGGGTTTGGTATGTGTGTTGGTGTAAGGGTGGGCATGTATGGCGGCACCTGGGTGGCACAGCGGTTAAGCGTCTGCCTTCGGCTCAGGGCGTGATCCTGGCGTTATGGGATCGAGCCCCACATCAGGCTTCTCTGCTATGAGCCTGCTTCTTCCTCTCCCACTCCCCCTGCTTGTGTTCCCTCTCTCGCTGGCTGTCTCTATCTCTGTCAAATACATAAAATAAAATCTTTAAAAAAAAAAAAAGGGTGGGCATGTATGTTTATGTTTATTTGTTGCCATTATTTGTTAACTTCAGGTAATGCTATTGTGATGTGGCTTTAATATACATCACCTTACCACTAATGATGTTGTAAAAACTATAGCTATTGGCCATTTGGTTGTTCTCTTTAGTGGAACACGATTTTATTTAAAGTCTGTGCTCATCTCTTTAAAATTGTATTATCTTTTCCTTAGGAAGTTGTAAATCTTCTTTTTATAGTCTTTGTATAAATCCTTTCTCAGATATATATCCTGCAAATATCTGCTCCCGCTATATGGATTGACTTTTCACTCTTTATGTGGTATTTTTTGAGGAATACAAGTTTTCATGTTCAATAAAATCAAATTTATTAATATTTTACATTAAAGTTATTGCTCTTTGTGTGCTGTTGAAGAAATCTTTGTTGAACTCATTAACATGAAGATATTCTTTCATATTCTTCAATATTCTTTTTATTCAGTATTTTTTTATTTAAATTCCAGTTAGCATGCAGCATAATATTAGTTTCAGGTGTACAATAGAGTGATGCAACACTTCCATACATCCAGTGCTCATCACCAAATTCACTCCTTTTAAAAATAAATATACATATTTCTTATTTTGATGAAGTCCTTACAGTCATAGTAGGGACTTTGTAAGTCAGGTGATCAATGGATCTTCAAAATCATCCTGTGGTTATTTCCCCAGTTACAGATGCATAATTGGAATATACTCAGCAACCAGCAGAATCCCTCTTGCTCCATGAAAGTGGGTCTTTGTTCTATACAAGCCTTCGACTGATTGGGTAAGGCCCACACATTTTATGGAGGTCCCAGTTTTTGCTATGTAACCAGTAAGATTTAAAACAACAACAACAACAACTCTCATTAATTTTGTGTGTTGGCCTAGGTGAAACAAAGGTATCTTTCCACATTTTTAGTGGTTCACAACAAAGATAAAGTTCATTCTGCACAATTGAGAAAAGGTCCTATGAATTGTGGCTGAATTTTTTTGGATCTTTGTATGTTTACCTGTTCTATTTCTTGTTCCTGCTGTATTTTACCTTAACCTTACTTAAAGCCAAAAATGAGTATACTTCATGAAGCCCCATGAATCCTTTCAAATATTTTTGGCTGTAGTTGCTGTAATTGCTATTTCAAAACTTATAAAAATGGAGTATACAATGATGTCTATGGTGTTTTATTGACTATTTTCTTCCCTGTGGTTACATGATTAAGGAAGTCAACTGTGCCAAGGGAGAAATAAAATTGGTGTTTGATTTCTTTAATTGTTGCTCCTGGAACCACACCTTATGGCTTGTCTTGTCGGTCCCATTACAGCTATGATAGTTCTTGGCAGTTCAGCATTCCTCCACCATAATCAGTAAACTTTGTTCAGAGACTAATTAATAGTGCTCGGGAAAAAAAAAAATAGTACTTGAGTTGCACTAAGACTTTATCCTTGGATCCTGATTTTAATATGAGCTCCAGAAATAAGTGACCCGTATTTATTTAACAATAATGTTTACAGTTAGTTAGGAACAATATCTACTATGTCAATGTATCTCTAATTTGATATTGCACATAAATGAGGAAATATCGTGTTTAACATCGTATACTGGAAAGCATTTACTCTATAAAAGCTTAAGAACACTTGCCTCTTTTATGGATGAAAAGGGAAAAGATTTGAAGACTCTTTCCGAATCAAGTGTTCAGAGTCAAACTTCCTTAAAAAGGAAGATTGTCACCACCCGCTCTCGGATCTGCTTGGTTCTCACTCCATAAATAATGGGGTTAAGAGCAGGAGGGATGATCACATATAAATTAGCCAGGAGGATGTGGATATAACGTGGAATATTGTGTCCAAATCGATGTGTCATAAAGGAGAAAAATGCTGGAGTGAAAAAAGCTAAGATGACACATCCATGGGAACCACAGGTATTAAGAGCTTTAAGCCTGGCCTCCCAGGAGGGGAGTCTGAAGACAGCGTGCAGAATCTTCACATAGGAGATAGCAATCAAAACAACATCCAAAAGTATCATAGAGATGAGGATTAATCCAAACACTATATTGACCTTTATGCTGACACAGGCCAGGCGGGCAATGCCCATGTGCTCACAGTAGGTATGGGGTATAATATTATGTCCACAGAACGAAAGCCTTAGAAGGAGAAACACAAGCGGAAACACTAAAGCAAAATTTTTCAACATTCCTACTCCAGCAATAATACAAATAGTTCTGTTGGTGAGGATTGTGTTGTATCGTAGAGGGTGGCAAATGGCTACGTAACGATCAAAAGCCATGGCTACAAGCATGAATGTTTCAAAGCCTGTAAACAGGTGTATGAAAAACATCTGAGCTAAGCATCCTCCAAAGTCAATCTCACTGAGGCCAAACCAGAAAATGCTCAGCATCTTGGGAATAGTGGCAGTGGAGAGGCCCAGGTCAGTGAAAGCCAACATGGCCAATAAGTAGAACATGGGTTGGTGAAGGCTGTGCTCAGTCTGGATCACAAACAGGATGATGACATTCCCCAGGAGGGCAATCAGATACACTGTACCAAAGGGGACACCCAGCCAGAACTGCGTATTTTCCAGTCCTGGGATTCCCAAAAGCAGGAAGGATGAGGGCTGAATACATGAGGTATTGGCTGGAGACATACTGGCAAAGGCTTCTAATGGTCACACTCTCCTCATTTGAAGGAATCTTTAGTTCTTTGTAAGGTTTCCCAATGCCTCATCAATATTGCTAATACTGAATAAGAACAAAAAAGGATGTAATTACTGTATTTCCTCTAGGAATACAGAAGATCATGTTTTCCCTCATACTTTCGTTGATACGTACATATGACAAATGAAGAATATTCCGCAAGAAATGAAAGGATATTTACGTATTGGATGAGATCATCTAAATTAATTTTAGTGAGAACACTGACTAAGCCAGTGGAAATAAGTTTCTATTTTAGGCTCTAACTTTTAAAAATATTTAATTATAGATTGGGAGAAGATATACACATTGATAGCCCAGTGATAATAGACTATAATCTGTGAGTACTGACAATATTATAGATTTCAGAAGCATCTTTTAAAATCATTTGTTTAAAAACAAACCAAAAGCAGAAACATACCCATAAATACAGAAAACAAACTTACGGTTGCCAGAGGGCAGGGATATGGGAGAATGGACAAAATGGATGAAGGGCGGTAGGAGATACAGGCTTCTAGTTACAGAATGATTAACTCACAGGGATGAAAAAGTTAGAGCAGAGGGAATATAGTCAATGGTACTATAATTGTGTTGTATGGTGACAGATGGTAAGCATGGCATAATGTATCAACTTGTCAAATCACTATGTTGTACACCTGAAACTAATGTAACATTGTGTATCAACTATACTTCCAAAAAATTAATAATAATAATAAAGTTAAATATCATCTGTTTAACTGAAAATATGAGTCCAATATATTCCTCTATGCATTTCCACTTACAACCAATGGACTTTTATTTCTGCTACTTAATATGGCCTATCTTTCTTCTTCAACTTGTTTATAAATAGCTTGCATCAAAATCTAAGCATATTTTTTGCTTTTTCTAAATTTGTGTTACTTTTGCATCAAGGGATGAAAACATTTGCTTCATTTTTTGAAACAAAGACCTTGCTTTATGAGGCCACAGAGTTCACAAAATTCAAGGTAACATAATTAATCTTAGATATAAAACCACCATTTTTAGAAAGATTGACTGAGGCTTAAAGCACTGACTGAACCATTCAGGCTCCGTATTTATTATGTCCCCTATTTCTCGTAGCAGACAAGTTGGCTTCCCTTCACTTCTAAACAATCCATACCATTTCCAACTTTGTCCCTAAATGTGAATTCATTATTATTGTCATTGCTTTTAGGAGGGAGAGGACAACTACAGAATAGTGTTATATAAGCATTTAATATTATTTATTTCAATTTCACAAAGAAATTTCAGACAAATTATACCACTTGCTACTCACATCAACCACATGGGAAAAACAGGACAGATACTGGCTCCTGAATCAGTTGATTTCTTTTATGTCCGGATCACAGGAGCTCGTCTCCATCCTCAAAATGACTGCTTGGTTGCAGTCACCAGCTCTGTGACCTCCTGGTAGTCCTAGGATTCTACCCAAATGCACGTATTTATGGAGTTTTCCTATAGTATCAAGCATTTAGCCCTTTATTCGATTTCTTGAGCTACTTGCCCTTATCATCAGCATCCCGAATTTCCTCCCCATTTCCTCTTCTTCATTCTCAACTACTTCTTGCATATTTTCTAACATAATTGTTCTAAATTTATATTTCTAAAGAACTGGGAACAAAAGATGAATGTATTCTTAATTATAACCAATAAAGAACAGCCCTTTGAAGAGTATGAAATAGCATTAATATGAGACATGACCTCCTCCTAAAATCCAAGGAAGTTAGGATGCTACACAATATACTATGCACTTGAGATCATAGACAATCAAAGTAGATTTTAAGAATAAAAGAGAAATGCCCTGTGAAAGAAAAAAGAGGAAGATGAAATCTCTGAAAGTGGTAATGTACCTGTAGGAGAGATCCTCAAGACAGGTGTGAGGAAAAGAGAGGAGGAACCAACATCATCCTCCAGTTAATCCTCCACATTTTCCTAAGTTACCCACTCGCAAAAAGGCCTTCACTGAACTCAGTGTATTGGCTGATAACAGTCTCTCCTAAGACCCTCTTATTCTACCCATAGCTCTCTGCGTGTCTACTTAATGTCGGAGTTCCCACCGAATTGTAAGCTTCAGGCAGACTTGCAGAGGAGGCCAGTGAGCACTTTTTCATCATTATTTCTCTAGCACAATATCTGGCAGATGGCTGCCACTCAAAACATTCGTAAATGAAAGACTGGACAAGTAGGTAATTGTTAATTCTACTCCTCATCAAAAGTCCTCATGGTAGGAGGACAGGAACAGAAATCACACAGTTTATGTGGCAGTTAAGGATAGAGAAATGAGACTCAAACCCATGATCCTTATAAGGAAACTGTGAATGTACACATTAAGTCCTTGATCAGAGGCCTTCCTGACAAGGGGTCTATTAATGGGCCTCTGGTGCAGCAGAGGGAGAATACAAGGCATTGTAGGGAAGGCTTAGCAATAGCAGGCGGTGCAACAATCAGAAATAGGCAGTAATGTGTAACTGATAGATTTATGTACATCTTATTTTTCTCATGGAAACCCTTGACTCTTGTCCTGCTCTACGGTATTAATGAAATATCAATAGAAAAGTTCCATAGTAGTGCATGTTCCAAAATCTGAGTTATTCGATCTTTTACAATGCCAACTTGTTTTCACATAAAATCATTATTTACTCTATACTAGAGTGCCTAAATAAGTAGAATCTTTCAAGGGCCAAAAGGATGAGGGCAGAGACTTGTGAAATCTGTAATCAAAGCCTCAGACTTGCAAGGGAATTTAGGAGGCCTCATGTAGGAAAAATAGACTAGGACAAGAGATAGAAAAGGAATGGCTTAAAGACAGCCTCATTCTGCATGCCCACCTATCCAAAAGACGCTTATGCCCTCTATCCAGATCTTTATCCATGTGGAGAATGAACAACAAAAGCTCAAGAACTGTGTTAAAACCAAAACCACATTCCATCAGGTATTCTGCAGTGCTGCGTAAAGGGAGAGCCCTCGCTGAGAGCAGAATTGTTCCTTTGCACACCACTGAGCAGGACTCGTTCAGGAGCAATGGCCATCTGCCAGATTCGTATCAACCCAAATGAGACCCACCCTCCCAATCCAGACCAAACAGGCAGGTGCAGAGCTAAATAAACACATACATGTTCATGATGTGGGGAAGGAAAGATCATCTTAGTTGTACCAAACTAGGCCCGGTGTTAGGAAAAGAGTAAAAGACGGACTGGAAGAGTTAGAGTAATGAGTGAGTGAGTTCTGCTGATAGGAAAGTGATGTCTTTAAATAAATTTATCATTTTTTTCAATTGTTTTGCATTTTTATCTATAGCTTATGTATGTAATGCTAAGAGTGCTTGATAATAGGGAAGACTAAAGCAAGAGTGAATATGTATATAAACATGTAGCCATATAGAATGCATACATCAGAATGGAAAAGCCCCTTGTAATTTTAAGAGGCTGCATACGGTTTGGAACTGAAGGTATTAAACAATTGCTTTCGTCACCCTTAGTGACAATGAAATAAAAATAGAAAATGTATTAATTTGATTTGGGAAAAATTTGAGAATGTCAAATTTTTGGATATAAAATACAAAAGAAATTCTGAAGTAAGGAATCACATGATAAAGTTCAGTAGAATTAGGCTACCAGAGAGTTAGAAATGGGAAGGAAAGGAAGAGAGAGAGAAGAGGAAAGACAGAATGGGGAGGGGGAGAGGGAAATGAGGCAAAACAGAACAGAGTGGGAAAAAGAAAACAGAAGGGAGGGAAAGAAATGTAGTAATACCTCAATAAAATAAGTTGTTCGCTTAGGTTTTTTAAATTTTCCTTATCATTAAAGGAGGTGTGCTTGTTGTGAAAAAAAAATGATAAAACACTAAAATATGCAAAATTATCTGAAATTCTACCAATTAGAAATTTAATATAAAATATTTTACTTTATGTCTTCCAAATTAATATTTGTATCATATATAAATGTGTATCATCAATTTAATGAGGGAATTTAATCAACAGACCAAGCTCAAACCTTCCCGGCCTATATGTTTGAACACATAGAGCAGTCAAGCCTGTAACCAACTCACCAGCTTCGGAAAGTGCCAATATTGAAAGAATCTACAATCCTGACCAATAACTGCTCCAAGCATGTCTTAGCATTGTAACTGGGGTTCAAGGAGAAAAGTTTATACTGAGATTGAAAATCCTCTCCCTGAAGGAGAGTAGCTGCTCTTCTGGGGTCACATGGGACGAGGACATGAACAATGAATTCGCAAGTTCTCACCATTGGTTTATGGGCAGAAAAAAGCGCAGGGGCAACAGAATCTCTTGGGACTTTCAAGTTTCTTCCCTTAGCTTCCCAATTTGAAAGAATTTCTCATTCTCTAACAACCCACTCTTTCTAATTATTCTCTTGCCATCGGTCCCACAAGAATAATATCTGAGCCAAACTATAATTTCTCCAACTCATTACCCATGACTGTTCTATACTCTAATGATTGTGACATTCTTTTCCAGCAAATATCATTTACTTGATCTAGAAATTAGGTTAGCCACTGAGCACTTATTTAAAACTATGTGGTCAGTAATGTTTTGCATCTGTAAATCTTTACCCCAAGAAGCTGATATTCTGGTTGCATAGTTAATACTAACCACATATGAACATGCAAATAACTAAGTTTTAACATTTATGGGGCCAACTTCAGAACTACAGCAATTCAGGAAACCGGTGAGTTTTCTAGGCTTCCTAACTCAGTTTCCTTTAGGAGAGGCTTAGAAGGTGGCACGATAAAAACTGAACAGCAAAATAGAAACATACATCGTTTGAGGACATCACAGAAAGATTAGGTATTGTGTGTAGCCTGGATACGAATACAATCATGAGAGACTGGTTTTCTTCTGAGAGAGAAAAGAGCAGTTCTAGTATCTGTCAGCTGATAGCTGTCCTGGCACAAACATCTTGATTGATGATGTCCACTTGATAGAAACCATTTCACTAAGCACGAGCACCTTGAGAGCATCTGCTCCTGAAAAACATCCCCTAACAAGTCCAAATCCAATATCCAGCCCTTCCTTGAACACTCTTACTGAAACCCCTGACATTTCACCCCTGCATGTGGTGTCCCCTGTTACAGCAGGTGATGAATCCTCCTTTTTTAAAAACTGTAATCGTATTCCTGGTGATTGTTGGCTAGAGAGCGTTGATACTCCCTGTGTATAAGACTGTCAGTTGGTCCACAGGCTCACCAGTAATTGGCATTCTCAGGATTCTTTCATCTGAAGAGGTTCTAGTGCTGCCTCATTGTGTTTTAGTGTACATTTCCCTGAAGTCCAGTGATGCTGAGCATCTTTCTATGTATTTATTTGCCATCCATATAATTTTCTTTGGTGAAGTGCCTGTTCAAATCATTTGCCCACGTTTTAAATTGGGTCGTTTCCTTATTATTGAGTTTGGAAGTTCTTTATGTATTCTGGATACAAGTCTTTCACGACATATGTGTTTTGCACATGTTGTCTCCTGCTCTGTTACTTGTTTTTTCCTTCCCTAAACAGTGGCTTTTAAAGAACAACAACAACAAAAATTATTTATTAAGGTATTGGTTTAATTCCAGTATAGTTAACATACAGTGTTATATTAGTGTCAGGTGTACAATATAGTGATTCAACCCTTCCATACAATACCCAGTGCTCATTACAGCAAGTGCCCTCCTTAATCCCCATCACCTATTTCACCCGTCCCCCCACCCACCTCCCCTCTGGTAACCATCAGTTTGTTCTTTACAGTTTAGAGTCTGTTTCTTGGTTTGTCTCTCTCTCTCTCTTTTTCCTTTGCTCATGTGTAATTTATTTCTTAAATTCCACATATGAGTGAAATTTATGGTATTTGTTTTTCTCTGACTAATTTCACTTAGCATAATACTCTCTAGCTTCATCTGTGTTGTTGCACATGGCAAGATTTCATTATTTTTTATGGCTGAATAATAATCCATAGTATATATATTTACCACATCTTCTTTATCCATTCATCTCTCAGTGGACATTTGGGCTGCTTCCATCATTTGGCTATTGTAGTTAATACCGCTATAAATATTAGGGTGCATGTATGCCTTAGAGTTAGTGTTTTTGTGCTCTTTGCATAAATACTCATAGTGAGATTACTAGATCATAGGGAAGTTCTATGTTTAACTTTTTGGGGAACCTCCATCCTTTTCCCACAGTGGCTGCCAAGTAGGTTTAGAGGGAACATACCTCAACATAATAAAGGCCTTAGATGAAAAACCCAGAGTGAACATCATACTCAATGGGGAAAAACTGAAAGCTTTTCCCCTAAAGTCAGGAACAAAACAAGGATGTCCATTTTCATTACTTTTATTCAACATGGTACTGGAAGCCCTAGCCACAGCAATCACACAACAAAAAGAAATAAAAGGCATCCAAATTGGTAAGAAAGAAGTAATATTTTCACTATTTGCACATGATATAATACTATACATAGAGAACCCTAAAGACTCCACCAAAACCCTACTAGAACTGATCAATGAATTCAGTAAGGTAGTAGGAAATAAAATCAGTATATGAAAATCTGTTGCATTTCTATATACTAATAATGAAGCGGCAGAAAGTGAAATTAAGAAAACAATCCCACTTAACAATTGTGCCAAAAATAATAAAGTACATAGGAATAAACCTAACCAAAGAGGTTAAAGACCTGTACTCTGAAAACTATGAAACACCAATGAAGGAAATGGAAGATGACACAAAGAAATGAAAAGACATTCCATGCTCATGGATTGGAAGAGCAAATATTGTTAAAAGATCCATACTACTCAAAGTAATCTACAGATTTAATGCAATTTCTATCAAAATACCACCAACATTTTTCACAGAACTGGAACAAACAGTTTTAAAATTTGTATGGAACCACAAAAGACCCCAAATAGCTAAAGCAATCTTGAAAAAGAAAAACAAAGCTGGAGGCATCACAATTCCAGACTTCAAGTTATACTACAAAGCTGTAGTAATCAAAACAGTATGGTATTGGCACAAAAACAGACACATAGATCAATAAAACAGAATAGAAAAACCAGAAATAAACCCACAATTATATGGTCAACTAATCTTCAACAGATGAGGAATGAATATACAATGGGAAAAAGAGTCTCATCAATGAAGGGTGTTGGGAAAACTGGAGAGCTACATGCAAAAGAATGAACCAGATCACTGTCTTTCACCATACACAAAAATAAATTCAAAATGGATTAAAGACCTAAATGTGAGGTGAGACCTGAAACCATAAATCCTAGAAAAGAGCATAGGCAGTAATTTCTCTGACATAGGGCATAGCAACGTTTTTCTGGATCTGTCTTCTGAAGCAAGGGAAACGAAAGCAAAAGTAACCACAATTCTGATTTCTAACACTTGCCTACAAGGAAGCAAAAGATTAGCAGCACACCTGGAACCATTTTTTCTCTTCCACCCTTGTGGCCCAGGAAAAACAATTGATCTAGTTAATTTCCCTTATAAGTATAATAACTAGACATCCTGGTAAGGATAAGTCATTGGTATTGGTTTATGTGAATCTGATTTGACACGTCAGTCCTTGTGTTAGCACTCTTATTCTTGAAATTAAATCAACATGTGTATAGATGTAGATACATGTGTGTATGTTTTTTCTATCCGGCTCATTTGTTGTTTATACTCCTAGTTTGTTCATTCTCATTGGTACATAGTATTTCTCTGTATAAATATATCACACCTTCTTTATGCATTCTAGTATTAATGTACATTTGAGCTGTCTCATTTAGTGTTACATATGGTGCTTCTGTGATCATTGATGTACGTATCTCCAAATGAATTTATGTAATGCTTTTGCTGGGTATATTCCTAGAAATGAAATTTTGAGGTCATGGGATATGCACATGACTAGCTTTTTGTGATACTGCCAGTTTTCTAAATTGATTTTACCAATTTACCTTCTCACTAGCAATGTCTCAGGATTCTAGTTGCTCTACATACCTGATGCTGCTTAACATTTTTAATTTTATCCATTCTGGTCAATACATAGTGGAAGTGCTTGGTGATTTCAAATGTATTTTCCTTATGTCTAAGGAGGTAGACCATCTTTTCATATTCACTGGAAATACAGATATCCTCCTTTATGAAGTCCTCATACAAGTCCATTGTTAATTTTTCTATGTGGTGGTATTCCTTTTTCTTATCTATTTATAGGAGTCTTCTATATATTCTATAATACAAGTCATCTGGTTTTCCTATTTTCTCTGTTAATGGTGTATTTGATGAAAGATATTCTTAATTTAAATATACACTGACTAGTCAATATGTTCCCAATATTGTTAGTATACCAATATGTCTGTACTTGTGTCTTATTTTAGAATCTTTCCTTATTATAAGGTTCTGAAAATATTTTCTCCTTTTTTTTCCCCTAGAAGCTGTATTTTTCTTTTCAAGTTTATATCTACAATTCACTTGGGAAGGATTTTTTGTGTGATGTGGGATAAACATCAAGATTCATTACTTTTTCATATGACTCTCCAATTGATCCAGTACCTTTTATTGATAATATCTTTTGTCGTTGTAGTGCCATGTTATGTCTGTCATAATTCAAGCAAATATGTATCTGGGGGTCTGCTTCTAGACTCTGTGCAGCTTCATTGGACTGGTTTTCTACAATTGCAACAAAAGCACACCATCCAATTACTATAGCTTTGTTATAGGTCTTTTCTATAGCTTAAGAGCAGATCTTGTGTTCTGACAGAATAAGTCTTCCAACTTTGTTCTTCAGGAAAAACTTAGCTAATCTTGGCTAAACACATATATATTTGGACTGTTTCTGGTCCATGAGTATGATATCATTCCAGATACTCATGATTACGCTGAGGTAACACCCATCCTCTCCCAAATTTCAGTGTGTTAAAGACGTAAAGATTTAATTCTTGTTTATGCTACACAACTAATAGAGGCTTTGGGGGTGGAGACTCTATTGTAGTCACTCAAGGATCTATTGTGATGAAGGCATCAGAATTTTATGACCTGGCATATTAACAAAACCTTTCAGGGTACACAAGAGTAGGGGGAGAGAAATGGAGAAGCATATAATCACTCTTAAATGTTTCCTTTCAGAATTGATACATGTCCGGTCACTTTTATAAATATTTTATTTGCCACACCAAGTCCCGTGGCCAAGTTTAACTGAAGAGTTTGGACACATGTAATCCTCCCACATTCGTGGAAGAAAAAGAAAGCTGGAAATGTCAGCGAACACTAGTAATGTCTAACCTAGGGGTGCCAAGCAAATATTTTTAATTTTAACTTTCCAATTACTAAAAACCATATTTGCAAGCTATAGATTCTTCCTCAAAAATCTCCACAAACTGTTTTTCGTACTGAGATTATTTCATCCAAAGGTCCAAGTTGCTATAGATAATGTTATTAATTTTTACATTTACTTAAGTCTAAATATGATATCATTTTTGTTAGTGCACCAATAGATAAGCTCTCTGTTGTCTATCTGGATGATTAAAGCTTTGTTACTTTATCTAGAGTTAGAGGCTTTGACTATACAGGCTAGCGTGACAATTACTTTGATGTCTCTTTATTCAATTGCCCTTTTGTGTTCTTTTGATCTACTAGAGTTTCTAAGTACAAAAATTTAACTGTAGTATATGAATTTTGCTAACAAATATTGTATATGAATTCTATGCTGTCCCATTTACAATATTTTTGCTAGAACTAACTACAAGATTTTAGAAGGCAATATCTAATTTTTTTCTCTGACATTTTCTGATCATGCAGTGAAATGTCCATGCTCATAAAGTGATGAAAACTCAGAAGTCTTAAATGAAGTAAAAGAGAACATAACTCTGGCAGACTCTCTTGAATGTAGTTTCAAATAATATCTCCTCAAAAATCAGAAGAGCAGCACCTGGAGGCTCAGTTAGTTAAGCCTCCGACTTGACTTTGGCTGAGATCATGATCTCAGGGTCATGAGATGGAGCCCCACCTGTGGGCTCCACACTCAGTGGGGTGTCTACCAGGGATTCTCTCTCCCTCTCCCTCTGCCCCTTCCCACCGTGCACTTTCTCTCCCTCTCTCTCTCTCGAAAAAAAAAAAAATCAAAATAAAACAAACAAAAAACAAAATCTCCTTTACGACTAGGTCAATAATTTTCCATATGACTATTTTAGAAATTGAAAAAAAGTCAAATACATTTCTAGTTTTGTGTGGCTATTTTTAATATATTAGCCCAACATTTGAAATATTTATTTAATATTATTACGAAGATTCTACAAAGCACCTTCCAATTAAAAGTTAATATGTAATCCTATAGCATAATGTTCTTTGCCTTAATACCCTAACTGCCATCATGGGTTTCTTACAATATAGGATTCTGTCTTTCTATCTATCACCAAACAGCCACATATAATTTAGCACATGCAGAAGTTAATGAATATTCACTTAATGAATGTGTTTCACAACTATGTACCATTATTCCCTGCTCTATTTCATTTCTAAATGCATGCCTTCTATTTCTCTAGATACCTGGAGCCAAAATCTCAATCATAATTTTTTATGGAGAATTTTTTCATCCACAGTTTACTTATGTGAAAATGCATATATTAAGAGTGACCACATCATAGAATTCACATAAGAAATAGGTGTGTAAATGTAAGTAGATTATTTAGAACAGTAAATGCTAATGAGTTCAATAATGTCATTGTTATTATTTTGAGAATTTTGCCACCAAAATTATCTACAATCCCTGAACAAATTTCATTCTGTTGCTTTCATATATCTTCTGATGATTCAGAAACTGGTATAACTCTAAAACCACCTGACTTAAGAATGTACTCCTCACTAACAGCTGAATTTTCAGACGAATCATTTAGGATCCTAAGTATCAAACCCTCATCTGAAAACTTGTGAATATAGTAATGACTTTATAGGACTACCTTGATTATCAAATAGTATAAATATAAGCATTTTGTAAAAGATGCAATCCTTAAAAATTATAATATTATCACCAACAAATTTATTATTATCTGTAAACTCAAGGATTACAGAAAAATGCTATTTCTGTTTATATTCATCTTTGTTACTTCTATTTTTTTAGACAATAACCTCCTTCTAATGAGCAAATGGAGCAAATATGAACTGTAATTCTAGGAATAGGAATGGTTAACGGTCTTTAAAAAAAAAATCCTCAAAACCCGCTCCCTAATCTGCTTGGTCCTGACCCCATAGATTACAGGATTCAGGGCTGGTGGAACAACCACATATAGATTGGCTAAAAGGATATGGATATACTGGGGTATATTATGGCCAAAACGGTGTGTCAAGAAAGAGAAAAATGCTGGTGTGAAAAAAGCTAAGATAACACCAATGTGGGAGCCACAGGTGTTGAGAGCTTTACACCGGGCTTCCCAGGAGGGCAGGCAGAAGACAGCGTGGAGGATCCTGACATAGGACAGAGTAATAAGAAGCACATCCGATAGTAAAATAGACATATCCCCAAGACCAAATATTACATTGACTTTGATGCTGGCACAGGCCAGACGGGCAATGCCCATGTGTTCACAGTAGGTATGAGGGATGACATGGTGGCCACAGAAGGGCAGCCTCAGGAGAAGAAACACCAGTGGGGTCACCATGCATAGACTCCGCAGGATAGCAATGCCTCCAATGATGCTGATGATTCTGCTGGTGAGGATCATGGTGTACCGAAGGGGTTTACAAATGGCAATGTAGCGGTCAAAGGCCATGGCCACCAACACAACGCTCTCCATGCCAGTGAAGAAGTGGATGAAGAACATCTGCAAAAGGCAGCTTTCAAAAGATATATCCCTGAGTCTGAACCAGAAGATGCCCAGCATTTTGGGGATGGTGGCTGTGGACAAGCCCAGGTCGATGGAGTCCAACATGGCCAGGAAGTAGTACATGGGCTCATGGAGACTATGTTCAGTCTGGATCACAAACAAGACAGCAACATTCCCCAGGAGTGCAATAAGATATACAAAGAAAAAGGGAAATCCAATCCAGAAGTGCACACCTTCCAGCCCTGGGATACCCAGGAGGAGGAATGAAGAAGGATGGAACTGGGTGTCATTAAGAATGGACATTGTCTCTGTCACTGTTGGTGACTGCATATAACAGTGTTAGATGTCAACTTCCCAGTAGTGATTCTTGTTCCACTTCTGTCTTTTTCCTGACCCCTGGTTAAATGTAAAATCAGTTTGTAATATTCATATTCTCCCATTTCTTCCAATGTTATCAAAACTCTTCTGCCATCCTTACCTGAACATCAGAGGGCTCCAGGAATAGAGCCAATCTCTCTATTCCCCAGATCACTCCCATATATCAAAGACTGAACAAGAGAGGGAAGAAGAATATACATCTATCAGGTAAGGAGTAGGACTAATACAGGTTTTTGTTCTTTGTATCTCATGGTGTTACAAACACTGCATTTAATTTATATGAAAAATAGACTGGTGATGGGTAGTAAGGAGGGCACGTATTGCATGGTGCACTGGGTGTTATACGCAACTAATGAATCATCGAACCTTGCATCAGAAGCCAGGGATGTACTGTATGGTGACGAACATAATGTAATAAAAAAACATTTTAAAAAATAATAATAATAATTTTAAAAAAATGCTTTACCACATGTAATTCAACCCATACTCTTCTTGGGGAATTTGAGGACCATTTAGTGTGTGTGTGTGAGTATGTTCATGTATATGTATATTATGCATATGTATATACATACATATGAATGTGTATGTAAATATACATATTTGCATGTGTATATATATATATATGTGTGTGTATTTGACTATGCATATATCTCTGTTTGATTCTGAAACAGAGATAACAAATTTACTTTTGTTTATTCATGCCCTTGAAACTACTTCACACATACAAATTCTCAGGGAGAAAAAAATTTGTTAAATGAATAAGTCAGAAGTTAGTCATAACAACAACCAGCAAGCCCCAAATGATTAGTAACATAATCTCTATCTTAACTAAGTCTTCCAAAAGTCAATCCATAAAATTTCAAATTAATTTAAGAAGCTGTTTTGGGATGTCTAATCAGGGATATTTAAAGGGTTTTTAATTTTTTGAGCTCTAGCTTATTCAAATCCTATCTATTCTTTTTTATACGAGGAAAAGAGAGTATTATTTTGGATACCCTTGAAATTAGAATCCAACAAACTGTCCTCTATCCCAGATCTTGATGTTTTCTGGTATTTCTTTAAGGACTAAATAAAAAGGAATTTATTAAGAGATTTGTTATATAGTAACTAGCTTGAGTACCAAAATGTTGCAGTTTTTTATCCTGAATTAATATTTTAAGAAAACAGGAAGAGTTCTCTATTGGGTAACTTCTTGAGATAAAACTATTTTGAAAACAACTTGAAAATGGTAGATGCTGAGGATCGGTGGCTGGAAAATGGGGGAGTTCATACTTGAGTAGTACTCATCAGAGATAGATATACAAAAAAACCATCACAGCCTCTAGCTAAGAAAGTGGTCCATGTGAGAGGCCTGGTAGAAGTGGCAGAAAGAAGGGATAAATTAGGATAGAAATTTAGATGGAAAATTTGAATAAGACCTGACCGATGCTTTCACAGTGGAGTGAGGGAAATATAAATGAAAAAATGAAAACTGAATAAAATGTTGCATTATGGTAGAAAAATACAGCAAATGCTATTGTTATGAATAGGACAAAAGAAACTCCATGGAGAAGGTAAATGGATCAAGGGCAACTTTGTGCACAGGACAAGCAAAGGAAGTTTATTCTAGGTAGAGAGAAATACATATATGTTTTGAGAACATAATAATCAAAACATAATAATAAACATAATAATCGAAATTATTACTGGCCCTGCCTCATAGGGTGAGTTCATTGGTTTGCCATTTAAGACTTGGGCTCTGTGGCTCTTTTTGCAACCTTTTCCACATTCTGGAGATTAATGGTTCTATCTTTAAATAAAAAGCATCTGGGTCACTTGAGCAAAGTAGAGCATGAGGTTGTAGAATTATTATGTTTTTACATCCAAAGAAGAAAGCTAATCTCATTCTCACTTCTGATTTTCCAGGACCATTAACTTCCTACAAGTTGGTACCCTCCTGAGTGTTTCAACAGCCACATTTCCAAATCAGTTAACCAACCAGTCACTTATTCATTCCTTCACTATATGCTGATCTTTTCTATCAATGTATATTCACATATCCCTAAATCTTCGCCAGGTACGGCAATGAGACGCCAGGTACGGCAATGAGACGAGGCCCCAGACTCTCCCCCTGGGGACCATGATTTCTAATGTCCTGAAATGAATTATACCAGACATTTTCTCAGTTCTGTGTCATGTTACTCATTACTTTACCATATTCCACAGCCTCCACCTACCCACTCACCTTTCCCCACACACATAAACACCATTTCATGTCCTGTAAATGATAAGGAAAGGAGGAATGATTCTTTATTCCAGTGTTTTGCAACCAGCAGCCATTTTCTCCCTAGGGTATAGTTGGCAATGCCTGCAAATATTTCTGACTGTCAGAACTTGAGGGAAGTGCTACCAGCGTCCAATGGGTAGGTGCCAGAGATGCTGTTTAACACCCCACACTGCACAGAACAGCCCCCCTCCCAGAACAAAGAATGATCTGACCCAAAACGTCAGTAGTGCCACGGCTGAGAAACTCTGCTGTACACCTTTTTATCTTCTTATGCCTAATTCCAAGTCCCACAGCATATGATACTCTAAAATAACAAGAACGACCCATGTGCTATCGCCTTTCTTAGCTACTTTCTCATCCTGGTCTTGGGCCCTCTTCAAAATAAAGCAAAACAAAATGGAACAAACCCTACCAGCATTCAGTTATGCTTCATGATGTTTCATCCATGAATTCCATTGTTAAAAACATACCCGTCTATCTAATTTATTAGGACTGACAATGTATCAGTTACCGAGAACACATGGTCCTTGATCTCTTGATGTTCGCATTTGGTCCCTAGTACATAAGGTAAGAAAAAGTAGCTGAGCTGATTCAGAGTTTTCTTCTGCATGTGACCTGGGGCGGCATGTGTAGGACTATAAACACAAAGAGAAATATGTACACGTAGGAATGTCTGCGGCCATTATAGTTTATGGGTGTAAAATTTGTAATACCCAAAGCTTGTCTGTGTATTCACTTTCTCCTTTTTCCTGTATTTATGTATTTCCTGTATTTATCTGTATTATGTGCTTACTTTCCTCCCTGCTCCCTATTCTGGGTGAGCATGAACTCATTCCCTATTTCTCATGCTATTTCCCACAGCCCCCCAAGGGCAATACAGCCTTACCTTGCTTTCCAAATGTCTCTGAGAGGATGGATTTTGGAAACATTGTCTGGCATTTCTCTGGGTCCCCACTTTTCTAGGCAAGGAAGAGGCATTTATATTGATGCAGCTGCCGTCCTTCCAGTGGGATCGGGCTGTAGTCTCCCTGGATTCTTGGCATCAACTGTGATATTCACTGGAGAGTTCTAAGAGACCTTCCCACCTTCACTGGAACTATGGAGCAAGAGTCATCTATTCTTTCCTTTCCAATGAGATTCAGTATCTTTTCTGCTTTCCAAATTTAAAGTCTAAGCTCCTGATTAATACCTGAACTGTTAAGATGTCAGCTGCCTTCTTCAATGACATGTTCCATCAGTCTTCCCTGGCTCTTTTGGTTCTACATCATCTGTATTATAGCTTAAATCTGATGTGCCCGTAGTTCCTTTGTCCCACTTCTCATGACCTATTTTGGTGAAAGACCTGACAAAGCAACAAAGATATGAGGAGACGAGATCTGGGAAAGAAGGAAGCTCAATAAGGTGAGCCCGACTTCTTACTCATCATTACCCCACTAGTTGTTTAATGATTACAGGAGCAGGGAAAAGGGCCGATGACCAGGGCGGAGGAAAGCCACTCAGACACAAGGAAACTTACAGAGCTTAGCTTCATACAAGAGTGTTAACTGAGCCCATCCAACCACTTTCCTAGCCTGGGCTCCAGACATTAAAGTGAAGAAACTAGCTTAGGGTCACCTACTCCACCTGTTGCAGTTCTTTAAAGGACTTTTATCCGTTTCAGCTACCTCATCTGATACTCTGTTTTATAGAGAAAATAAAGAAGTTTCCCTAGTACTTTTTTTTCTGAATTCCTGACCTATAAAATCTGTGAACATAATAAAATATATAATCTGTTGACTTCATACCATTAAGTTTCAGGATAATTTATACACAAGAATAGAAAAACCAAGAGAAAAATGGCTACTTTTAACCAAGTTCCATCTTATTAACACCCCAAAACATGTGTCATTGGTTTGAGGGCTGTGCACAGGGAGGAAGATTGATGGGCCTTAAGAAGACTTCTAGTGAAGGCAGAAGAAAAGTGAGGAAGACAGAATTGAAAGCTTGGTAAGAAGGATCTTTTCTATATAGAGATATAAAATTTAGCCAAACTGTTGCATTCGGTAAAATGGAAAATAGAAAATATGTATAAAGAACTGGTGGATTGTGCCAAAGAGACTTCCAGGCAGAATGACAGAAGGGCCAGCTGGTTTCTTTTAGCTATATATATAATAAAATTTGAATAGAGAGAGAAGAGTTAAAGATGGGATTATTTGGTTTTCAAACAAAATTTAGAGAAAATATAAATGTACTGGTTTTTATTTTTTTTAGTTTTATTTAAATAAAATTAGCTAATATTTTTTCATTATGTTCAGTTAGCCAACATATAGTACATCATAAGTTTCTGTTGTAGTGTTCAATGATTTATTAGTTGTTTATAACACCCAGTGCTCATCCCAACATGTGCTTTCCTTAATACCCATCACCCGGTCACCCCTCTCCCTTCTGTAACCCTCAGTTTGTTTCTTGGAGTCCAGAGTCTCTCATGATTCATCTCCCTCTCTGATTTTTTCCCATTCAGTTTTCCCTCCCTTCTCCTGTGGTCCTCTGCTCTATTATTTGTGTTCCACATATGAATGAAACCATATGGTAATTGTCTTTCTCTGCTTGGCTTATTTCACTTAGCATAATCCCCTCCAGTTCCATCCATGTAGATGCAAATGGTGGGCATTCATCTTTTCTGATGGCTGAGTAATATTCCATAGTATATATATACCACATCTTCTTTATCCATTCATCTGTTGAAGGGCATCTCTGTTCCTTCCACAGTTTGGCTATTGATGTGCTGGTTTTTAAAATCAAGTCTATTTCCATTCTCACCCTCTCCTCACTGCAAAACATTCTCAAAATAAGAAATAGCTCCAAGCCCAAGATCATACTAATAGTGTGACTGTAAAATCTTTAAGATCTCAAAGACTTAGGTTAGTTTCTCATACATCATTTCTGACAGGATGTTAAGGGCATGACTCACAGACTTTCTTCATTAATCTGTGAAGCTACTAAGAATCTTAATGGCAGTATCCCTAAAGGAGACTCACAGAAGGTCTAAAGTAGAGAAAGATATATCTTGAAGGGAATTCTAATTGTGGCTTTTGTTTAATGGACCAGGTTTGTAAATTGACACACAAGAAACCCACAAAATTTTTAAAGACCTTATGCCAGCTTGGAATGAAAAAGACAGAAACAGTGCTAAAGGAAAAGAAGACATTGGACAACTGAATTTTGACAGGTAAGAAGGAAATGGAAAATAGTTACCAAGGGGGCAACAAGAGCTACATTATATAAAAAGGGAAGTATGACTCAGATGGTGGAATCAAGAGCCCAGAGGCAAAACCAAGAGTAATAAGGGATCACTTCCAGAGCAATAATCAGCAAACACGTTCTGCATGGTCATGGGCCAATGATTATCGTGTCCCTCTCATTTTCCCTTTATTGAATTGGAATGTGTCGTATGCTTGTGCTGTGCCTGTTTCATTATTGTATGTTGGATGTAGGGTAGGATACTTTCTGCATGAGTTCACAGGTCTCTGTACAAAAATAAATCATACTCAACGAACCAAAAACAGAGTCTCAGGTGCACTTGAAACTGATTGAGATAGGGATATAACGTACCTTGAGACTAAGCATGATAGTATAATGGAATAGAAACTTCCATATGTTTGTTTGTTTTACATGAAGGAGGAAGGTAAATAATTGTGGCCAAAAGGTGGACTGTGATATTATTTTTAGTTGTCTTTTTCTTTAATTGTGGGTAAATATACATAAACTTCCCCATTAGTGACATTTAGAACATATACAATGTTTTGCTACCATCACCACTATCTAGTTCTACAGCATTTTTATCACTTCAAGAGGAAACCCTGTACTAAGGAAGCAGCCACTGCACATTTCTCCCCTTTCCCCAGACCCTGGGAACCAGCGATTTGCTTTTCGTCACTGTGGATTTTCCTATCCTGGGTTTCACACAATGTGTGGCCTTTTGTATCTAGCTTCTTTTGCTTTCCATAATGTCTTAAGGTTCATACATGTAGCAGGATGTGCCAGGATTTCATTATTATTTATGGCTGAATATTATTCAATTCTATGGTTATACCACATGTTGTATATTCATTCTTTAACTGATGAACACTTGAGTGGCTTCCAGCTTTTAGCTATGGTAAGTAGTACCATTAAAAACATTAGTATGGAAGTTTTTGTTCAGATACCTGTTTTCAATTCTTCCAAGTATATATCCAGGAATAGAACCGCTGGGTCCTATCCAAGTCTAGGTTTGCATTTTAGAGGAACCACTCAGTTATTTTCCACAGCACTTGCACTATTTTACATTCCAAATGAAAATACGTGAGGAATCCCACTTCTCCACATACCCGTCAATACTTGCTTATTTTGTCTCTTTAAAAAATTATTATTACAGCTTTCATTGTGTGTCTGGTGAAATCTCATGCATTTGATTTGCATTTCACTAATGACTAATGTTACTGAGCCCCACCTTAATGTTGGCCATTTACATATTCTATTTAAAGAAATGTCTATTCAAGCTCTTTGCCCATTTTCTGATTGAGTTGCTTGTGTTCTTGTTGTTGACTTGCAAGAGTTGTTTATATATTCTGGGTACTAGACCTTTTTCAAATATATGGTTTGCAAACACTTTTTCCCATTTTACAGTTTCTCTTTTTACTCTCTCGAAGTGTCATTTAATGAACTTCTAAAATTTTGATGAACCCCAATTTATCAATTTCTCTCTTGTTTCTTATTTTTGGCATTATATCTAAGTAACTATTGCCAAATTCAAGGTCACACAGATTTACTCCTTTGTATTCTTCTAATGTTTTCATATTTATTGTTCTGGTATTTAGGTCTTTGATTCATTTTCATTCTCTTTGTGTATGTGATGTGAGGTAAAGGTCCACCTTTATTCTTTCGCATGTGGACACCTGGTTGCACCATTACCATTTTTACTTTATCTTTTTTAAGATTTTATTTATTTATTTGAAAGAGAAAAAGAGCACAAGCAGGGTTGGGGAAGAGGCAGAGGAAGAAGCAGATTCTCCACTGAGCAGGGAGCCTGATGCAGGGCTCGATCCCAGCACCCTGAGATCATGACTTGAGTGCAAGTCAGACACTTAACCAACTGAGCCTCTCCATTACCATTTTTAAAGAAACTATTTGTTCCTCTTTTGAATTGTAATGAATATAGATATTTGACTATATGTTCTTGAGGTTTTTTTTTTTTTTTTAAGATTTTATTTATTTATTTGACAGAGAGAGACAGCCAGCGAGAGAAGGAACACAAGCAGGGGGAGTGGGAGAGGAAGAAACAGGCTCCCAGCAGAGCAGGGAGCCTGATGTGGAGCTTGATCCCAGGACCCTGGAATCACACGCTGAGCCGAAGGCAGATGCTTAATGACTGAGCCACTCAGGTGCCCCTTGAGTTTGTTTCTTAAATTTAATCTCTATTCCATTCATCTGTAGGTCTATCTTTATGCCAGCATCATATTGTATTAATTACCATAGCTTTGTAGGAAGTGTGAATCTTTCAAACTTTTTTTTTTTTGAGACTATTTTGACTATTTGGCACTCCTTGCAATTCAATATGAATTTTAAGATCTGAATTTCTCTTTCTGCAAAGAAGGTTACTGAAATTTTAATAACAATTGCATTGAATCTATGGATTGCTGTGGAGAATATTGCTATCTTAATAATATTAAGTCTTCAATCTATAGACAAAGGATGTGTTTCCATTTACTTAGTTCTATCATTTCTTTCATCGATGTTTTGTAATTTTCATTGTGCAAATTTTGCTTAAATGTGTTTCTGAGTACGTTATTCTTTTAATGTTAGTGTAAAGGGAATTGTTTTTTACTTTGTGTGTTTTTAATCGAGAGTGTATAGAAATACATTGGTTTGGTGGGTTTCCTTTTCTTCCTGCAATTTTGCTGAATATTTTATTATAGATAAATATGAATACATCAATGTGGCTATTTACTCTAATAGGTTTTTTTGTCTGTATTGCTAATTGCTCTGGCTAGAACTTTCAGCACTACCTTGAATACCAAGAATGAGAACAGACATTCTTGTCCTGTTCCTGATCTTAGGGGAAAACTGTTTGGTCTTTTATCATTGAATATAATGTTAGCTGTTGATTTTTCATAAATGTCCTTTATGGTGAGAAGTTCTCCTCAATTCCTAATTTGCTGAGTGTTTTATTATGAAAGTGTGGCCTGTGTTCTTTAAAAACCATTGACACTTCACTCATCAAAAAGTGTCTGATTTTTCTCTCTCTGAATTTGAGGAGGCAGATGGCTGTTTAAAACAATAAGTGTTTTGAAGGCAGTGTTATATAAGTCCTCAGAATTGATGTTAATAGACCATGCAACTTCCATCTCATACTGCTGGGCAGACTACTTGTTTGGGCCTTTGTAAGAAGGTTGATCCTGAGACCACTATACTGGAGAAACCACATGCAGGTTCTCTGGACAAGAGTCCTGGATGAGCCCTTCAACTATCCTGGCCTAGAAGCCAGACATGAGAGGAGAAATTATTTGAAAGCCCACTAGTTCCAGCCACCAGTCATATGGGTCACTCTCAGCAATTGGAATGATTACATTGGAGGTCCTAAACAGTATGAAGCAGAGAACAGAGCTGCTTAACCTTTCTAAATTCCAGTCAAGAAAATGTATGAGATAAGTTAGATTGTTTCATGCCTTCATGCCTCTAAACAGAAAGTGGATTAAACAGTAATAGGTAACCAAGCCACTTAGGTTTAACCGGAATCACATGAGACAAAGAGAGAGAAAATGACATAGAAGCAATATTTCAAAGGATTTCTGCTATATATTTATTTTTATAAAACTACAAAGACATAATTTCATTCAGAAAGACATGATTTCATTCAAACTACATGATTTCCTCCACTATGCAAAAGCTTTTTATTTTGATGCAGTCTCAATGGTTTATTTTTGGTTTTGTTTCCTTCTCTTAGGAGACATATCTAGAAAAATGTTGCTATAGGCAATGTCAAAGAAATTACTGCCTATGTTCTCTTCTAAGAATTTTATGGTTTTATGTCTCACATATAGGTGTTCATCCATTTTGAGGTTATTTTTGTGTAAGGTGTCAGAAAGTAGTCCAGTTTCATTCTTTTGTATTAGCTGTTCAGTTTTCCCAGCACCATTTATTTAAAAGAGCAAAAGAAACTATCAACAAAACAAAAAGGCAACCTACTGGATGAGAGAATATATTTGCAAATGACATATCCAATAAGAGGTTAATATCCAAAATGTATAAAGAACTTATAAAACTCAACACACACACACACACACACACACACACACACACACACACACACACAAATCTAATTAAAAAATGGGCAGAAGACACAGACATTTCTCCAAAGAAGAAGACATACAAATGGCCAACAACCACATGAAAAGATGCTCACTATCACTAATCAGTAGAGAAATGCAAATCAAAACCACAATGAGATGTCACCTCACACCTGCCAGAATGGTTAGAGTCAAAAACACAAGAAATAACCAGTGTTGGCATGGACGTAAGTTAAAAGAAACCCTCATGCACTGTTGGTGGGAATGTAAATTGGTGCAGCCATGTGGAAAACTGTATGGAGGTTCCTCAAAAAATTAAAAATAGAATTACCATATGATGTAATAATTCCACCACTGGGTATTTACACCCCAAGATGAAAACATTACTTTGAAAAGATATGTGTATCCCTATGTTTATTGAGCATTATTTACAATAGCCAATGAAGCTACCTAAGTGTCCATTGATATGTGAACGGATAAGGACGTAGTGCATGTGCGCGTGCACACACACACGCGCGCGCGCGCACACACACACACACACACACAGTGGAATATTACCCAGCCATAAAAAAGAATGAGATCTTGCCATTTGTGACAACATGGATGGCCCTAGATGGCATTATGTTAGGTGAAACAAGCCAGACAGAGAAAGGCAAATACTATATTTGTCTTTTCCATTTCCATTTATTCCGTTTATATTTGGAATCTAAAAAAACCCAAGTGAATAAACAAACAAAAAGCAGAATCAAACCTATGAATATAGAGAACAAACTAATGGTTACCAGAGGGGAGGAGAATGAGGGGATGTGCAAAAAAGGAAGGGGAGTGGAGGATATAGGCTTCCGTTATAGAATGAGTAAGTCACTGAAAATAAAAGGTAAAGCACAGGGAATATAGTCAATGTTATTGTAACAGTGTTGTATGGTGACAGATGGCAGCTACACTGTGGTAACCACAGCATAATGTATAAACATGTTGAATTACTAGTAGTACACCTGAAACTAATGTAACATTGTGCATCAACTATACTCAGATAAAACAATTTTTTTACAAATCTACAAATTTCAATCATAATGACTTTGTTTTAAAAAAGAATAGCACATCAAGTCTGAGCACTGGGTGTTATATGCACTAATGAATCGTTGAACACTACGTCAAAAACTTATGATGTACTATATGCTGGCTAACTGAACATAATAAAAAAAGTAACATTGCTGAAAACTAAAGACAAAAATAACTAAAAGCTTCAAGCTAAATAAAACACATCAGCTTTGAAAAACCTCAAAGTGATTTGCCTATCTCTTTCTTTCCCCTTTGCTCACTTGTTTCTTAAATCCCACATACGAGTGACATCATATGGTATTTGTCTTTCTCAGACTGACTTATTTCACTTAACATTATACTTTCTGGGTCCACCCATGTTATTGCCAATGTCAAGACTTCATTCTTCTTTATGGCTGAATAATATTCTACTGTGTGTGTGTGTGTGTGTGTGTGTGTGTGTGTGTGTGCACATGCACTACATCTTTATAAATACACACACACACACACACACCCCACATCTTTATCCATTCATCAGTTGATGGACACTTGAGCAGTTTCCATAATTTGGCTATTGTAGATAATGCTGCATGTTTCACTGAAAACAGACTCTTATCTACAGAAAACAAACTAACGTTTACCAGAAGGTAGGTAGATGGGGGAACGGGTTAAATATGTAATGGGGATTAGGAGGGCACCAGGTATTGTATGGAAGTGTTAAATCACTATATTATACACCTGAAACAAATATTACACGGTATATTAACTAATTGGAATTAAGTAAAAACTTAAAAAACTTAAAATAAAATAAAATAAAATAAAATAAATTACCAAAAAAAGATATAAGGATTTGTAAACTTATGTGTAGTAGCATGTGAGAGTAGCTTTATGCTTAACTCATTAAAACTGCAGTGGGCATTAAAAAAAAGTCCAGAAAGATATTAAAAAAAAAGTTAAAGTGAAAATATAAAGCATGACACCAAAATGTTGAAAATACATCATAAAAAATGACCTTTCATCAACTTGGTTCCCAAGAAATAGCTTCTGAGATGGAGAGTTTCATATAGAAGATACACTGAGAAGTACTCTCAGGAAATACACCTCTAAGGGAATTTGTATTGGACAGAGAGAGGGGCTGACTTTCAACCCTGTGGTTTTAATATGCATATCCATAGTGACGAATTATAAAGTGCATTTTTATGTACTTATTGACTAGTTATTTATGTGTATTAACAAATGTATGTATGATACTTTTCTAATCTAATTGAGTAATTTGACACTTTATAATTGAATTACAAGAGTTCTTTATATATTTTTATACAAGCCCTTTATCGTACACGAGGTATAAATATTTTCTCTCAGATTATGTCTTCCTTTTTCATTTTATTACTAGTATCTTTTGAAGAAAATATATATATTATTTTAATTTTAGTGAAGTCCAATCATTTAAAAATATTTCTTACTATTGTTCTCATATCTATAAAATTTTATGTGAGCAATATTACAAATAATTTTTGTGTTGGTTTTTATACTTTAGCACTTGTCCATTGTAGGTTAATTTTTCTATGATGTAAAATAAGAATCTAAATTATTCTTTTTGCATTTGGATATCTAATTGTCCCAATCCGATATTATCAATGTACATATTATTAACTTTAAATATAAAACCTGCCATTCAAAGATAATGTTACTGGTCTCAATATTCCCCTGCAATTCATCCTCCTTCCTGCTGGGTTAGACATAAAATAACCCTACTTTTTAAAATGCAGGAAACATGAACTCTAACACAGACCTTCCTAGCTATCTGTCTTGAGGAAAACCCTCTGGACTCGTTCCCTAATCTGCTTGGTCCTGACACCGTAGATTACAGGATTGAGGGCTGGGGGAACAACCACATAGAGGTTGGCCAAGAAAATGTGGATATATTGAGGAATATTGTGGCCAAATCGGTGTGTCAAGAAAGAGAAAAACGCTGGTGTGAAAAAAGCTAAGAGGACACCAATGTGGGAGCCACAAGTGTTAAGAGCTTTGAGTCGAGCCTCCCTGGAGGGCAGGCAGAAGACAGCATGGAGGATCCTGACATAGGACAGAATTATAAGGAGCACATCCAATAATAAGAGAGAAATGTTGCCAAGGCCAAACAGAATGTTCACTTTGATGCTGGCACAGGCCAGACGGGCAATGCCCATGTGTTCACAGTAGGTATGAGGGATGACATGGTGGCCACAGAAGGGCAGCCTCAGGAGAAGAAACACCAGTGGGGTCACCATGCATAGACTCCGCAGGATAGCAATGCCTCCAATGATGCTGATGATTCTGCTGGTGAGGATCATGGTGTACCGAAGGGGTTTACAAATGGCAATGTAGCGGTCAAAGGCCATAGCCACCAACACAACGCTCTCCATGCCAGTGAAGAAGTGGATGAAGAACATCTGCAAAAGGCAGTTTTCAAAAGATATATCCCTAAGTCTGAACCAGAAGATGCCCAGCATTTTGGGGATGGCGGCTGTGGACAAGCCCAGGTCGATGGAGTCCAACATGGCCAGGAAGTAGTACATGGGCTCATGGAGACTATGTTCAGTCTGGATCACAAACAAGACAGCAACATTCCCCAGGAGTGCAATAAGATATACAAAGAAAAAGGGAAATCCAATCCAGAAGTGTACACCTTCCAGCCCTGGGATACCCAGGAGGAGGAATGAAGAAGGATGGAACTGGGTGTCATTAGGCATAGCTATTCTTTCTGCCACAGTGTTTGCACAATTCTATTGCAGATACAATTATTGACTTCCCATTAGTGAATTTTTTTCCTCTTCTCCCTTTGCCTAGATTCCTGGTAAAACGTAAAACAGCATTGTAACTTTTCTTTGTTTCCATTCAGAATGAACATAAACTACTCTTCTCATATTCTGCTAGCCTCACTTGAGTGTAAAACCAGAATCAAGCTGACTCTGCAGCCATATTCCATACTAGACAATGTTAGACATGAAGAAGGGATAAGAGAAAAACATCTCTGTGACATATAGAAGTTCATAATCATAAGCCTAGATAAAACCAGGTTGGAAAACAAAGTTCCAGGCTCTGCATATCTGGTACTTTTACACACACCTAAAGTGCACAGTGATTTTTTTTGGTATTTGTGATCTCAACCATTCCCTTATTAGGGACATGCAAACACCAAAGGTAAAGTGTACAACTATGTGTGTAAGCATTTTCATGCTAGTGAAACTACTGTCTGATTTTGAGGACAAAAATAAAGACTTATGCTTGTTTATTCACATGTATTATAAATGGTCTGGCACATAAAAATTCTTAATTATAAAAGTTCATTAAATAAAGAAATTAAGTAAGAAGCAGACCAGTAACTAATTTCAATACATTGTCTCAGAAAATACCTTCCCATCCAATCATAACTGATTTTGAAATAAAAGAAATTATAACAATCATTCTGAAAAATGATTGAAAAATGAGAAAGAAATAATTGTCAGAGTATTTTTACTTATAATTAAATGAATTCAAAAATTACATTAATATAGATAAGCCTGTCATTTGGAGAGCCCACACAGTGAAATACCCACTAAAGAAACTCTCAAGGGATGAGCCACCTGGAGATTGGATAATTGTTTGTGCTACACAATTTTCAAATATTATCTCAGACTTACATAGAAAGGGAGAACTCAGAAGGACTTTACCAACATAATTTATCTCCTACCAGCACTGTTTTCTATCTGGGATGTTAGTGTCTTTATGGATGTTTCCCTGTTCATTGCACAGAAGAATTTCAAGGGACTTTGTTTTGAGTCCTCTTTTTAACTATGGGAAGGCTATAAACCCGTTTACAGGGAATTTAGGATTTAGAGCAATCAACATGAGAGACAGCTATTACTGAACAACTTAAGTGATTGAGTGTGATGTATGTAATGCACGGAAAAATTTCATTCAAATTCAGAGGAAATGTGGACATTTGGGGGAATTCAGAGCTGAATGGCACTCAGCAAAAATAAATACATATGAAGGTCAGTACTCTACTTGAAACCCAGAACGAAACACGTACCTGGAAAACAACTGCAGCCATTTGAAGCTAATAACGTTTAGTAAATAAAAATAAAATACTGGAAATTCTTTCTGAAAAGAGAATATATATGTAAATTTGGTTTACTGAGGCTGGAGAGGATATCTTTGAAGTTCTCAGTTGGTTAATGAGAAGGTGAAGGTTAAAGATACAATTCTTCTGTTTCTCACTGGAGAATACACAAGGGAGGTGGAGTAGTACACGTCACAATTTATCCCATCAAAGATCTCACAGGTCATATATGTGCCAGCAATGATCAGGTGATTAAAATGCCAGTTTGAATAAGACCCTGTCACATACTCTCAAGAAGACCCATGGGGCATCTGGAAGGATCAGTCCGTTAAGCGTCTGACTCTTGATTTCAGTCCAGGTCATGATCTCAGGGTCATAGAATTGAGCCCTGCACCAGGCTTTGAACTCAGCACAAAGTCTGCTTGTCCCTCTCCCTCTTCTCCTCCCCCTGATTGCTCCTCTTCTCTCTGTCTCTCAAATTATATAAATATAAAATGAGGAAGATAAATTTCCAAAGGAGAAATTTGAAAACTGCAGGGCTAGTGCTGTGATAGAAATTTGGGCACAGTGCTGTAAGTGTGGTGATGGGGCAATAAAAACTCCACGGAGAAGTTAGACTATGCTAAAAAGCCATTTAAAACCATTGCACAACCATTTAAAAAGAAGCAGAAGCAAAAGGAGGAGGAGGAGGAGGTGGAGGAGGAGGAGGAAGAAATTTTGTTCAGAATGGAAGGCACAGGATAAAGTGAGGAAAGAAAGCACAGTAGCCTGCCAGAACATAACCCTATAATCTTGGTCCTGTTTTTTACTTTTTACAGAGATTAAGGTAGGCTTATAAAGGTCTATGGACTCTTCAATGCTCATTATCTCAGTCACTTTTAGAGCTACATAAAATACAAACAAAAAATAAAATAAGCCATGTCCCAAGAAAATTTATCCCACTTACAATTGTGAATTTTCTAAAAGATTTTTTGAAAGATTTATTTATTTATTTGAGAGGGATAAAGAGAGAAATAGCAGGGGAGGGGCAGAGGAAGAGAATCCTCAAGCAGACTCCCACTGAGTGGAGAGCCTGACGTGGGGCTCAATCTCACAACCCTGAGATCATGACCTGAGCCAACGCCAAAAATTGACACTTAACCGACTGAGCCCCCCAGGTACCCCCAAAGATTCCTTTTAAATGGAGCTTCTTTTCTATCTGAGAAAACATCATTTCTAAGTCTACAAATATTGCTGAAAGCACCCAGTCACTTATCACCCTACATTGTGTACAGATATATTATTTCAACGTTTATTTGTGTATCCTATAGCCTGGATCATGTTCAGAAGTAACACTACATTCCAGTCCTTTCTCTCTGAATTCTGAATTTGAAGGTCCTCTCTGGAATTTTCTAGCAGTCATTTCCTCAACCTTAAATCTTCTTACTCTACCCTATTCCAATTACCTCCACCACAGCCCACATACATGCCTCATTCTGGGCCACATATCTGAGAAGGGTGAGAAGAGATGATACGCGTGCTCTCATTTTATCCTGCTTAATCCCTCAATCTCATGGCCATCGTTCCCTTTATCAGCTGTTTCACAACCTTAATCTTGGGTTGCATTTTTATAAAACTCTATCGCTTAAGTCCATGCTTCATAAATAATTTCTTCACAAATTTTTGCATTCAAAAATATATTTGTTGATTATCTTTACTATACTTGGTACTTTTTAGAAGAAATGAAGTCCACCCTTTCCTTCTTGCTATCATATGTGACACCTATATATGGATTCAGAAACAATAGTTAAGTGGATACAGGATATATCAGTGCATCTTCAGTTGGTCATAGATATACACATATTTAGGAAAACATGTGTAGCCATGGGAAGTCATGAGTGTGATTGTGTTTTCCCTCTTCATACTTTGACTTGCCCTCCTACATGGATTTGGCATAAGCCCTTTCCCATCTCTCCCACTGAATCCCACACTTCAATCTTGATATGGCTTACCTTAGTCTTAAATCTCTAAGAAGGGACACTCTGTAACACCACTTGGCAGCTTTGTGGGGCACACTATTTAACATGTTTAATACGTTTTTATTAAAGCCCTGCTTCCCCTGAGATGGGTACTATTGTATCTTTGAGATTTTGACATCGTTTAATTAGTAGCCACTAGGGAATCTCTTTTGCAATACTGATCACTCTCCCCTTCATAATACTTTGTCCTCACGAGATTTCTGAGAAAGAAAAAAAAAGTCTTTTACGTCTTCATATATCTTATTGGTGACAAGGCAAGTACACATGAGTTATTTGGAAAATGCTCCAAAAAACTTGTCTGATAAAACCACAATTGTCTGTAGGAAAAAGAGCATGCATTAAATGCATGTATTTGGAAAGAAAGCGTGTTGAAATAAGTAGTTTAAGTATCCATTCTAACTAATCAGAAATGACAAAATAATTATACAGGGTGAAAAGAGTAACAAACATAAATGATTAAAATAATAAAATAGAAAAACTATAACCAATCAACAAGGTACAACATCATTCTTCAGAAAAACTACTAAAATTTTGTAAACACTTATTAATCATAAAAAGAGAAACAGAATAAATTCCCAAAATATATTATAAAATATAATAAAACGTTATCATATATAACTCTATTTGTATGAATTTTCTACTTGATATCAAGCTAGGGAAGCAACCTCACCAAAAAGACATGAGAACAAATAGAAGTCTGCGTAGTGCGTAGTTCATAGTGCCTGTGTTCCTAAAACTCCCACAATCATCATGCTCGAAAATATTTGAAATATTTTCCCCAAGGATCAGGAACAAAATAGAGTTAATAATTATTACCATTTTTTTAAAGATTTTATTTATTTATATGACACAGAGAGAGACAGCCAGTGAGAGAGGGAACACAAGCAGAGGGAGTGGGAGAGGAAGAAGCAGGCTCCCAGCATAGGAGCCTGATGTGGGGCTCGATCCCAGAATGCCGGGATTGTGCCCTGAGCCGAAGGCAGAGGCTTAACGACTGAGCCACCCAGGTGCCCCAATAATTATTACCATTTCTATTCCTAATTGTATCTGGTGATTAGTCCCTATAAAAAAGACAAAAAGTAATACATCAAAAATTAAGAGATATCATATCCATTAGAATGGCTACTACACAAAAAACAGTAAGTATTGGCAAGGGTGTGAATAAATTTGAACTCTTATCACTAAGAGTGGGGAAGTGAAAGGGTACAATCACTGTAGAAAACAGTATGGTGGCTCCTCAAAAAATTAAAAATAGAATTACCATATGATCCAGCAGTTCCACGTCCAGATAGATATACAAAAGAGTTGAAAGAAGGGACCTGAAGAGATATTTGTACATCTATATTCATAGCGCCATTATTCACCATAGCTAAAACATGGAAGCAACTCAAATGTCCGTTGATATATGAATGGATAAGCAAAGTGTGGTATACACATCCAATGGAATATTATTCAGCCTTAAAAAGGAAGGAAGTTTTGACACATGCTACAACATGGATGAACCTTGAGGACATCATGCTAAGTGAAATAAGCCAGTTACAAAAAGACAAATATTATATGATTCCAATTACATGAGATTTTAATTTTTTTTAATTATTAAGTTCAATTAGCTAACATATAGTACATCATTAGTTTTTGATGTATTGTTCAATGATTCATTAGTTGCATGTAACACCCAGTGCTCATCAGATCACGTGCCTTCCTTAATACCCATTACCCAGTTACCCCATCCTCCCACCCCCCTCCCTCCTGCAACGCTCAATTTGTTTCCCAGAGTCCAGAGTCTCTCACAATCTGTCTCCTTCTCTGATTTCTTCCCATTCAGGTTTCCCTCCCTTCCCCTATTGTCCTCTGCTCTATTCCTTATATTCTATGTATTAGTGAAACCATATGATAATTGTCTTTCTCTGCTTGACTTATTTCATTTAGCATAATACACTCCAGTTCCATCCATGTTGATGCAAATGGTAGTTTTCATCCTTTTTGATAGCTGAGTAATATTCCATTGTAAATATGAACCACATCTTTTTTTTTTTTTAAGATTTTATTTATTTATTCGACAGAGATAGAGACAGCGAGAGAGGGAACACAAGCAGGCGGAGTGGGAGAGGAAGAAGCAGGCTCACAGCGGAGGAGCCTGATGTGGGGCTCGATCCCGTAACGCCGGGATCACGCCCTGAGCCGAAGGCAGATGCTTAACCACTGTGCCACCCAGGCGCCCCTGAACCACATCTTCTTTATCCATTTATCTGTCAAAGGACATCTTGACTCCTTCCACAGTTTAGTTATTGTGGACACTGCTCTTACGAGCATTGAGGTGCAGGTGCCCCTTCTTTTCACTACATCTGTATCTCTTGGGTAAATACCCAGTAGTGCAATTGCCAGGTCATAGGGTAGCTCTATCTTTAATTTTTTGAGGAACCTCCATACTATTTTCCAAAGTGGCTGTACCAACTTGCATTCCCACCAACAGTGTAAGAGGGTTCCCCTTTCTCTACATCCTCGCCAACGTTTATTGTTCCCTGTCTTGTTAATTTTAGCCATTATAAATGGAGTAACATGGTATCGCATTGTGGTTTTGATTAGTACTTCCCTGATGGCAAGTGATGTGGAGCATTTTTTTCGTGTGTATGTCTTCTTTGGAGAAGTGTCTGTTCATGTCTTCTGCCCATTTCTTGACAAGATTATTTGGTTTTGGGTGTTGAGTTTGAGAGGTTCTATATAGGTCTTGGGTATCAGCCCTTTATCTGTTATGTCATTTGCAAATATCTTTTCCCATTCCACAGGTTGCCTTTTAGTTCTGTCTACTGTTTCCTTTATTGTGCAGAAGATTTTTATCTTGATGAAGCCCCAATAGCTCATTTTTCAAGTAGTCCAAATCATAAAAACAAAATAAAATGGTGTTTGCCAAGGGGTATTCAAGTGAGTAGTGGGGAGTTATTATTTAATGGGTATAGAGTTTCAATTTTATAAGATGGAAAACATTAAGGAGATGGATGGTGTTGTTGGCTGCAAAACATTATAAATGTATTTAGTAAAACTAAATTGTACACTTAAAAATGGTTAATGATAAATTTTGTGTTATGCGCATTTTGCCAAAATAAAAAAATGGGGGGGGGGGTAAAAGGTAAGAGGTATAGGCAGTGGGAGCCACAGTCATCTCAGTGTTCATCGGGGGCATGCACTACCAACAAATCACATGGCCATTAAAAACCCTCAGGTCCTCATGAGCTATCAGTCCATATGTACTTTCCTCACCTTGTGGGTGTCTCTAGGAAGCAGCTCATTGTTAGCTCCTCTCAGAGTGAGTGGGCTAAAGAGAGCAAAATAAGTTGCTAAAAATAAAAGCTATAGTCTTTTTGAAACCAAAACTCGGAAGTGACATCCCATCAACTCTTGCCCCATTTGATTTGCTAGAAGGGAGTCACTAAAACCCACAACCAAGGGGAGAGGATTACATAGGGCGTCAATACTGAGAGGTAAGGATCAGTGGAAGCAATTTTTGAGGTTGCCTACTACAGGCCAAAAATGGAAATAACCTTATTGTTAACAGTAGAATAGATCGATAAAGTATGGTATATTCACACTGCACAATAACATACAACAATAGAAATGAGCAAATCACTCCCACATGCAATGACCAGAATGGATCTCATTAAAGAGTTGAATTTTTTTAAAAAAGATTTATCTATTTATTTATTTAAGAGAGAGAGAGCAAAAGTGGCAGGAGAGGGAGAGAGAATCTCAATCACACTCCATGCTGAGTGAGGAGCCCAATGTGGAGTTTGATCTCTCGACACTGAGAACACAACCTGGGCTGAAACCAAGACACTCAACTGACTGCACCCCCAGGTACCCCAAGAGTTGAATTTTTAAAAGCCACATATAAATGTGACCATAGTGTGATGATTTCATTTATATAAAGTTAAAACTAGACAAAACTTGTAGACAGTGATAGAAATTAGGATAATGATTATTTTTTGGTAGGTAGGAACTGCAAAGGGGCATATTAGTCTGAGTTCTCCAGAGAAACAGAAACAATAAGTGATAGATGATAAATTGATTGATCGATCGATAGATATATACATATATACATACATAGAGATAGTGATTAACACTGTAAGGAATAGGCTCACCCATAAGGAATGGGCTCACTAAGATCTGAAGTCAGCTATGGAGACACAGGAGAACCAATGATATAGTTCTGGTCCTACTACATGGGCCAGAGAACCAAGAGAACTAGTAGTATATGTACCAGTCTGAGTCTAAGGCCCTGAGAACCAAGAGAGCCAATGGTGTAATTCCTGCCTGAATCTGAGTCCAAAACTGAAGGCAGGAAAGACTATGTCCCAACTCAAAGTCAGATAGGAAAAAGAATTCCTACTCATTCTTTTGTTTCATTCAGGCCTTCGCCAGATTGGATGAGACCGATCGGCAGTGGGGAGGGCAATCTGCTTCACTCAGTCTACTGATTCAAATGCTAATCTCATGCAGAAATGCACCCACAGACACACCCAAAAATAATTTTTAACCAAATATCTGAGCACTGTGTGACCCAGTCAAGTTGGCATATAAAATTAAACATCATACTGGGTTTTTTGTTTGCTAGTAAATTCTGTTTCTAATGAGTTGTGGTTCATGGATTCTATCACTTTCTGAAAATTTATTGAACTGCTTACCAGTGATTTGTACATTTTCTCTACTTATTGTGCTTTTAGTTATTTTTTGGCATTATAAGAAACTCTATCCTCAGCCCTCCTTCCTTCCTCTCCCTATTTTATCCCTACATAAATTTGCTGTCACATTAAGAAACCAACTTGGCTATTGTAAGAAGCAGATAACCATGTCTAGAAACAGGTGCAGCTAAAATGAGCTTTACAAAGAAGTTACACTGTCATTTTATCATTAATCAAATCTAGCATCATTAATAAGGGAATAATGAAATGTTCTGTTATGTCCTAATGTGACTCAATGTTGAGCTCAGAGCACCACTTATACAGTAGTCTTATTAAAGTTTCTGATTCCATATGTAATAAGAATATAAAAATATGACATAATACATAGAAAATCACCTAGTGCCTTGAACGATTTCACACAGACACACAAAGACACATACACATACAGAGACACATATAGTGGAACAGTGGTTATATCACAAAAATCCATTTATAGACAAGTATACTGTAGTATTTATGGGTGAAGTATCATAATATCTGTAATTTACCTTAGCATGTTTCATAAATTACATGTGTGTGTATTTGCATGTGCACATGTGAAACATACATGTGAAAATACTAACAATTCTTGAATGTGGATATATGGTTGTTTGACACCCTATTTTTTCAATTTTCTGTATGTATGACAAATGTTTTATAAAACATTTTTAAATGACAAAGCACTCCTAATTTTTTTGAAGTATTGAGAAAATGAAATGAGATAAACTCTGCTGTACAGGTAGACCTGTTATGAAACAACAGAATTCAAGGTAACAATTATTTAAAGGAAGAGACATAAGATACATGAGAATCAAGAATATTTATCCACTTCAAAATATAACTTCAAAATATTCAAAGCAAAAAGTAATAGACAGATGGAATGGCTAAAATCAACAACACAAGAAACAACAGGTGTTAGTGAGGATGCGGTGAAAGGGGAACCCTCTTGCACTGTTGGTTAGAATGCAAACTGGTGCAGCCACTCTGGAAAACAGTATGGAGGTTCCTCAAAAAGTTCAAAATAGGGGACACATGGGTGGCAGAGTGTATTGAGCATCCGACTCTTGGCTTCAGCTCAGGTCCTGATTGCAGGGTCATGAAATCGAGCCCCAGGTTGGATCTGAAGACTCTCTTTCCGGCTTCTTCTGCCCTTTCCCCTGTTCATGTTCACTCTCTCTCTCTCTCTCTTGCTCTAAAATAAATTAAATATTTTTTTAAAAGTTAAAAATAGAACTACCTTACAATCTAGCATTTGCACTATGGGGTATTTACCCGAAGAATATAAAAATACTAATTCAAGGGGATACACACACCCTGATGTTTATAGCAGTGCTATCAACCATAGCCAAATTATGGAAAGAGCCCAAGTGTCCATCAAATAATGAGTGGATAAAGAAGAGGTGGTATATACATACAGTGGAATACTACTCACCCATAAAAAAGAATGAAACCTTGCCATTTGCAATGACATGGATGAAGCTAGAGAGTATAATGCTAAATGAAATAAGTCAGTCAGAAAGACAAATACCATACGATTTCACTCATATGTGGAATTTAAGAAATAAAACAAAGGGGAAAAAAAGAAACGGAGAGAGAGGCAAACCAAGAAACAGACTCTTAACTATAAAGAACAAAATGATGGTTCCCAGAGGGGAGGTGGGGGGGGGAGGTGATGGGGACTAATGAGGGCTCTTGTGATGAGCACAGGGTGCTGTATGGACGTATTGAATCACCATATTGTACACCTGAAACTAGTATCATACAGTATGGTAGCGAACTGGAATTTAAATTAAAACTTAAAAATAAATAAATAAATTTAAAACAAAATAGGTGACAGATAATAAATATGAAATTTGCCTTAATGAAATCTAAAATACAAAATAATCTGTGGGTTGAGATTAAATATGTGAAGTATTATCAAAAATTAGGATCTCAGAAATATTTCTTTTCTTGCTTATTTCTTCCACCCATTTCTATACAACTAATCTCTTCTTGTACTCTAAAATTCACTCGAAGATCTAAAAGATCTATTCCTTGTATTTTTTTGTCTGAGACCCAGACCTGTGCCTGCTGCTGAGTATCTCTTCTGAAAAGTTCCTTGAAGCTCTAGAGCCAACAGCAGTCTATACCAGCCCTCATTTTAGAGAGTTAATCCTTCAAGAGATTCAAAGACTAAATTAGTTGTTTAGAAAGAAGTTAATTCTCGTGTTTCTCAGATTACTTAGCTAAAGGGACACCAGCAGGAAGTGCTGGTGACAGTACAGTTCCCCTGCGTTCTGGGGGTGTGGGAGGCTTACTGTCAGGTTCTGAGGAAAAAGAGCTTTATGTTCATCTGTAGAGACACTGTAGCAAGGGGACAGATGACTGTTTTTGACGAAAGCACAAAATGCAAAGGATAATGTACCTGATCTTCTCACATAAAAGGGATAAAACAAGGAAGAGGTAAGAGATTTCTTTAGGGTCGAGAGCTTCTCTCATAGAACAACGTTGCCAGAATCCTGCAATTAACAGCAACCATTCAGGCTCAAGTATCTGAGAGTATCAATCCCTCTCTAGCCCATTCATTAAGATGCCAAAATAATTTTCTAATATTTAAGTCCGATTCTCTCTATTCTCTGCTTAAAGGGATCATTAGGTCTATATCATCTACAGGGTACAGTTCAAACTTCTCAGCTGGTCACGTAAAGGTATCTATTCTGTGCCCGATGCCGGCATCTAAATAATCACCTGGGAAAATTTATCTTTACATCAATTGGTCAATTCAGAAAAGTCCTTGAACTTTCAGTGTTATTTCATATTTCCTTATCCTGGAGCACCCCTCTCTTGCCAAACTTTCTCTGTTCCTCATTACCACCATTAGAATGTTTAGTGACCATTTTTTAATAATTTCATCAGAGAGGTCATAATGTCCAGGAATACTTCTCAGCAATTCCCTAATAAACCCTGCATACCACCCCTAACCTGACACGTGTTCTGTTTATATGTTATATGCCTCACCCTCATTAATATATGTTGTGTCCCTCTGTGTCCCATGGATTTAGAAATTATTTTGGAGGAGGAAAGTCAGAGAAAAATCTTGTCCATCTCTATATAGAAGTGCTGATTCAATGGCTGAGACATAACACACATTCAGTCCACACCAATTTAAACACTCCTATGAACACATGTACACACACTTAAACACACACATAAGCACTCACATACACATACACAGGACACATATGTTTAAACTGTTACAACTACTAACTCAGAGACAGAAAGAAAAAACAAAACCAGAGGAAGACGCAGAGACAAATACAGTAATGGAAATATATTTGGGGTCTCTGCGACTTTTTTCTGTATGTGATTGTGAAAGAATATGTGTCTACCGATTCACTCTTGCAATCCTTTTTATTTATCCATTTTACTTTTCATCAGGTTATTTTTCTCTCTCTATCCACATTCCTTGGTATCCTTTCTTTCTATACCTTCCCTCTACCTGGCTGAGCTCTGTCTCTTTCCAAATTCTCCTGCAGCTGCCATGTCCACATAGGTTCCTTTGGAGTAGACTCAGGCACATTACCATGGTCTGAGAATATTATCTAAGAATGGAACCATCAAGTACTTCCACAATCTCCCAGCCTAAATTCCGCAGCTAGAGCCAAAGGAGTGAGATGTTCCATGTCATCACTCCCTGAAACCTACCACAGGAAAAGGACAGAAACTGAGCCTAGACCCTAGTACTTGAAAGTATTTGGACACAGGACAGGATGCAATGATCTCAAAATGCCTTCTAGTCTTCTTAGGGGTTCCATCACACTGGCCTCGGCATTGGTCTCTGCCAACTCCACTAGTGTTTATCCTACTTTCTCCTAAGGTAACCAATTTGTGATTTGGAATTTTTGACAACTGCACCAAGCTGGTTTAGCACACTTTCCTATTAAGGAAACTCAAAAGCAAAAAGACATAAATGAAGCTGTCAGCTCAACCTCCCATTCGTGAATCAAAACTTTGTGGCTTCCCTGCTTCCAGGGCAGAGAATGCTGTACTATTTCACAGTGTCTATGAATAGAAGACACAGATATTTCTGCACAGTGCATCCTGCTTTTATCTGGTCACCCAGTGATTGCCTTCATGACTGCTTGCTCCAGGAGATCACTGAATCACTGCTGAATTAGGTATCTTGCTTTATATATTCCTCAACATGCCACCAGTATAGTCTACTGCCTATTTCTCTATTTCTCTATCTTAACTATATAAATGGCACATGAAGTAGATATAAAAAGCATTTACTGAAGATATTCTTAAAACAGTCTTCCTCCAAAATCTTTCAGTCTTCTATGAATGGAACAGCTAATTACCACACCTTTCAAAAATTTATTACTCTGACATTTATTTCTCTGAACTAATTCAGAATGAAATTTCCTAACGTAAGTGCTTAAAGACAATAGATTGTGTCCTTGCCTGTTTAATGTTCAAAAATAGATACGTGTACAGTCCAGAATTTAATATAGGTATATAGATAATGATTATATTATATGAATATCATTTATAGAAATAATCCAAAAAATTAAATATATATTAATTTATGAATGCATAAGCCAGTCTAAGGCTCTATTTTTTCCTTTTTCCTTTAATTTCTAATTTCATGACTGTGCCAGCTTCCCTACACACATGGGGGAAATGATATAACTACTGGGTCAGATTATGGTGAACATTATATGCATATATGTCTATAAAATAATGTGTTAATATCTATCTCTATATATACTATTTCTATATATACATTTAGAATACATTGCTATATTAGTGTAAGATATTATTATTTTTTATAATTCTAGCTGCCACATTACTTGTTTATAATCTCTCAGATATTATCAATGTTATTCCACATTCTGTTCCATTAATAACCCTCTGAAGTATAGGAGGATTGCAACCTGAAGACACCTCTTTGGCTTAAATGACTACTTCCTACTAATGATGGAATTTGAATAAATCACTTATCTTTTCTAAACATCAATATATTCATCTCAAAAATGGAGAAAGTGCTATATATTTTACAGTACTATCTTGAGGGTATAGCAAAATAATGGAAGTACTTATAAAATTAGATTTGCATACAAATTTCAACATCATCACCAACATTCTCATTATTACTAATTCTTAAAGAAAAGTTGCAGCTTCTGGATAAATAATATTGGTCTCAATATTCCCCCCTGCAATTCATCCTCCTTCCTGCTGGGTTAGACATAAAATAACCCTACTTTTTAAAATGCAGGAAACATGAACTCTAACACAGACCTTCCAAGACCTCTGACTAGTTAGCTATCTGTCTTGAGGAAAACCCTCAGGACTCGTTCCCTAATCTGCTTGGTCCTGACACCATAGATTACAGGATTGAGGGCTGGGGGAACAACCACATAGAGATTGGCCAAGAAAATGTGGATATATTGAGGAATATTGTGGCCAAATCGGTGTGTCAAGAAAGAGAAAAACGCTGGTGTGAAAAAAGCTAAGAGGACACCAATGTGGGAGCCACAAGTGTTAAGAGCTTTGAGTCGAGCCTCCCTGGAGGGCAGGCAGAAGACAGCATGGAGGATCCTGACATAGGACAGAATTATAAGGAGCACATCCAATAATAAGAGAGAAATGTTGCCAAGGCCAAACAGAATGTTCACTTTGATGCTGGCACAGGCCAGACGGGCAATGCCCATGTGTTCACAGTAGGTATGAGGGATGACATGGTGGCCACAGAAGGGCAGCCTCAGGAGAAGAAACACCAGTGGGGTCACCATGCATAGACTCCGCAGGATAGCAATGCCTCCAATGATGCTGATGATTCTGCTGGTGAGGATCATGGTGTACCGAAGGGGTTTACAAATGGCAATGTAGCGGTCAAAGGCCATGGCCACCAACACAATGCTCTCCATGACAGTGAAGAAGTGGATGAAGAACATCTGCAAAAGGCAGCTTTCAAAAGATATATCCCTGAGTCTGAACCAGAAGATGCCCAGCATTTTGGGGATGGCAACTGTGGACAAGCCCAGGTCGATGGAGTCCAACATGGCCAGGAAGTAGTACATGGGCTCATGGAGACTATGTTCAGTCTGGATCGCCAACAGGACAACAGCATTCCCCAGGAGTGCAATAAGATATACAAAGAAAAAGGGAAATCCAATCCAGAAGTGCATACCTTCCAGCCCTGGGATACCCAGGAGGAGGAATGAAGAAGGATGGAACTGGGTGTCATTAGGCATAGCTATTTCTTCTGTCACAATTTTTGCACAATTCTTTGTACACATCAGAGACAATTATTGACTTCCCATTAGTGAATTTTTTTCCTCTTCTCCCTTCATCCAGATTTCTGGTAAAATGCAAAAGAACATTTTTTAATTTTTTATTATTATGTTCAATTTTGATCTTCCCTCGTTCTAATTCAAAAAGAAGTTAAGTAATTATTTCAGTCAACAATACCATGTTATATACTTCAAAATTGCTAAAAGATTATGTCTTAGGTGTTCTCACTCCAAAAAAGAAATTGATAATTATGTAATGTGATAGGAAAAAACTATGGTGGTATTCATACAGTAATATATAAATGCATTGAATCAAAACACCATACACCTTGAATTTACAGAGTGTTTTATGTTAATTATATTTAAATTTTTTGAAAAAGGAAAGAGGATTAAAGACACTCCTCAGTTCGTCCTGTCCTCTCCTGAGCATCATGTGGTACCAGAAACAGAACCAGACTTAATCTGATTAATAAGAAAACTGACATAAAGACAAGAGGACAGAAGAATATCCCCGTACAGTTGAAATTCAAACTCTGGAGTGTAACCAGAAATAAATGGGAAACATTAAATTCCATAGCCTGTGTATCTGATCGTGTTCCACAAATTTTTACGTAATGGGCTTAGTGCTTTCTTTGGTATTTGTAATCCCAATCATTTCCCTATTAGGGAATCGAAAAACCCCAAAATGTAGTGTACATAATCCTGTGTGGACGTGTGCATAGTTGTGTTTATACATTTTTATGGGTGCTTGTGAATACTAGGTGGTCTGGTTCTTAGAGCAGAAGAAACAATTTACCTTTGTTTATTCATATGCATGAAAAACCTCTGCCACATAAAAGTTGTCAATTTAAGAAATTCATAAATAGAAGAACTAATTAAGAAGAGACAGGACAAGAGGCACCTGGGTGGCTGAGTCGGTTAAGCAGCTGTCTTCAGTTCAGGGTCTTGGGATCAAGCCCCACATTGGGCTCCCTGCTCAGCTGGGAGTTCTGCTTCTCCCTCTCCCTTCCTCTCTCCCGCTGCCCCTCCCCTCTGCTTGTGTGCTTGCATGTGCATGTGTGCTCTCCCTGTCTCTCTCAAATAAATAAATAAAATCTTAAAAAGAAGAAGAGACAGAACAGCAAACAATTTCAGTGTCATATTTTAGAAAATAACTCAGTTCCCATCATAATTTGTTCTTGAAAAAATATTATCTATCAGATTTGAAAAATGACTAGGAGAGGGAGAAACTCGACAAAGAATATTTTATAGTTATGATGAAACATGAATGGAGAGATTATTTTAATCTAGGTAAATTTATCATCTGGAGAGTGTATAAGTAAATATATTCAGTACATAAAATGTACAGTTGTAGGCCAGCTTGGGGAGGGGAGACTAAATATTCTGGGCTAGACCACTTTCAAATATATCTTTGCCTGATATCCATGGGGAGAGGGCAGGAACATCTTAAACATCATAAAATACAGTTCCTACCAAGAGTCTACCCTAGCTCTCATGTCTTTACCGATGTCTCCCTTAAGGTAACATTGAAAGAGGAAGTATCAAGTGATTTTGTTTTATAGCACTCATCCCGAATATGTGGGATCTCTGAACTTATTTATAGTAAATTAAAATTTTAAAACAAAAAAGGAAAAAGCTCATTACTTCACGGTTTATTTGGGAAAAACTAGTCCTCTAGAAATTGTGGAACTGATTGCATGTGATGTGTGCAATTGTGCAGAAAGCTTTAATTTAACTTTAGGAATACTTGGGTATTGGTGTAAGTCAGAACTGACAGGCATCCATCAGGGACAAAAGCATATTAAAGTCAGTACATTCTATTTTAAACCCATGCCGAGGTAAATGGCTTGCTAACTATGCCCATTTGAAACCTACAAAGAGTAACAAAAAATGAAAGATAATTTCATAATTGGGGAAATTCTAAGAACAGATCTCTGTATGTGTATGCATGTGTAAGTAGACTTGGTCTGCTAGGCCAGGGAGGAGAAAATTGAAGTTCTCAATTTTGTAATGTGAAACTATCAGAGACAGTTTTCTGCCTTTGATTTGTGGAGAATAGACAAGGTCAGTGGAGAAGTACTCTTCGCAATTTATTCCATCAAATACTTAGGAGGTCCTCTATGCACCAGCATTGATTAGGAAATATGAATATAAGTTTGGATAAAACTTGTCACATACCTTCAAGGAGGCAATTAAAGGGTAGGAGAGAGAAAATTCCAAGAAGAAATTAAAACCTGCATTGCAAGTGCTGTGTTAGAAGTGTGTACAGAGTGTTGTGGGTGTGGAGCTGGATCAAGGAGAATTCCATGAAGCGATTAGTTCTGATGCTAAGAACCCACAGAACAAATTTTCAGCTAAAGAAGGAAATAAATTTTATTCCAGGTGGAGTGAAGAGCAAGGAGAGAGTGAAAATACAAGCAGAGTAGCCAGTCAGGGCACAAAAAAGGCATCTGTTATCATCCTGATGACCTTATCCAGAAATTCGGTATGTTGATGACCAGATTCTTAATTGTCTGGTGTCTTTGGTCACTCTTGGGGTTCCATATAACAGAAACCAAAAAAATAAAATAGGGCTACATCCCTAGAAAATCAACTTATCCTACGTATTTCTATGGATTTTTAGGAAGGCTTGAAAATTGGTGCCTCTGAAAAAAACCTCATTTTCAGTCTCTAAACATTGGTCAAAGCAACCAATCACTTATCATTCTGTAGTTACTTCAACATCTATTCATATATCTTCCAATCTCTCCTGGGTTTAGAAATAGACTGGGTCCCAGCCCCTCATTTAACCTCTTAACTCTAAGGTGCTACGTGGGATTATAGCCACCTATCCAGAAGCCATTTCCTCCAGGTGCCATCCCCTTACTTGACATTCCATCAACCTCTTCTACACCCCAGTATCCACTTTCCCATTTCCTGGAACCGCCAGCAGAAGGAGAAGACATGGTGGACACCTCCTTTCCCATCCTTACCTAATCTTGCCGTCTCATGGCCATCCTGCTTTCATGCGCCTTTTTGTTCCCTCAGATGCTTCACCACCCTAGGTCTCATTTTCAAAGGGAGTCTATCCTTCAGGGCCATACTTCAAGATTCATTTATTCACAAATCCATGAATTCAAAAACACCGATTAGTCACCTTTACTATACCTGACACAGTTCTAGAGACAGAGAGAGCAAGTCCTCGCCCTCCTGATACTGACATTTATGCACCTCTATGAAGAGTCAGAAACAATGGGTGTTATACGCAAATAATGAATCATGGAACTTTACATCAAAAACTAGGGATGTACTGTATGATGACTAACATAATATAATAAAAAATATTATTAAAAAAATAAAATAATCACCTTAAAAGCTAAAAAAAAAAAAAGAAAAGAAAAGAAACAATGGGTAAATTGATACAGGATGCATTTGTCCATTTCCTTCCACATCTCACCTTTTAGTTTTGCGTGTTAGATTTCGCATGGTCATAAGTACAAGCACACACAGGTAAAAGTGTAACCTCAGGAGGTTAGGAGTAAGAGTGTGCACTCTCTCTTTATCTTGTTTTCATTTTCACCTTTCCTCCATCTCTCCATACTAACTTGCCATAAGCTTTCCCCCATTCCTTTTGCTGTTTTTCACAATTTAATCATGATATGACTTACGTTGGTCTCTAAATCTCTAAGAAACATTCCATGGTATCTTCTAGGGACATGTCTCTTATTATGCTGAATAGAAGATATTTATATTTTTCTTACAGCCCCACTTCCCCTGAGATGGGCATAAACAGTATCCTGGAGATCCATTCCCAGGGAACTGTTAACTATTCGACCTATCTGGCAGCTGCCAGGAAGTACCCCCCTACAGGGTGCATCTTTATTTGACCTGACTCAAAGCTCATTTACTACGAGCAGCCTTTTCCCTGGGCTATTAGTTAAAAACAAGTAATAGAAATTATTTAACACTGCAGCTCCCTGAAGCAGGAATATTAGTTGGAGCTAAAAAGAGATTGACTTAAAAGGAAAAACTGGGGAGTGAATTGACCATACGGAGTTTTTCAAAGTTCTGAAATATTCCTAAACTATAAAGCCACACACATGTACATGGCAGGACATGAGAAATCCCTAATCTGTCATCTCTGGCTGACCTTGAGGAAATAATATTAAAATACAGAATACAGTTCATTACACTAGAAAATATCTGGTGCACTCAAGAAGTCATCCCCCCCCCCATCTCTCTCTCTCACACACACACACATACACAAACACAGGGTGGGTGGGGTTTTTGTTACATTGCAGAATGTAAATTTTTTTCATAAAAAAACTATAGAAAAATATCCCTATGAATATACATTTAAAAAAAACTACTAGCAAACTAACTGCAACAGCGGAGTAAAAGGATTATATACCATGACCTACTGTAGTTTATCCCAGAAATGCAAGGTGGTTCAAGAGAATCAATAAATATATTACCTAACATTAATGAAATAAAGAAAAAGACACATGACCCTCTCAACTGATGCGGAAAGAACATTTGACAAAATCTAGAAAGCTTTCATAATAAAAATACTTGACAAACTAAGAATGTAAGAAAATTTCCTTGACATGATAAAGGGCATTCATTGGGGGGGGGGGGAACCAACAAACTACAGTTTGTATCATACTCAATGGTGAAAGACTGAAAACCTTCTCCCTAAGATCATACCCAAAACAAGAATGCCTGCTTTCAACACTGCTGTCTTACATTGTACCTGGAGTTCTAGCTAGAGAAATGAGGCAAGAAAAACTCATTCAAATATGAAAGGAAGGAGTAAACTATCTCTATCTGTAGATGATGTAACCTTATGTAAAGAAAATTGTAAAGAATACACAAAATTATTAGAGCTAATAAATGAATTCAGCAAAGTTACACAATGCAATTTCAACATACAGAAATCAGATGTATTTCCATATACTAGCAATGAAAACCTAAAAAAGAGATTGAGAACAAAATTCCATTTACGACAGCCTCAATATAATAACATACGTACTTAGGAATAAATTTAACCAAGGAAGTATGATATTTGTATATTAAAATCTATGACATACTGCTAAAAGAAAGCAAACTATATTCTCTAGCTGTATCTGGAGTTTAGAAATGGGACTACATATTGGAAATCTACAGGATTAATAAATTACACTGAGATCATTCTGAGCTTGATATCAAGACTGCCTTTGTGTTTATCATAGAATGACCCTAACTTCCTTCTCCAAATTTTCTAAAATCTTGAATGTAAACAGTGTAGAAAGCAAGGTAAATTTTACTTAGAATTCAATTGAAACTAGGCACAGAACACATACAATCGGGGCGCCTGCGTGGCTCAGTCCTTAAGCATCTGCCTTCGGCTCAGGTCATGATCCCAGCGTCCTAGGATCCAGCCCTGCATTGGGCTCCCTGATCTGCTGGGAGCCTGCTTCTTCCTCTCCCACTCCCCCTGCTTGTGTTCCCTCTCTCGCTGGCTGTCTCTCTCTCTCTGTCAAATAAATAAATAAAATCTTTTTTAAAAAACACATATAATTATTCACATCTAATATGACTTAGCTTCAAGTGAGAAAATATCATGTATCCTTGATCCTAAGCTGCAGCCTCTCACATTCCTCAATTCACAGACACTGAATTTATTGGATCAACAGTGAGGAAGAGAAAGAGAGGAAGACAGAAAGGGAGGTAGAGAAAGACAGAAAGAGGAAGAAAAATTGGAGGAATCAGATTAGAAAAAAGAAAGGGAGAAAGAATGACAGTAAGAACAGGACAGGGGAACATTTAAATAAACATGAGTAATGGTATTTTTAAAAAAAGAGTAATGACTAGAAAAGGAAGACAAAACTGTATTAACATATTAACATACAGAATATAAATCTATGGAACAGATGTTCTAATTTAAACATTGTCACTAAGCCATGGCTTGACTTTATTTTCTTCATCTACAAAATGACATTATTGGGTCAGTGTCCCTTCGGGGTCTAAGCTTACCTACAGAGAAGACATAGAGAAATGGGGAGAGTTCTCACCTTTTCCCACCAGCCATTCTACTCCCACACCACGGCTGCCTCCAGGCCACCTTCATTTTCCATCAGTGCTTTCCCTTTGTCCAGCTACATGGGGTGGGTGAGCAGAGTGGGCAGCAAAGGTAGCTTTGCCTTATCTGCCAACCCTAAATGAATTCCAATAAACAATAAAAATCTGGTACTACTACCTATTCTAACAGGAAACATAAAGCAGAGGTGAGATTATTAAAATGTGGGTGGTATGTGCCTCTGTTTTCCAAGTGTTGACACAGAACTCTTACTTCTGTACAAATATCTTCACAACTCTCTCTCGGATCTGCTTGGTCCTGACTCCGTAGATGACTGGATTCAGGGCAGGGGGGACAACCACGTATAGATTAGCCAAAAGGATGTGGATATAGTGGGGAATGTTTCGACCAAAACGGTGTGTCATAAAAGAAAAGTGCCGGTGTGTAAAAGCACAGCATGACCCAGACATGAGAACCACAGGTATTGAGGGCCTTTAGTCGGGCATCCCGAGAAGGAAGGCGGAAAACAGCTTGAAGGATAAGCACATAGGAGGAGGCAATCAGGATCACATCCACAATGATGGTGGAAATCACCATGAGCCCATAGATGATGTTGACCTTGATGGGAGCACAGGCCAACCGGGCAAGACCCATGTGCTCACAGTACGTATGAGGGATGATGTGATGCCCACAGAAGGGCAGCCTCAGAATGAGAAACACGAACGGAGTCACCAGAATTAAGTTTCTTCCACAACAACAGAGGCCAGGATGCCGATGGTTTTATGGGTGAGGATCATGGTGTACTGGAGAGGGTTGCAGATGGCAACAAAGCGGTCATAAGCCATGGCCACCAGGAGAACAGTCTCCATGCCTGTGAACATGTGGATGAAGAACATCTGGGCAAGGCAGCCCCCAAAGCTGATCTCTTGGAGCTTGAACCAGAAGATGCCCAGCATTTTGGGGATGGTGGATGTGGACAGACCCAGATCGATCACAGACAACATGGCCAGGAAGTAGAACATGGGCTGGTGGAGACTGTGTTCGGTCCTGATCACAAAGACAATGGTGATGTTCCCCACGAGGGCAATCAGGTACACAATACAGAACGGGAAAGCAATCCAGATGTGGACAGTTCCCAGTCCTGGGATTCCTAGCAGGTGAAAGAAGGCGGGATGGAACTGGGTGTCATTGATGGAAGTCATTCTCCCAGCAAGTGTCACTGAATTCCTGTTAAGGTGTAGGGAATGTTACTCTATGGTCTTTTCTTATCGAGGTCCTAGAAAATGAAAATAACTTCAATCGCTGTGTTAGAGGTAATGGCAGGAGTAGTTGATTGCAAACATTAGTCTCTTCTTTCCAGAGGGTAATTGAGTAAAGTAACTCTCTTAATACACATTATTATTCTGAGATTCTTCATAGGCGATATTATCTGTGCCTTTAATTTATACTAATATGAGATCAGAAGGAACTGACAATATTTCACATTGTAGTACATGCCTACTCTCCTTCAATACCGTGTCCTCCATGACAGTTTGCTGTATGAAACATTCAGATATGATGTCTACATCTCTTGTATTTTCATATTAGTGTGCACTGCTGTCATAACATACATTTTTTTCCTTTGGTTTAGTCTTTCCTATCTTTTCCATTTTCCCCCATTTTTAAAAAATTTTTATTGTGATAGAATACACATAACATAAATTTACTATCTTAACCATTTTTAAGTTTAAGTTTCAGTAGTATTAAGGACATTCATACTGTTGTACAACCATAACCACTGTCTCCAGAACTTTTTCATTTTGCAAAAGCTGAAAATCTGAACTCATTTTCAGTAATTTCTCCATGGCCCCCTCTCACCATCTCTGTCACTACTATTCCACTTTTCTTTATCTCCCCTAGTCACCCATGTGCCAGACTCCAGTAACCACTATTCTACTTTCAGTTACTGTGTGTCTGGCTTTTTTTTTTTTTTTAAGATCCCATATAAACCTGAGATAATGTAATATTTGTCTTTATGTGACTGGCTTATTTTATTTTAGTATTATGTGCTTAGATTCATCCACGTTGTTGCAGTGGCAAGATTTCCTTCTTGCCTTCTGGATAATATTCCATCATATATATAGATCACATTTTTAAGATTTCTATCCCCAAGTAGGAATTTAAGATAAGTTGGCAAAAGTGAATATTAATCTGTGAAGTCTCTTCCCCATATGAAGTTCTTTTTCAGTAGCTGTTAATTTCCGTAACTGATGAGAAATGTGACAGCAAATCTGATCTGGTGCCTATGGGCTGGAAGAATGGGAAGTGGTTGCTTAATGGACACAGGATTTCCTTCTGGAATGATGAAATTTTATAGCACTACATAGTGGTAACAGTTGTATAGTGTTGTAAATGTACTAAGTGCTACTGAACTGTAAACTTTAAAATGGCTAAAATGGTAACTTTTATGTATATTTTACAATAAAAAAATTGCTCGTTATATATATACCCAATAAAGTCCATAGAATTAGTCCAAGCATTTCATAGACTGAAAACAGAATAAGGAAGAAGGAAGGAGAGAAAAAGATAAAATATTACCTATCATAAGTATTATGTGAAATAACAAGAACTGGCAATTGATAGAGTAGCAGACAGCAAGCTTCCTGAAATTTCCCTAGAGCTTCTCTTCAGCTGATGTAATGATCAAAGGGGATTCCTATTCATTTTCATTTCAATGCCTCAGATTCCCTGGCACTGTAGACTTCATTACAAATCCCAACACACACACAACAAAATTTTGTTAATACCTCTTAGCGCATATTGAGGGTGTATATAGACATATGTAGATTTCAGTTGAATTCAGATTTGCTAAATGACTCCCTAAGATGGAAGATGAGAACTTGGTAAGTTTTTCTGATCAGTGAGTCTGCAGTATATGCTTCAGATTGCAATTGGTTTCACAGAAATTGAGTTAAGGCTTAGAGTATTGGGGTAGGGAATGAAATGGCAGAGATCACTGGTCTGGGGAGGTGTAGGAAGAAGACTAAGATGGGAAAAAGTTGGGGAGGAAATATCTGCTAGGCACCTACACTGTTTCAGGCATAAAACCTCATCCAGCAAGAATAGAATCAGGACTCCATTCCAGGCCACAATGCCAGTGATATGAAATGCTGTCTACTTTTCTTCTTTTTCCGATACATATTGCCTTGATAGTCACACACGCGCGCGCACACACACACACACACACACACACACAAACTAGCCATAGTAGGCAAATAAGGATAGAGTAATGAATTGAACTCGCTTATAGTTAGACTGATTCCACCCATATTCCTGATATGAAAAAAGATACAATATGGTGATCAGCTGTTGTCTCTCTCTATGCTTTATATTTCAGAAGGATTAAACTGAATTCAAACTTGATTATTGGGAGACCTGACTTTATGACTGATACCATGACCCAAGGTAAGCCAAGAGGTGAAAAGTATAGCTACAGCAAAAACAAAAAATATCTTTGGAACTAAATGAGTAGGTGTATAGTAAGGAATTTTGCCTAACCCAAGAGAAGTCTGGCCTTTGTTCTTGGCTTCTAGGAAGTTATCTGTCATATCTGATAGGAGTTTAGGGTGGGGGCTGGTCAAACCAGATCTTAGTGTAAGGGGACTGGCCATACCATAAATAACAACAATATAACTTAGGGTGACGACTTTGGGTCATGTGGCATCAATCAGTCTGAAGACTGAGTTCAACCGTCTGTGCAATTAATCAATCATGTATACATAATGAACTCCAGTAAAAGCTCTGGACACCAAAGCTCAGGTGAGCTTCCCTGGTTGGCAATATTAACTCTATACAGATTGTCACACATTAATGCCTGGAGGTAACTCATCCTGACTCCATGGGGGAGGACAATGGATGCTTCCTATTTACAAACCTCACACTCTGCCCCCAGCACCTTCCCTATAATAAACTGTAACCATGAGTATAATAGCTTTCACTGAGTTCTGTAAGTCCTTCTAGTAGATTATTGAACTTGGGGGTAGTTTGGGGAACTTCCTGAACTTCCAGTTGATGTCAGAAGTGAAGACAGTATGAGGAACTGTGCCCTCAAACTTTGCTGTGTAGCCAGCTCCAGAGCACAGATCAGAATATAAAGCCATAGAAGTCAACAGGGTCTTCGGAAAGAATATCTGGAGAAGATTATCATTCCTCCTTGCCAATTTATCTTAACTTCCTACTTGGGAATACCTTAATTTTAGGTATCTGGACCCTAAGAATTATGTGGATTTGTTGCTAGATTCTCAGTTCTGTTCCATTGTTTCTTTTTCTTTCTTCTTTTTTTTTTTCACAGTAACACTGCCATAATCAACCCAGTTTTGTAGAAAATCTCAACAGCTGATATTGCAAATCTTCCAGATTCTTCTTTGAGGTAGTTTGGTTATTCTAGGGCCTTTATTTCCCTACTCCTTATTTTCTTTCTCCCTCCTTTCACTACCTCCACTAACAAGTTTGCAAAGATAGGTTCACATCAGTGTCACAAATCTTAGTTTCGCCTAATTTCACATCTTGATTCTGCTGTTTATTAGCATAGTAAGCAATGGGAAGTTAATGAACTTATCAAAACCTCTCTCTTCCATAAACCAGATACCAGCAGAACTTGTGTTATGGAACTGTGGGGGAGAACTAAATGAGATAATATTGCAAATAATGACAGCAACAATGTCTGTTGCTGTACCTATGATGATTATTGTGGTGGTTTTTATTATTCTCAATTTTATCATCTTCTAATAGAATTTATATAGTGCATTTAATTCCTCTGAACCCATAATTTCAAGAAAGACACAGTGTTAGCTTCTACGTGGCACGTTAGCCCCTCAGACTTGTGGTGCAGGTCAGGAATGATACTGGAATTATTTATGGAGAGCTGAAAAAGGGGAAAGAATCAAAGTCCTTTAGAAAAACGTATTTCCTTTGTTTGGAAATCCTTTGTTAGGAAATATTTTTATTTTTAATTTTTGTAGATCTCAGTTTAATGTGGATGAATTGTCCAATGGGAAACAGCGACAACTTTTGAAAATCATGCCATTGTCAGCCTACAGAAGAATGTCTTCTCTCAATGTCACTGAATCCCACCCTTCTTCATTCCTATTGCTGGGGATTCCAGGGTTGGAAATTGCACAAATCTGGCTTGGATTTCCCTTCTGTGCTGTGTATCTGATCGCTCTTGTTGGAAATGTTATCATTCTGTTTGTTATCTGGACTGAACATAGCCTTCACCAACCCATGTTCTACTTTCTGGCCATGCTGTCAGTGATTGACCTAAGTCTCTCTACTACCACCATCCCCAAGATGCTGGGTATCTTCTGGTTCAACCTTCAGGAGCTGTGCTTTGGGTGCTGCGTTGCTCAAGTCTTTTTTGTACATTTTTTTACAGTCATGGAGAGCATTGTACTTCTTGCCATGGGTTTTGATCGCTATGTAGCTATTTGCAACCCCCTCAGGTACAGTCTGATCCTCACCAACAGAGTCATTGGTGTGATTGCTGTGGTGGTAGTTCTAAGAAGCTTATGCATGATTGCTCCCATCATTTTTCTCCTCCTGAGGCTGCCTTACTGTGGACATAGAATCATCCCTCATACCTATTGTGAGCACATGGGAGTGGCACGTCTAGCTTGTGCCAGCATTAATGCCAATGTCTACTATGGTCTTGGGAATATTTCTATCTTGTTTCTGGATGTGATTCTTATCATTATCTCTTATGCTAGGATCTTATATGCTGTCTTCCACCTCCCCTCCCAAGATGCCCGCCTAAAGGCTCTGAATACCTGTAGCTCCCATATTTGTGTCATCTTTGCCTTCTTTGGTCCAGCTCTCTTCTCCTTCCTCACTCACCGCTTTGGTCATGGCATCCCCCAGTATATCCATATCCTCCTGGCTAATCTCTATGTGGTCATACCCCCTGCCCTCAACCCAGTCATTTATGGCATCAGAACCAAGCAGATTCAGGAACGGGTACAGAGCCTCTTTGTTGAAAAAAGATAGAATGAGGGGTAATTCATTCAGGTTATGAAGGTAAAGAGTCTGAAAAGACCAAAATTTATGATAAAATTAATATAAATTTCTTTCACCAAAATTAATTGTGTGTGTGTGTGTATTCAGAAAAACATATTGTCTGTAATTGTTGGAGGCCTGTATGTGTCTGTGTGTCTGAATGTGTACTTGCAATGATATCCTCTATTGACCCCTGGCATAGAATATTACATACAAGAGTAAATTTCAAGGGGGAGAACTTTGATTCACTGAAATAACTTTCTGCTAAAACTGTATGGCGTTCTAGATCTCTTACAGGTGATAATAAGATTTCTTTAATAGAGGTGTTCAACTAGAGATCACATACTCAATGTCAGAATTGAGTGAAATGCAAAATGTTTCTATAAGTAATAAAATACTGCCTAAAAATAAGTAGTATAATTTTTACTAAAGCCTTTGCAAGAAAAAGGTGGAAATTAGACTAGATCTTTTGTTTTTTTCCGCCTTTCTGTGCTCTCAAATTCCTGATTCTGTGAAGCTCCTTATAAGACTAATCCCTATAGCATACACCCTCATTCTTGAACTGGCAAATTTAATACTGTGTCATCTGGATAGCCCTTCGTGGAGTTAAAAAATGCTTACTGAACAAATAAAATTTTAAAAGGGAATATTTTTCAACAACTAATAAAGCAGTTTGGTTTAAAACACAGACAATAAAAAGAGATAATTTTACCTAACAATTGGAGTCATATTTTGGAACGATTAAAAGCTGCATTCAGTGGTCTGATGCTTATTGTATAGAAAATTGAAGATCAGTAGGGGAAGAAAGGGATAAAGAAAGGGGGGGTAATCAGAAGGGGGAATGAAGCATGAGAGACTATGGACTCTGAGAAACAAACTGAGGGCTTCAGAGGGGAGGGGGGTGGGGGAATGGGATAGGCTGGCGATGGGTAGTAAGGAGGGCACGTATTGCGTGGTGCACTGGGTGTTATACGCAACTAATGAATCATCGAACTTTACGTCAAAAACCAGGGATGTACTGTATGGTGACTAACATAATATAATAAAAAAAATCAAAAAAAAGAAAGAAAGAAAATTGAGTAGCACTGGAGTCTATGAAGTGGTGAGTAAAATTATTGTGTGGAATTTTTGAAAAGTCTTGTCTCACACTAGATTTAGAAAGGATAAGATATTGACAATTAGTGAAGCACAAAGGTAATTTTCAGATATCTTTATGACTCAAGAAGAACTAGAATTTAGATAGTGGTAATGCAAATAAAGACAAGGTATCTGGTGTGAAATAGGAGAGAGTCGTAGGGTATCCTTTAGCTATATAGTAGCAAGAGACAGCAAGGATGAATACTTATTTATCTGTTTTTAACAAGATAGCTTTTGTTGGGCACTGAAATATGTAAGAAGAAAAAAGAAAATTACTCGTGAACATCAAAAATGCAAATATAAGAAAGGGGATGGAAAAAGAAATTGAATTGTAAAGAACCTTAGAAAATTTGGTTTCTGAAGTGGATGAAATCAGTATAAAAAATGCATTCTTGGTTTTCAAAAATGGCAACAGGAAAGAAAGAATGGTAAATAAGATTAAAGTCAGTCAGATTTAACTTCAGAAGTTACAATACTAATCACCCAATTCACCACATTCCTGGTGATTTTGTTAATTTAATATACAAAACAAATGTTTTTGAAGTATATTATTAATGATGATTATTCAATCTCAGTGAGAAGAGTTAATATTGAGGTAACAGTAGAGGAGAAACAATAAGAACTAACATGTCCACAAGTTTTTATAATCATCCAATTAATTTCACATGTATGATTTAATTTCATATTCTTTATCCCTTAAAGTAATGAGGTACCAAATACCCCCTGACTTAGCCATGGAATCTCTCTGGTCACTTCCTAGTAGGAAACTAAATCATACATGGAATTTATGCAGCCTTAAAAGAAGGAAATCCTAATTCTACTCCTGAAACCAGTATGGCACTGTATATTAACTAAAATGTAAATTAAAATAAAAGAAATTAAAAAAAAAGAAGGCAGGGGCGCCTGGGTAGCACAGTCGTTAAAGCGTCTGCCTTCGGCTCTGGGCGTGATCCCGGCGTTCCGGGATCGAGTCCCACATCGGGCTCCTCTGCTGGGAGCCTGCTTCTTCCTCTCTCACTCCCCTGCTGTGTTCCCGCTCTCGCTGGCTGTCTCTCTGTCACATAAATAAATAAAATCTTAAAAAAAAAAAAAAAAAAAAAAAGAAGGCAATCTTGCCATTGCAAGCACATGGATGAAGCTGAGGACATCATGCTAAAGTGAAATAAGCTAGTCATATAAAGATAAATGCTGCGTGGTCTCCGTTTTATATGGAATTAAAAAAAAAAAAAAAAGCCAAACTCACAGTAACAGAAAGTAGAATGGTGGTTACCAGAGGTTGGGGCATGGGAGAAAAGAAGAGAGAAAAAAATTAAAACTAGAATGGTAGTTGGCGGGGGATAGGGTGAAGGGGTTATAGGGAGTTATTATTGAATGGATACAAAGTTTTAGTCTTTGCAAAATGAAAAATTCTGGAGATTAATGGTGGTTATGGATGTGCAACAATATAAATGTACATAATTCTACTGAACTGTACACTTAAAAATGGTTGAGACAGTAAATTTTATGTTATGTATATTCTACGACAATAAAAAATTGGGAAAATATTGGGACAGGCAGGAAACACATAACCCAAGGGGAAAAATGTGTATGTTATAATAGCAGTGATATAAAAATAAAAGACATAGAGATGGTATCTGGATGCTTTATAAAGAAGGCCATCATTGAGGACATGGGAATTGGGGGAAAGTTGAAGGAAAGTAGAAATGAGCAGTAGTTATTTCCGAAGTAGGACTTTTGATCTAAGACAGTGTAATGTTTTGGAGAGTCATGAAGTAGAATTAAAGTGTGGTTGGGCATTCACTGAAGGACTTTGCCAACAATGGTGTATATACTTTATCATATAAAGCCCAGAGTATATAATGGAGAAGCAGAGGGCATAAAAAGAAATATTAAGTAGAAATTAGAGAGTCAGATTTTATTTGGAAACATAAATGTTGATACAGTGGGGAGGATGGATACCATGAGGGAATGATCAGAGAGAGGCTAGGAAGTAAGCTTTTCATTCACCAAAAAGAGAAACAATGCAAGGAGAACAGATCAAATCTAACCAGAATTCTTTTGGACCACAGACATTATCTTCACTTTCTTAACCACTCAAAATCATCTGAACTTAGAAGATAAAAAAACTGGTTTTCTAACATCTTCAATTGTCCCCCAGTCTTCCTGTCTGTACTCAGGAAAATCCTGAGCTAAGGCACACCTTGGAACTAGCAGGTTTACTCCATCATCATCCAGGGCGGGAGACTCTAAGGATAAACTAGACTTTGAGCTCTAGCTAGATTCTGTTTTCTCAGGAGAATGTAGAGTTTTTTTCACCTTCTGCCAAAAGAGAGAAAACACATGAAAGCCCCTCTCCAAAGAATTTACCTTTTCACAATTAGTTATAGGTTGTAAGGAGACTCTTGGTGAGTTGGAAGAGAGTTGAATATTATCTACAGGTATAAACACTGTTAAAGATGTGGTTCATATATACAATGGAATATTATTCAGCCATCAGAAAGGATGAATATCTACCATTTGCATCAACATGGATGGAACTGGAGGGGATTATGCTAAGTGAAATAAGGCAAGCAGAGAAAGACAATTATCATACGGTTTCACTCATATGTGGAACATAAAGAATAGCATGGAGGACATCAAGAGAAGGAAGGGAAAAATGAACGGGGGCAAATCAGAGGGTGAGACAAACCATGAGAGACTCTGGACTCCAGGAAACAAGTTGAGGGTTATGGAAGGGAGAGGGGTGGGGAAATGGGGTAACTGGGTGATGGGTATTAAGGAGGGCACATGATGTGATGAGCACTGGGTGTTATATGCAACTAATGAATCATTGAACACTACATCAAAAACTAATGATGTACTATATGTTGGCTAACTGAACATTAATAATAATAATAATAATAGTAATAGTAATAGTAATAATAAAGTGTTGCTGCCGCAGAGTCTAATGTATCTATTTTAGGGGTCCCCATCTTTTGAAACCACAGTCATAACCCCAGCCTGCAGTAGGATTCATATATTTATATTAAACAAAGTAGAAGAGTGGCTAACAGCAGTTTCCCAAGAAGTCACACTTTGAAGACTTAATTGTGTCAAACTTAGTATTTTCATGGCTTCTGAAGGGAGCAGAATCAATATCATCCCCCATAGAGACTCCCCTTCAGGATATTTACCTTCCTAACAGCTCAGGAGACAAATCTCCCCTGAGCTAGGAGTTCTATCTGGTCTGGACAAAGAGTTAGATGGGCTTAATGACCCATGAGTCCCAGTTTATGCCCAGGGCACTCTGAAGGAAAAGCTCAGGGATTCTGGAACATGCCTAGACTTAGGGAGTTCCTCCTCATTATAAAGATTTTCTGCATGTGCCAGGATAGATTTGGGACCCGGAGGCTTGAAGGGGCTCCAATCACCATGTGTAAGCACCTGGGCTCATGCTGTGACCTTGCTCCAAGCAAGGGCTGGGAGAGGAAATATTAGAAAGGTAAGGATACACGGACAGGGGAGATGAGACACTACAGTGAGGAGGAGAAGAGGTAAGTGAGGATAGAAGGGGACAGTGGCCTCTCCTCTGCTCAGGAGTTATCCAAAGCCTCATTGTCCATTCTCTTCACAAAAGAACACAACAGAACACATGGGATTCGAACAGACATCAGAGGTTGAGCACAAAGATATGCCAATAGGTAATACGCAGAATTTCTCTCTCTTGTCTATGTCTCCCTATCTCTGTCTCTCTCTCACTCACATACATTCAGCTCACATAATATACTCCTCACAGCTAGAAAGCCACAAACAGTTTTACAGTAGCATAACCACATCTGCTATCACCAAAGAAATGAAGATTGCTCGGAGTAGCAAATTGTTGGTAGGGAAGCAGACGCGGCAACTAGGCTTGCTCTGGTTCATCTGGAGTAGAAAGAAGCTATCGCGTGCCACTGTCATATGTTTGAGGTTAGATGTGGAGGGGTGACTGATGTCATATCCAAATAAAATGATGTAGGCATTATACATTTGGTCTGCATTATTATGTTATTTTTTCTCCCACATAATCCTGGTTTAGAGATTGTCAATTCTAATTTGGCCACCTCATGGACCCACTACTTTATGGTAACATATCCAAGCCTTTCTTATTGGAGCCCAATATATCTGCTAGCTCAGCCATATCCAGTGCAGCCCTCTAGTTTTCTGCCAAGTGGCCCATTCATGACAGTCCCTGAAAGATGGTACCCACTCCCATCAACTGCTTGATCCCACCCAGCTTGAGAAATCTGTAAGAATGACAGAGAAAACAGTTTGCTTTCAAACTGAACTGCATTGGATTATGTGTGCACCCATGGAGTTCTAGAAATAAGTCTAAATGTGAAGCCCCGTGCTACTCATTCACTTTGGGATATTCTGTGTCATCCCCTCCTCCATACCTCCTTCATTTCACCCTATGGCCACCATGAGTTATTTATAAATAATAAACTCTTTACAATCAAGTAAGTTATTTGCACTAACAGGTGACATCTTTAGGTGTTCAGAGTTAAAAGAAAAAATTGGGGGAAAGACTAATAATTTAAATAACTACCATTTATTGAATATATCCTAAGAGTTAGTCCTTTACATGCATTGTTCTTATTTGTGCTTAAAACAAATCACATTAGATAGAATTTATTCACCCAATGTCGCAGAAAATAAAACGGATTTAGAAAGTAGAGAAATTTGTCCAAGGATCTCCAATTACTAGATGGCATAGCAAGATTTCAAGACATGTCTGAATAAAATCCAAAGTCCATATAAATCATCTATAATATTCTAGTATTAGAAGCAAAGGAAAAAGAGCCAACAGGCTAAAAGAAAACTCACAACTTCAATAAATTGAGAGTTGGTGGGCACTAAAAGGGAAAGATCTCTATATCAACTGAGTTTTTAAAGTGGACTCTGGGTCTGGGCTTTTTGTCAATGTGCACATCTAGGAAACAATGAACTTATAGTCTTGCCCTCCAGGAATAATCCTTGAGCTTCCTGGCCCCACACCATCTGCCATTATTTGTGGCACACAGCTGCAGCAGAAAGAGGGCAAGCTTTCTGACCAAAATTATAAGAGGGTTGATGTCCTGTTGAATTTGAACTCTACTGTCAAAAGAGAGTCCCCCTGCCACTCGCCTGGAAAACTCCCCCTCAGCTAGCAAAGAGTCCTTATAAAACAGCCACCCTGAAGATGGGGCTGACTCCAGACTGTAAATCTTATGATGTGTCCTCCTAGCTACTTCCTCAGGCTCTTCTAAGCTCCAGCAACCATTGCCCTCTGATTTCTCAGCCTTGCACCTACCCCTCAACACTGGAGAACACTTTTCTCCCTATACATGAACAATTTTCTCTCCACCTTCTTTGGGGACCAGAAATGCTCCTCTTTCTCACAGAGAACAGGAGATTATTAACTTGTGCCTGGGTGTTACTACTCTGCAATAACTAGCCAGCAGAGTTATATGCAACCACATACAGAAAAAGAATTAGTTTTAATAACTAACACTCTCTCTCTCTCTTTCACACACACACACACACACACACACACATAAACACACACACAAATCCTGATTCTATTCAACAGCTAAATTCAGAGAAACTGGGAACCATACCCTCCTATGGCAGTGTTAGGGATACTAAGATGAATATCCCCAGGTTCTCTGGCCCCAAGCAGCAGCATTTCTATTGGTAGAGAATAGGTAAATACGTTGTCATGTTATATTGGATGCAACAGAATTGTACAATATACTCACGACACAAAGTTAAAAGAAAACAATTTCCTTTATTCACTTCAGGGATCAAGAAAGAATCATTCACAATACCTTCATTTCGGTGTCATTGAAATCTGTTATTTGATCTATTCACACTTGAAGCTAGGCACAACTTCAAGACAAGGTGTAATTCTGTATGCTCATTATTCATGTTATACGTTGTAAGGAAGATGAATATAATTTAGCTGATAAGGAAAGACAATTTATTAGAATAATATCAGGACAGAATAAACTGGAGTCTAGAGGTGCGGGATGGGAAAGCAAGCTGTTCCATAACATTAGAAAGTATCAAAAACAACAATGGTCTCAGAGTAGAGATAGAATGAGGAGAATTCAAAGACCATCTGATTAACCTCCCTTATGTCGTGTGACTGTATGAGATCCATGAGGCAAATCCCTACATTTATATTAGATCAAAAGACAGACAATGGTATAAGTCAGCCATTCTCATTTGGAGTTTGGATTCTTTAACAATTTGTATAGCAATTTCCCAAAAGTAAACAATGGACTATTTGGAAAAGAAATGGAAGAGAACACCAAAACAGGTAAGTATACACTATAATGTGAAACCTGTCTGTTCCTGCAAATATCTCACATTATGACAAAACTTAAAGGCACAGATATATTGCCTATGAAGAATCTCAGAACAATAATGTGTATTAAGAGAGTTACTTTACTCAATTACCCTCTGAAGAAACTCTAATGTTTGTAATCAACCACTCGTGCCATTACTTCTAGCATAGTGATCAAACTTCATTTCATTTTCTAGGACCTCGATAAGAAAAGACCATAAAGAGAGTAAGATCCCTACACCATAACAGGAATTCAGTGACACTTGCTGGGAGAATGACTTCCATCAATGACACCCAGTTCCATCCCGCCTTCTTTCACCTGCTAGGAATCCCAGGACTGGGAACTGTCCACATCTGGATTGCTTTCCCGTTCTGTATTGTGTACCTGATTGCCCTCGTGGGGAACATCACCATTGTCTTTGTGATCAGGACCGAACACAGTCTCCACCAGCCCATGTTCTACTTCCTGGCCATGTTGTCTGTGATCGATCTGGGTCTGTCCACGTCCACCATCCCCAAAATGCTGGGCATCTTCTGGTTCAAGCTCCAAGAGATCAGCTTTGGGGGCTGCCTTGCCCAGATGTTCTTCATCCACATGTTCACAGGCATGGAGACTGTTCTCCTGGTGGCCATGGCTTATGACCGCTTTGTTGCCATCTGCAACCCTCTCCAGTACACCATGATCCTCACCCATAAAACCATCGGCATCCTGGCCTCTGTTGTTGTTGGAAGAAACTTAATTCTGGTGACTCCGTTCGTGTTTCTCATTCTGAGGCTGCCGTTCTGTGGGCATCACATCATCCCTCATACGTACTGTGAGCACATGGGTCTTGCCCGGTTGGCCTGTGCTCCCATCAAGGTCAACATCATCTATGGGCTCATGGTGATTTCCACCATCATTGTGGATGTGATCCTGATTGCCTCCTCCTATGTGCTTATCCTTCAAGCTGTTTTCCGCCTTCCTTCTCGGGATGCCCGACTAAAGGCCCTCAATACCTGTGGTTCTCATGTCTGGGTCATGCTGTGCTTTTACACACCGGCACTTTTTTCTTTTATGACACACCGTTTTGGTCGAAACATTCCCCGCTATATCCACATCCTTTTGGCTAATCTATACGTGGTTGTCCCCCCTGCCCTGAATCCAGTCATCTACGGAGTCAGGACCAAGCAGATCCGAGAGAGAGTTGTGAAGATATTTGTACAGAAGTAAGAGTTCTGTGTCAACACTTGGAAAATAGAGGCACATATTAATAATCCCACATTTTAATAATCTCACCTCTGCTTTAGGTTTCCTGTTAGAATAGGTAGTAGTACCAGATTTTTATTGTTTATTGGAATTCATTTAGGGTTGGCAGATAAGGCAAAGCTACCTTTGCTGCCCACTCTGCTCACCCACCCCATGTAGCTGGACAAAGGGAAAGCACTGATGGAAAATGAAGGTGGCCTGGAGGCAGCCGTGGTGTGGGAGTAGAATGGCTGGTGGGAAAAGGTGAGAACTCTCCCCATTTCTCTGTGTCTTCTCTGTAGGTAAGCTTAGACCCTGAAGGGACACTGACCCAATAATGTCATTTTGTAGATGAAGAAAATAAAGTCAAGCCATGGCTTAGTGACAATGTTTAAATTAGAAAAATATAAATTAGAAAATTTATATCTATTTTAGGCATAAATCTAAAAATAGATTTATATTCCACATGTTAATCTTCAAGGTTTGTCTTCGTTCTCCAGTCGTTATTCATTTTCATTTTAATGTTTCCTATCTTGTTCTCTTGTCATTGTCTCCCTTTCTTCTTTCTAATCTGATTCCTCCCATATCTGTCCCTTCCTCCCCCTCTCTCTCCCTTTCTCCCTCCCTCTTCCTCCTTCTTTCTCTCCTTCTCTCTTTATCTCTTTCTCTCTCTATCTCATCTCCACTGTTTCCCCAATAAACTAAGTATCTGTGAATTGAAGAATGTGAGACACTACAGCTGAGGCATTAAGGTTACATGGTATTATTTTCTCACTTGAAGCAAAGTCATTGATGTGAATAATTGTATGTGTTCTGTGTCTTGTTCCAATTGAATTCTACCTAAAATTTCCCTCGTATGCTGTACCATTTACCTTCAGATATACAAGATTTCAGAAAATTTGGAAATGGAAATCAGCATCATTCCTTGGTTTAAGCACAAAGGCAGTCTTGATATCAAATTCAGACTAATCTCAGTATAATTTATTAATCCTGTATATTTCTTATACATAGTCCCATTTCCAAACTCCAGCTTTAGCTGGAGAATGCGGTTTGCTTCAAACTAGATCAAAGGAGCACTGAACTTTAATTTGTGACTGACCATGGCACTCTTTCTAAGAAATCAGAAGTTTCCACCATATATAGATTTAGAACCACTCTCTAGTGCTCAAAAGCATACCAGAGTTTTAGAACCACTCTCTAGTGCTCAAAAGCATACCAGGGTGGAATAGCAGAAAATCAGTGCAGATATAGCCAGGAATACAAGGAAAGCATTAATACCTATTGCAGTTTCTGTAAGCTGGGCAATTTCTCTGATTTGGGGCAGCTCTTGGCCTGATATTTGACACTGGCAAAGCAAAATTCTTGCATCTTATAGCACCCTATGAAATTTCCTTAGTCCTGTGAGCATGAATAAGTGGTTTGTTCGTTTAGTGGGGTTTTTTTTTTTTAGCCTATCTCATGGACCTAAAATTTTATGGGAACAAAGTATTTTGAAGTTGGAAAGACACTAAAATTCTCCTAATCTTTCCCTTTTATTTTACAAATAAGAAAACCAAAGTCCAATGCAAAGCAGGAACCTGTGCACATACAATAAATGCACTTTCAGCATCATTTTGATGTAACAAGAGTAGGTCACTGGTATAAATGTCTTTGACCATGAACGCTTAGCTCTTGTAAGATATTTAAGTTGAAAACATTTTATGTTTGTATGTGAGGTTCCGCTGTTGGTCCCAGGTGGAGATATGTACGAAAGAGGGAGAGAGAGCAAGTAGCCTAGGATTGGTGTTGGTGATGAGAAAAAGGAGACTACAGAAACTCTAAGTGCAGGAGCAAGTAGAAAAGCTAACAGTGACTGAAATTGGTATAGTCCTCGCTGGTGTGGGCCATCAGTGGGGAGTGGTAAGGACTGGCCAGCTGCCTGGTCGTCCATACCTGTTCCACATATAAGGGAGAGTTTTTTCTTCTGTTAATGCTATGAAGGACATGTGTAAAGTAACTTTCTCGTTAAATCTATATATGATATTGGGAAAATTCAATGTAAAAGTAATAGTGCACACAACGTGGATTGGGGTTCACAATAATGCTGGTCCTGAGATGGGTCATAAGCAAACCACTTAGACCTCACTCAGCAGAGTCCCTGTCCTAGACTCCCTTCCCAGGGGACCTCTGTGCTTTGGAGTAGCTTCCTCAAAATTTTCTAAGTCTGCTCTGGTACATGGGGCTGGCTAGGAACAGCAATGCTGTTTGGGCAGGGTGCCCTGAGCCTAGACAAAACACATATGGAGCCAGTCCTCAACTCTCCTCTTTAGAGAACTCTATTAATCTTTTTCCTATACTCACCAGCTTGTGAAATTAGTCATTTGCCCTAAGGAGCTCTGTGACCCACATCTGTGGAGTTGTCCTGAGATCTCATGGCTCAGACCTGGTTTCAGTAGAGTGGCTTGGTGAGCAGGTAAGATTTTTCTAGACAGCAAAGTTTTTTCTTTCATGGAATTACCTGAGATGGAGCCACCACAACAGTGCTGCCACGCTGACTCGAGAGGACTCTCACTCATCACTTATGCCAGACACGGGAGGAGTTCAGGGCTATGGTTTAACCAATGGTCCTCCCCTGAACCTTAGGCTTGCGCTACGTGTTAAAGCTGCTCACTGAGTCCCACCCCTCTGTGTTCAACATTTCATGCTGCCTCACAGCTACAGCACCCAAGGGTGGCAGCGGGAGCAGCAGATATCCTCTACCTCGCTGCCTCCCCTACCTTGGCATTGGTACAGACTGGTCATCCCACCCCCTCCACAAGCTCCACACCACCCATCAGGTATTCATTCCTTCAGAGGTGGTTGCATCTATCTACTCCAGTGGCTTTTGAGACCACTGTTCTGCAAAGCCACCAGGTACTTTCAGTCTATGTCTTATTTTCTCTCCAACTGATAGGATGACATGCTTTCCTGAGTCAATGTTAAGTAATGTCGGATGAGGTAGGTGCATTCCTTGTATGAAGGGGAATGTTCTTCTCACTCTGCCCATGTGCCTCACCTATACTCCAAGCTGGCGACACTATATGAAAGGGAGCAATGCAATCAGAAAAGATCACCTTCTAGACAGGCAGTGATAGTTCCTAAATACTTCTGGTGGCTGAAGGATGTGTTTTTCTACATTAATGTTACAAAACTGAAAAAAAAATAAATTTAACATGAACAGAAAAAAATTATCATTCACATTTTCCTGAATAATCTGGTTAAGTCTGACATTTATGGTCAGGACCAATGAGGGACAAAAAGAACCTTCAGGAGAGTCGTTGGAAGCTGGGTGATGCAGCATCCTAAGTAAAGGTGCCGTCAGCATTAAGGAAATGGATTTTGGAATTGCTAGAGGCTAGACAATCTACATTGTTCTGAAGGGCCACGGCATTGTAAGTAATAACAGTGTTAGAACCTTCTCTCCGTAGCAGGAGAAATGAAGTGGCCAGAAATGGCCAATTTGACAAGTATAAAAAAACATGGATAGTTCATGAAACTGAAGAGAAAGAAGAAATTACCTGGAAACGACAAAGAATCTTCATGTGCAGTGATTGGACAACTGCAAGTGTATAATTAATTCTCTACCCATTACCCTAAATCTTCACTGATAAATTATTACATATCACATAGGTCCATGAATTTTATAATACATCTGTAGTCAAATTGTTAATATATTCAGGAACCCCACAAAAATATTTGTCCAGGCCCCGCATACAGTGTAGGGCAGGCCCTGCGTACATTTTTACATCCAGCCTCAGTGGGCCCAGTTTCTAACTTCCTTTCTCAGTCTTGTGATCTGTGTCAAAGTAATATTGTGCTGACCTGGAGCATGGCCGCAGTGTCCTGGGAATAATCTCTATGCAGTCTGAGTATGGGTTTGTGTATGAAGCTGTGTGTATGTGTATGTATACACACATGCTTATGTTTGTGTTAAATATGGTACACATTTACTAGTGTCTGCGAGTATTACACGCATTTACACACGGCTTAATGGCAAATATTTATGACGTGAGAAGAAAAAATATACAAAAGATAAAAATAATTGAGGAAATGATGAGAAAAATACAACTCTACCTTTAATTATATTTTATTAGAGTAAAAGTTCCAAGACGATGCTATTTTCTATAAACCTTCTCTGCTGTCCCAGATACTCTTTCTCCTCAGGAAGCCTCTATGCATCCTGGGTACTTTACAGAATGCAGAAACCGGTCTAGCGCATTGAATATTAGTGCTTTTATCTCTAACGCGGTTGCCTGTCTGCACCTTGGGAGCAGACATAACTGTTTCACATAAAGAAGTAAACTTTCATGAAATTTAATCCAGATACACTGTCTTCTCATATCTGTTCCAACATTGACCTACTAAGTGCTTCATCAGTCCAAAACGCATGATATTTAGTCAGAGCTTTGATATTATCCTGGTCCAAAAAAAAAAAAAAATCCAAAAAACAAAACAAAACAAAAACCTTAGAAAAATTCCAAATGCCTGGACACCTTCCATATTTCACATGCCAAATTTTAAGAAAATTCTCAACAGTTTTCCTAAGTGGTTTTGTGATCTTTATACTTCTACCAACAAATGCGAGAGTCCCAAATGCTCCACGTTCTCACCTTTTGATCTTTTTGGTCTTTTAAGTTTTGGCTACTCTAGTGAGTGAGAATCAGCATCTCCTCAGGGTCTCAGTTTCCCTTTTTCCCGTGACTAATAATGTTGTTCCTACGCTCAGCACTTATTGACCATTTTTGAATCTTTTGTGAAGTATGTCTTAGTTTTTTCCAACAACTACAAAATTAGCTACTTTGAGACATATTTGGGTATAATTCAAACGTCTTTGAGACACTGGGGCTCAAAGGAAAAACTGCTCACGTCAAAAGTAAAACAGTAAGACCTGTAAAATTATGGATATATATGACATCTATACATATATATGTTAAATATCATATGTTATGTATTATGTATGGTATATTATTATATAAAGTAAAACTAAGTTTAAACAGACGAATCTTCAGGAAAAGATAGGGCTGCTTATTGGCTCTATTAGTTACAGTTTTGGAAAAAATAGTTGGCAAACTCAGGCTGAGCTCCTTACATTACAACAAACTTAGGCACAGTGCAGGGAAACCATGAGGAGTAATAGGGATAGCACAGGTGAGGGGTATTTACAACTTCTTGGCCTGAAGACAAGAAGTGGTTTCTGGAATCTAGAGACTCAGAGAGCGTTATGAAGAAAGCTACCTGTCAGGAGCTGGGATTTATTTTGAAGGACTCACCCAGCCCATGATGAATGGCAGGTCACCTGCAAGGAGAGAGCAGGTGGAAGCCGGAATACCCTGACTTTACTCCTGTCCTACTCTCTGATAGTGCTTTCTCTATTTTTTTTAACCCAACGAGATGCCAAAGGGCAAGGGAGGATATTGATGTAGTGCCTACTTGTGAGTCCTCCAGGATAGCGTTTGGAGTGGTCCTGGAGAGGCAGAGAAGACATCCAGCACATTGGCCCACATAAATGAAGAGCTGGAGGAAAATTCTGGACGAAATCTTGAGAACCTGCATTCTTAAATATTCTCCTTTCAATTACTACTCTATATTCTTTTTTCCGGATTATATCTGTGATATTAGATACTGTCTCTTTTTGTTCCCCAGGGTCTCCTTTAGAAGAGATTTGAATTTCCTTTTATCCTTTTAGCAAAATGAAGAGTTATCCAAAATAATGTTGATTTTTTTAAAAATCGTGTGGACAGATACACTTTGAAATCAAATCTAGTATGTTTCCCTTGAGGGTTAATTTTTTTTTAAAGGAATGAAATAATCATGTAATTGTTACCCATGTTCTATGTTTGTGTTCCTAGGTATTCTCACATAATTTGAGTACCACAGCAAGATTTAAAGTGAGGTTGGAGGCCATTAAGCCTCTGAGTGGCTAGTAATCTGGGACCTATTTGAGGATGGTACTTGCTGGAGGACACAGATTACAGATCATCCGTAACCAGAAGGTATCTCTGACCAGAAAACAGAGAGCTCTACCCTCAGGGGTATGGTCATTTTCTGTCTCATACTCCAGATCCAGCCCTTCCCAGGGGACTAGGTTCTTGTATAACTCTTTGGCCCTGACTATTGGAAACTCAGTCACAAGCGGCTTGCAGTCTATGGCATCCAGTTCTTGGCAAACGATTTTTCAGATGCTGGCCAGAGGTAGGTGAGTCAGTCCCTGTTTATGCTGGAAGAGGGTTCACAGTGGCAGGAACAGAAGTGGTCCTTGGGACAAGGGAACTCTGGTGGCTCAGCCAGAGTCTCTGTAGCTGGGGCCACCTCCAAGCGGTACAGCAAGAGAGAGGACTTGTGTTGAGAACAACCTGGATTTATAGCTGCACATCAGTCACTCACACAAAAATACACAGCAAAACACAGTGCTAAATAACTAACGGATATCAATGAACCCAAGAAGCTGTATGTAGGTACAAACATTTAACAAAGAATGTCAAATGCAAACATGAAGGAAAATACCAATGGTAAGTCTCATTAGCTGGCCCAAATGAAGTCTTTCCTACCCTACGTCTTTCTATTTTGTCATCTCAGAGGGGAAACTCTTACACTGGGAACAGGCATCCTAGTGGGAGGAGGTTACAGCATATCTGAGAAAGGGGAAGAGACAGGTGGAAAGATGGGAAGCCTGGGAACCTGATACAGAAGTTATTTAATTCTGCAGCAAAGAATAAAAGCCAGTCCCTGGTAGAAGCCCAACAGTTTACCAGAAAGTTGAGTCTCTGAAAGGAAAGAGAAGTTCAGACAGCGAGAGGAAGAGAGAGCCCCAGAGAGATACTGTGAAGATAAACTTAGAAAATTTACATGGAAGTGCTCATTAAACAGGAAAAATGATTAAGCACACAAAAGGGGAGAGTGACTGCATAAATAATGATAATGGTTATAGTAGAGGCAATGACCTAAACAGAAAATAATTTTTGCCAATGACAATAAACTTAATGACCAGGAACATTCTGAATCCATAGTATATTTAGAATACCGAAGCACATTTTGGAGTTTCCCTATAAAGATTAGTTTAAAAAAAAATGGAAGGAAAACTATGACAGTAGAAACCTTGTGTAAATCAAGAAGCAAAATACTGGCATTACTAGAATTTAAGCTCCATGAAACTGGGGACTTCACCTCAATCCCTGTTGCATGCCCACATTTGGAGCAATGCTTGGTGGATAGTAAACACTCTCTAAATATTTGTCAAATGAATTAAAGGATCCAGAACTGGGAGGGAACTTCTATAATAGATGAGCCAGAGAGTGGTAGTAGCGGTAAGTTTGCAGATGATATTAAATATAGAAGGTTAAAAATTGGGAGAAGTTATTAGAACATGTAACAATCTATAAGATTTTAGAACCTTGATAATAAGCTTGATCTTTTATTACAAAAATAATACAACGAACCCAGCTAGGTGGAATAACCTCCGTTCCCCTGCCCGTCCTTGGTGCCACCCTGAGGAATGAATGGAGGACTTCTCAAACTGTATATGAGCCCTCAATCCCTTTCCCCTAGTCCTGCACAGATCCCCTTGCTGCCTTCTCTTAGGATGTGAATCACTGCTTCTCAGTTACATTTTATTAACATGATTATATTAATTAGATACAAGTTTTTCAACAGGAAAAATATTGAGAGCCATTGGGGAAGAGGGAAGAATTACCAAAAAAAAAAAAGTTAAGATAGAAGATTATGGAAGTTTTAATCTACTCAGTTGTAAAGGGGAAGAAAAATAAATTTGACAGCTGTTTCTGAAGACGAACCCTATTAAACAGTTATAAAGTTGACCTACTGGAATCTAGCTCCATCACTAGCAGCATGGTACAGGATGACATCATCCCTAACCTGGATGTCTCTGATAAACTTCTGGCTGATCTGACTACAAATGCACTTGCTGCCCTTAATAATACATTTTTGACAGTAAACCAGAGTGATTTTTTGAAATGCAAATCAGATCATGTCACACTGCACGTTATAATCCTACAGTTTCTTCTCATTGTTTCTAGGATGAAGAGAAAAACTCTTTAACATTAACCACAAGGGCTTACACGATCCCATCACTCAATTTTTTGTACCACCTGTTCCCATTAACTAGAAATATTTTTCTTCACTCCTCCCCCTCTTCCACTCACGATGACTGGACTCTTAGCCTTCAGCTATCAATGTAGTTAACACTTCCTCAGGAGAGCACTCCCCGTGACCCCGGCCGGGTTAACTAGGCTCGTAGTGCAGTGACTCTTCTTTGAGCCCAACTGTTCCTTTGCACTTATTTAAATGCATTTGATTAGTCTCTCGTCAGACTACATGATCCATGAGAGCAGGGCCTGGATTTGATTTTGGCCACCCAGTACTTTAAGCACTGATACTAGGCACCTAGTGGTGGCCCAGTTATAGTCAACTGTGTTCAAATGGAGAGTTGTCAGGAGTCGATGACGGGATCTGAAGCATGAGGGAATAGAGAGAAGAGAAAAGTGCTTAGGATATCTCCAAGGTCTTTTGCCTGGGATACTGTGTATATAGCACCATTGCCTAAAATTGAGGAAAAGGAGGAAAAAAAGTTTCAGAGTAGAGATGACCAACTTACTACCGAGCTTGTTGGAAAGGAGGGCTTCAGCTATATGTGGGGGACACCTCCTGTAAAGTACTTGGAGGTATCTGGAGAATTGGGGAAGAAATTTTCTAAGAAACCTATTTTTGAGAATCACCAGGAGAAAATGGGGCACTTGCAGTTAGGAAAGTGAATGGAATCATCCTCAGGAGGCACCTGTGTGAGTAGAGACTACAGACAAGGACAGAATACTACTTAAAGGAAAGATGAAGGAAGACAGGAGTAAGCACATTTCAAAGAGTATTCTGAGAGTTAGAAGGAAGGAGTGTTTAAAAAGCCGAGAGAGAAGAACATTTCACGAAGATGAGAAGGATGTTAATAGATGAAGAATTTATCACTCCCTGGTTGTAGCCATGCCACAACCAGTTATTATCCTTCATTATTTCTAGTCTCCAGACAATGGGACAGCTGGACTTATAAGGTCTGCATGAGATTCAGTCTCCAGTCCAGAAAAAAACAGAATCAAAGCATGCATTCTCAAGCAACAGTTACTTGCAGTGAACTTAGATTTGTAAGCCTTTCTGCAGTATACTAAAATGTGTGTGTGTGTGTGTGTGTGTGTGTGTGTGTGTGTGTGTGCACATGCCTGAATTGGGAGTGGGGATTATGTCTGGTGCATTACCGAAGGATTTTTTGTTGTTGTTAAACTAGGAATAAATATGAATTTTATTCCAAGCCACGCCAGTTGCAAATTAAAGTTTTGTTCCAATCACAGAAATACAGAGAATAATTTGCAAGTGGAGAAAGAAGACAAAGTGAAATGTGAAGTTCAAATGCAGAAAATAAGTAAGGAACACTGTTTCCCAAGGCTAAAGGATAAGATAAGGCCGAGGGAGAACAAAGGCACAATGCCACCTGTAGTATATACTATGGTATCCCTCCCAGATCTGCCTTTTAAGACCTGTCCACCTTTCCCTCAACTGCTGGAGATACCAGATGCTGAGAGTTCACATCTGCACCCCTCCCTGGAAGGACATATCTCATCCAAAGTTGTTTCCCATCACACAGGGTGGCCCATGGCCGATGACTAGATACCACAGCAATACAAGTACCTGGCTCCCTTGCCTCACTGTGGGTTAACTTAGAAGGGCTATTCCAGCTCCAGATGCAACCATTGGGTTGGAAGCTGCATGTCACAAAAGACCCGTGTTTATCGTCACAGGAACCAGTGCATATATAAAATTAAACTTGAGCACAAGTTTTGCTCCTTTTGCTAATTCTTTCCCATTGCATTCTTATTTCCACCAAATGAAGGTATTCCTTATTCCATCCTATTTCACTGATAGATAAAATCATTTAGCCCAGTAGTTTAAGTTTTGTACCAACAAAATATTCTCTATAGTTTCCTAATTAATACTATTGTGATATATAACCTCTACTTTCCTTTAATCTTTCAAAATAACCATGGAGGAATTAAATATTTTTTAACTAATAATAATTGCATTCCACATTTAGGGGTATGATTATCATATTGGTATTTATGGTTGGTCCCTCTAGAAGCGTCAGATGGGAGGAAACACAAAAACCGAAAAACCAAGTAAGACGATGTGGTAATAGGTCAGTTTCACAATGTTGGTCAGTCAAGGCATATCGACAAAAATGAAAATAGGGAGAAACATAGGAATAAAAATGTAGATAGAAATATAAACATGTAATCAGAAGGGGGAATGAAGCATGAGAGACTATGGACTCTGAGAAACAAACTGAGGGCTTCAGAGGGGAGGGGGGTGGGGCAATGGGATAGGCTGGTGATGGGTAGTAAGGAGGGCACATATTGCATGGTGCACTGGGTGTTATACGCAACTAATGAATCATGGAACTTTACATCAAAAACCAGCGATGTACTGTATGGTGACTAACATAATATAATACAAAAATATTATTATAAAAAAAGAAATATAAATATGTATAAATTTCAAAAACAGAACCAACAAGGCTTAATAATTAATTAGAAAAGTAATTAGAGTGAGTAAAAATCTATTCAAAAATTTCAAATATTTGTAACCGGAAAGATGTTTCATGTTAATAGAAATAAGAAATACATTGCATGAGAAATAACAGGAAATTAATGGCAGGAAGTGGCAAGTGGCATAGAAAGAGGTGGTCTCAGGAAATATTTCTCCTTCTCCACCACTTCCTCCTCAGTGCTGACATTTATGGAGAATGTCTGTCCAGGGCAGAGAAGGGGTAACACATGTCTACAACTTTGAATTCTCAGACCAGCCCACGTGATCAGTGTTGCCATCCCTAATGTACATATTTTAAAAGTTGATGGTTAATCGCAGCAATTATTGATTTGGATGTAGTTTTTAATCCCTTGGCCGGGGCCTCATTTGCCTCCTCTCTAAATGAGGACAATGGTGGTACCAATCTCAGACCTGTTTTAACCTCTATAGAAAATAATACTCGCAGAGCACTGAGCGAGTACTTGGTGTATAATAATGTTGGCCAGACATTTTTCTTCCTAACAACCTGCATTATTTTTCTTCTTATTAGAAAGCGAAATGAAAAGAATTCTCTGACAGACGAAATGTCACGCAGGGAGTAGAGGTGCATAGGAAGGTGAATCTAGTTAAGTGGCGTCGGGGGGTGGATGGTGTGGATACTGACCTCCATGGGATCAGACCCCATTAGAAGGAAATGGCTGGACCGACGCAACCCGGGGTGAACACCTCATAACATGTTTTCCCTCCTTTAGCAGGATCATAGCACATCTTTGGAAGCAACTCCACAGTTCATTATTTTTAAAAATTAGACACAGTGTGAGGAAATGGCCGTCCAACTGACACATCTGCAGCGGTTCCTGAGGCCTCTGTTAAAGCCGTGTCATGAGAACTTTACTTCTTTAAAATTGGTACCACCAGATTGGAACTCATTGCACTCACAGGAACATCAAGGCAAAGCACACGGCACTGCCTTAGACGTACCATTGCCTACACTCCACAAGCCCGGTGCCTGTAGGTGCTCCACCCAGGGCCCAGCGGCCCCCGAGAATGCACCTGTAACAGCACAGTTTCGAAGGGTTGCACCCAGGATCTACCATGTAGTGGATCACATCCATGGCACCGCGCCACTTACAGCCCAGACTCAACCACAAGGCACAGCAGACAGATTTGACTGTCACGGTGAACGCGGCTGGTGCCAAATTCAACACATTAGCTTCTGTCACTATATCGGGGAAACCAGCTGTGGCACTAATATAACCTGCACTGTTCCCAAATGGAGGCAAGTGTCTGGCCTTGGTATTCCTCTAATTTTAAGAAAGATAGACATATCGTCACTATCCCGGCAGCATGAAGGATTATCCATTAATACAATGCAGCCTGAAGAAGGCAGAAAAGAAGATTAAAAATCACAAAAGGCCCTTCAAAATATCTGGGAACAACCAGTGTTAAACTGTTCAGGAATGGGATTGTAATATAACCCAGAGAGTGATAAGACTTGGTAGTTCTAGGAGGGGTATTACTTCGCTCCATCACATAATGGTCTCCCAATGTGTGTATATTTCTTAATTCCATCCCGTAGCTCAGATCCAAACACCAGTCATCCAGTCTTCCACCTTTATGGGGTTCCCTCCCACATAGCATCTCCTTAATATTTCAGGTCTGCTTTGCAAGTATCATTCCCCTGAACCGTCCACTTCACTCCCAGGACTGTGAGCACACACACACACTCCCAATCCTGTCCAGCACACACATGCACACACACACACACACACACACACACACACACCATCTTGTTTATGCTTTACATCCTGATTAAGAGACACAACTAATAATAAATATTTGCCATATGCAGGTTCTTCCTTAGAGACTGAGGGAAGAAAGATGGGAGACATGCAGGAATTTGCTGTATTTGGAAACGTTCTGCATGATTCTCTATGTGGGTCAGACAAGTACTTTGAAGTGAGAGTGTTTTTTTAACTGTGCCTCATGTTGCCTCTCTAGGTTTCCTCTGCTATATTATGGGATTAAAGAATGGATTTTCTGTTTCTCCAGAAAATAGGCAACATGCTATGAAAGAGGTCAGGGTCCCTCCCTGGAAGCAAGAAAAGTCCTGCAAGAAATGTGTCTATAACCAACGACCAGCGATATGCTGCATTTCAACAACACACAGTTCCACCCTCCCTCCTTCCTTCTGGTGGGGATTCCAGGGCTAGAAGAGGTGCACATCTGGATTGGCTTCCCCTTCTTTGCAGTGTATCTGACAGCCCTCCTGGGGAACATCACTCTCCTGTTTGTGATCCAGACTGAGCACAGCCTCCACCAACCCATGTTTTACTTCTTGGCCATGTTGGCCTGCACTGACCTTGGCCTGTCCACAGCCACCATCCCCAAGATGCTGGGCATTTTCTGGTTCAATCTCAGGGAGATTGGGTTTGGAGCTTGCATCACACAGATGTACACTATCCATATATGTACTGGCCTCGAGTCTGTGGTGCTGACGGTCATGGCCATAGATCGCTATATTGCCATCTGCAACCCCCTGAGATACGGCATGATCCTCACCAACAAGGTGATAGCTATCCTGAGCATAGCCATCATCGTCAGGACCTTGGTGTTTGTGACTCCGTTCATATTTCTCATCCTGAGATTGCCTTTCTGTGGTGTCCGGGTTATCCTTCACACCTACTGTGAACACATGGGCTTGGCAAAGTTGGCTTGTGCCAGTATTAGGGTCAATGTTGTCTATGGCTTGATTGCTTTCTCAGTGGGATACATTGATCTTTCTGTGATTGGGTTCTCCTATGTCCAAATCCTCCGAGCAGTCTTCCACCTCCCCTCCTGGGATGCCCGGCTCAAGGCACTCAGCACATGTGGCTCCCATGTTTGTGTCATGATAGCTTTCTACCTGCCAGCCCTCTTCTCCTTCATGACACATCGCTTTGGCCACAACATCCCTCATTACATCCACATTCTTCTAGCCAATCTGTACGTGGTTGTTCCCCCTGCTCTTAACCCTGTTATCTATGGGGTCAGGACAAAACAGATAAGAGATCGTGTACTAAGGATGCTTAACCCTAAAGGCTATTGATATTTAGCCCCAAGAGGATTTTCCATGACAGTTAAGGGAAATAATAATAAGATCAAAGCAGAAGTAAACATTGGAAATATTTTTGTAAAACTGCGGCACTCCCACACAGGCCAGTCACACTACATTTCCCCATCCGTCCTATTTGTACACCCACTGGAAGGCATAGTCCAAAGCTTCCAAAACTATCTCTACTTTGCCACAAGAAGAATACAAAGCAAAGCAAAACATAACACTCACATTCAAACCACACTGATATTACAAAATTCCTACAGGGAGAAAAAGGTTTGCAAAAAGGTGTGGCCCCAGTAACTGCCTTGAATAATTTCCTTCCACATGGAGTTTCTCTTCATTCACATGTCAGAAGAAGAAGTTCATATCTTAAAATGAGGTGGGATCTCATCAGTATCGAGCAGGATACGGTGGCAAGAGAAATTAACTTGGAGTCATAAGATCTACGTTAAATTCAGGCTCTGGCCTTGATTGGAAGATTTACCTGAGAATTTCACTTAGAGCTCTTTGAAGTATCCTTGCCAATAAAATGCTATAAAGCAATATTAATCTGGCACTGTGAACTCAAAATAAATAAATAAATAAATAAATAAATAAATAAACAAACAAACTGTTGAAAAAAATCTTCGCAGTTTGTAAAACATGAAAAGATTTGGAAATAAATAATGTATTTCTAGCACGGTTGTTACTTCTAGCATACGTAGGTTTAGCTTACTAAACCCAATTCTAATACACAGTCACTATCATGAAGTAAGGGCTCCAACTCCAGATTACCCCAATGCTTGGGGCCCTTTAGGACCCTCAGCCCTTACCTGGTCAGAGGGTCTATCTGTCAGGAGACTGGAAAGCCCAAAGAATTAAGAGGCCCCAATCTAGAACCTTCTGACACTATTGGTGGGAATGCAAACTGGTGCAGCCACTCTGAAAACAGTGTCTGTTTCCTCAAAAAGTTAAAAACAGAACTACCCTACCCACCAATTGCACTACTAGGCACTTATCCAAAGAACACAAAAACACTGATTTGAAGGGGCACATGCATTCTGATATTTATGGCAGCATTATCAACAACAGGCAAATTATGGAAAGAACCCAAATATCTGAGCTCATTGACTGATGAATGGATAAAGAAGATGTGGGGTGTGTGTGTGTGTATATCCCCTATATATAATGGAATATTACTCAGCCATCAAAAAGAATGAAATCTTGCCATTTGCAATGACATGGATGGAGCTAAAGTGTATTATGCTAAGCAAAATAAGTCAGAGAAAGACAAATACCATATGATTTCAGTCCTATGTGGAATTTAAGAAACAAAACAGATGAATATAGGGGAAGGAAAAAAAAAAAAGAGAGAGGGAAGTAACCCATAAGACTCTTAACTATAGAGAACATAGTGAAGTCTGATGGAAGGAGGTGGGTGGGGGACGCGCTTAACGGGTAATGGGCATCAAGGAGGGCACTTGTGATGAGCACTGGGTGTTATATGTAAGTGATGAATCACTAAATTCTACTCCAGAAACCAATATTACACTATATATTAACTAATTAGAATTTAAATAAAAATCCAAAAAATGAGTAAATAAAACCGTTTTGATAAATTGAAAAAAAAAAAAAAAAAAAGAGGGCCCGATCTGGACTTCAGCCTCAGGGAAACCCCATCACCCGCAGTTCTTATTAGAGTGAGCTTTAGGGCAAGACGTAATAGAGTGGCTGCCGACGTAATATAAAGGCACTCTTAGCAGAGTCTGTGAGCTAGATAAGACCACTGATTTCCTTGGGTATTCCGGGAGCCACGAACACGTGACGTTGGCTTCTGTTTGGAAGTGGGACCCTGGCTGAAACTCAAGGCAGGGGGAGCAAGAAAAATGCAGAGAAGGGGCCACGGTGATAGTAACGTAACTGAGGGAGGAAGTGAGTGGAGGAAATGATATTTTGTGTCAAATGTACTTGAATAAACAAATAAATGAAAAGGTGATCGAATGATCCTTTTCTAAATAGAAATCATGAAATTGACACAAACAAGATTTAAAAAAACTAAACGGATCAAAATGGTGATGAAGATGACCAAAAAGTCACCGCAGATTTTCTTCCAAGCACGATGCCGGACCATGACAGGTTTTCATGTGTCTTATGCTGTGTTAACTGTTCGGCAACACTAAAAAAATTGCAAACCTTTCAAAATCATTTTAGAAAGTAACATTATCGAAAGGCAAATAGAGAAGAAAGAAGATACAGAAAAATTCAGGACAAAGAAAAATACAGGCCAACCGCACCTACAAATGCAGATAAAAAAGTATAAATAAACTTGAAAAATAAATTTGGTTATATATTTTAAAAATAAAATAATACATATTAGAAGAGTACACACTGAGTGCTGAGTGCTTTATTTTCATCACCTCATTCAATTTTCAAAATACTCCTAAAAAACAGACACTAGTATTAATGTCAGTTCAGGTAAATGAAAATTAAGAGTTCAAATGATCAATTTTGTCACTAATATCACACAGCTAATAATTGTCTCTGTAATTTCACAGTCCAAGTTCTACACCCATATCATAAACTGCCTATATGGAATAATTACAGATGAGAACAATGGTTCAGTATTAGAAAATATATAAATTAAATCCACTATATCAATAAGTTAATGCATCACTATTATAAATTCCGTAAGTTTTGAGGCTAGTCAAAAAATTCAAAATACTGAATTTTTTTAAGAATGTGCAGAACAGACATAAAAAGGCGGTCTACAAACCAAGGAAAACCACAAGACATGGCAACCTTGCCCTGGTCCCCTGGCGATGTTTTAGTCTTCAGATACACTGATCGTGATACTGACAAGAGGACGCTCTATCAGCAACGAAATGAGAAATAGGAAAAATCAGTCCAAACCTATAAAATGCTACAGTAAGAAGTACATAGAATGGCACTGCAGACAAAACCTAATTCGAGATGATTCCAAAAACTAAATGTAAGAGCTAAAACTGTAAATCTCTTAGGAGAAAACATAGGGGTAAATCTTCATAACCTTGAGTTAGGCAATGGTTTCCAGTTACAGCACGAAAAGAACAAGTGATGAAAGAAAAAACAAATAAACTGGACTTCATGAAAATTTAAAACTTTATCCCTCAAAGGACAGCCTCGAGAAAGTGCAAAGATAACCCCCAGAATGAGAAAATACTGCAAATCGTGTACATGATAAGGTTCTAGTACCTAGAGCATTTAAAGTCTCGTACAGACCAAGAGTAAAGACCAAGTAACCCAGTTAAAGATGGGCAAGCATACTGTGGTTTAACAAATGAAATATTGTTCAGCCACAATGAAATACTGATACAGGCTACAAATGGATGAACCTTGAAACATTATGCTATGGGAAAAGCATAATGGCCATATACTGTACGATTCCAATTAATTTTAAATGTCCATAATGGGCAAATCTACACAGATGGAATGTAATGTAGTAATTACCAGGGACTGGAGCAGATTGGGGAACCTACACTTGGGTCATTAACTTGACAGGTTGGAGATAGGCCCATGGGACTGGGTCTCACAGCTCTGAGGAGGGTGCTGCCTTCAGCTGGTATTGCTGTCACAGGAGCTCAGAGAAGGTGCCTTCAGAGCTGGGACTAAGATCTCTGAGGGTGGGACTCTGTCCTGCTGCTGCTGGTACCCCGTGGAAGTTCAGTGAGGCTGATTGGATCCTGGGAGTTCCAAACCCAAATCAAACTCAAACCCAACACCCACCCACCCAACCAACAAATCCTGGAGACTAGAATCAACTCCACTGCCAGGTGAAGAGTCATTGCTCAGGGTACTGACAAGACAGGGACGGGAAGAAGCAAGTATCCCTGCCCTGCTTTAGCCTCCCAGTCTTTTCCTGCTGTTCTCTGTGGGTAGAAACTAAAAGGCAGCCAGCTGACAAAGAAGAGTCCCAGAGTCCAAGTCCCAGCATCCCAAGCAGATCTGGATGGTGGGTCTGGGGCTGAGAGACAAGAGTTCATGACTGTGAGGCTCCTGTCAGTTCTGAGTCTGAGGGCTGTGACCACACGAGGGACAACTGAGGCAGCACCCTGCAGTGCTTCCAGGGAGTGGACACAGACTCAAGTCCTCCCGTGCGGGTATGCAAAGAGACAGGGCATCATATCCTGTCCCTCAGAGGACAGAAGGGCCAACTTCAACACTGATGACCCAAAATGATACTAATAATCTCAATGTCATTACATACTGATAACAGTGATAGTAATGACAATGACAACGAATGTTGTCAAGTGTTTGGAGCACTTCCAATATACCAGTATCTGTGCATGATAACAATTTTCTTTTTCTCTTTTTTTGGGTGCAAAATGGTCATTTATTAAAGCACCGGGACAAGACCCTCGGGCAGGAGTGGCTGATTATATACTCTTGGAATTGGGGAAAGTAAGAAAAGGGAGGTTTCAAAAGAACTTTCATATGCTAAAGAGAACCTACAAGATAATGGAGACCTTGCCATTGTCAAGTTAAGGTCGTTTACCCCTCTAGCAAGGTCTTAACATGAAGACAGTTGGGAGATTCCTGGAAGAACATCACACTGGCCTACCCAGGAGTGAGGGATGGGGGAGTTTGCAGGGTGTCCTCTTACGCTTAAAGCTGAATAACATTAATTTTCATAAGACCCTTGTGTGGACGATTATAAAAATCAGTTTTAAAAACATCTAACAGAAAGGATGCAATTCATAGGAACAGGATACATATTGTCGGGAGATACTGTCCAGCATTTGGTCCACTCTGTCGGTCTCTCTAGGAGTGCTTTCTCCACCTCTGCTATGCTTCTCCCAGGTGCAAATCCAGAGGGGCCCAAAGAGGAATCCCTGTTAGTTGGTCATATTCAGATCTTAATTCCTGCACTAGGCTTCTCTAGATCAGGGCAAACAGCCACCATAATTATGAGAAGCTTGACTCAAACCGTGTGTGCACGGTTATAGAAACTACAGCTTGAGTTAGGGATTTGTTAGGGATGTAGGGCCAGCACACCTGTTGTCATCCCTCAGAGTGATGAGCACAGCTTCTGGCACATTAGGGGGCTCAGCAAACATCCACTTGCTTATGATATTGAAATGACTAAGAGAGAGTTAACCAACAGTGTCTACAATGCATCTTTCATCCCAAGTAGTAGAGCCTTAAGTATAAGAACAGAGGTGACATGTCCTTGAGGTTGGCTTTCCACTTTGGTCCTTGGGAAACAGGTTAAGAGGATGACAGTTTCTCACAGAATTGTCAAGCCCAGTGCAGGTGGCTGAAGGAACTGGACACAGTGGTTCTAAGACAGATTTGGGGTGAGTCTTCATACAGATAAAGGGGATGGATGAACAGTTACCCAAAGAGCCAGATCTTGAGGGGCAGACACAACTTTGCCAAGAAGTTCTTAGAAAGAAAGAAAAAATGTCCTCTTAGTACAGTCTTTGAACATGTCTTGTTGATAGCATCAAGTAGTGTCAACTAAAGCCATAGCAAATTGGTAGAGAACAGATGTTTTGTCAGTTTAACTGAGAAAATCTGTGGAGTCACTTTGCTACCGCAGACTGACAATGGTCCAGTTGTACTGGAAAAAGGTGTATCAAAAACATGAGAAGGAGGAAGGGAGAGGCCAGCCACTAGCCACTCAACCTCACTCCCTGGTTTGCATGTTAGTCACATTAGAATGAGGAAGCTTCATAGGGAACACAGCCTTTTGAGAAAGAGATCTGTACATTTTGAGCCAAAAATTTCTATTGAACACTGCCATTCAGGACCAATGAAGATTAAATCAAGACCCAGTAGCAAGAGAGAGCAAAAATTAAGTATCTGGGGAAAAAAGTGAGTCTATGCTGGTGACCAATGCCCAAAACAAAGCCATTGCTGAAAACACAAACTATGCTTTCCACATACGACAGGCCCCGTGTGGGCCATCAAACTGTGCAGCCAGGGAGTCTATAAAGCCTGGAATTACTGCCAGGAGTAACTAAATACGTCTCACCTACAAGTCAACACTGCCCTCTTGTGGCTGCTCACGGGAATAGCAATATGGGATGAATTCCGTCCTCAACCTCTGCGTGGTGTTTGAAAGGGGACTGGCAACTCTGTTATGAAGACGTCGGGATCTCCAACACTTAGGGAGGGTTAGTGAGTGGCTTCAAGAAGAAGATACGGTACTTCCTGCTCATTAGCCACGTGAGGATTTGAATGATTAACTTAAAAAATAGAAGGGATATAACAATTATTCTGTGATTTTCTCTTCCTCAGTAATACCTAAAATCAATATCAAATCAATGACATGGCCCAGGTATTCATACTTAGCTGTATCTCCATATTTAATAAGATGTTACATTAGCACTACTGGCCAAGGACTATTTGTAATAATAACATGTATTAATATCTTCATCTACTCAACCAAAATTAGTTATTGAGTGCTTTATATGTGATGAGCACAGAACTGATTAGCATAAATAATTACCAAGGGGTAGACTACTTTCAGAGTGGTGATCATCAGAACAGCCCACGAATTATTATTATTCTCATTTTTTGCAAATTGGGCAATGGAGCAAAAAGACTAGTGGTCATTCAGCTACCAGGGACCAGAAACAGGACAGAAATCAGGCATACTTGCTAACCAAATCCATTTTTCCTATCATATTGTCTAGGGATTGAGCTGCATTTTTAGACTTCACCTGGACAGCTTTGTGGTTTTCTGAAGTTTTTCATGCTCCAGATAATAGAGAGGCAGTGCACATCAAAACCCATCGTATATTGAATTCGTCAATGCAAGTAAACTTAGTTACTACCACGAAGATACCACAGTAACTTCGCACAGTAAAAGTTTACTACTCATTCATATCCTATTCCACCGCATGGGGGCTTTGCTTCAGGCCAACATTTCGGGACGCAAGCTTCTTCCATATGTGGATCTTCTATGTATTAAGCCCTTAGGGATCTCCACAGATATTTCTGCTGGCTGTCATGCGAGAGAAGGGAGACAGAGTTCAGGATCTTGTAGGAGATTTTAGGGGCTCAAATCGGGGAGAGATTTACACCACTTTTTCTGTCATTCCATGGGCCACACTGCTCACACAGACCCAGCTGCCTACAGGCGAGGCTGGGTCACTGAATGTTCATTTCTTAAGAGAAATGATACAAGGGAGACACTCGCATGTAAAATAACTTACCCTCTTCCCCAGGGAGACCACCGGGCTCTCACAAAGTCCAAGATCCTGAGCAGTCAGTGTCTTCTCCATCAGGTCCTGATGTGATTCCTCATGGACCAGTCGTTTTCCGCCTCTCACCGCATAGGTAATGGTGGAGCAGACACTGGTATCCGTCATTAAGATTCCCGTTTGGAGGTGAGGCATGTAATTCATTCAGCGGGAACTTGTCCGTGGTAATGCTGGAACACTTTGGGGGTGGGCACTGCCACATTTTTACCCACTGAAGTGGTGGCAGTTCCCTGACTGCACACTGGCTATGTTCTCTGGGAAGAACTTGCCATTGTTTCTATGACCCCTTGTTCTGACTTCGGGGGCGGGGTGTGTCTTCCTCATTGTCCCCCATGGCATTACGTCCCACAGGCACTGGAACATGTGACTTCTTTTGCATTACTGCATGTGGAGCCTGCTTCCAGCTCATAAAATATTAAGATCAATAATTGTTTTAATTCTTAATCAAAAACTTTCTTTAAAAGCCAAGCTCAGGTGTCTTTGTCAATAAACACCCTCAAAAACCAAACAGGTTTCTCATCTGTTGTATTTGTATCAGGGCAGTTCCATGCACTAATAATCATACACACATGTTCTCTTAAGCATAATTTAAGTTTTTTCTTTTGTTTCTTTATTGTCTTTTCCAGTTCACCATGCCACTCCTTTTTAGGTAATGGTGTCTGTCTAAGGCCATCAGACTTGAGTAAGACCACTATACACATAATCTACTCTTCTCAGTGCTGGTTTCTATGAGTCTGTGTTTTTCAAAGATGATCTAAAGCTTTCTCTTAACCTTTGACCTCCCAAGCAGTAGGACAATTTTTCAAGACTTCTTATTTATGGACTTTCTCTATTATCATTAATTTCTGCTTGAAGACCAGCCAACTATCTGTTAAGCTCGTCTACTTATCATAACAACTTGCAAACACATACAATTATTTTCAGCTGTAACCAACCATTTCCCCTAGACTTACTGTTTAGTAGACACGTCAGCTTTCTTTGTTGAGTGATCTTTTTAACGTTGGTTGTCAGTTTTCTCAGTGTCTGCAGAGTTAGTCAGGATAACTTGCTGGCTGTTGAAACAAACAATTCCAACGTGTTAGGGGTTTAACACACACAACTTGCATGTCCCATCCAGTGCATACAGAAGAGGAGGCTCTCCTCCATACTGTCCTTCGGGGACCTAGCTTCCCCCATTGTGGGTTTCCATCACTTCTAGGCCTTCATGTCTTCAGTGCACTGAGTGCAACTGGCCAGAGGTGGGGAGAGAGTGTAGAGGGCATTAAGGAGGCTATAAAGGTTGTGTCTAGAAGAGGTGTGTGCCATTCCTTGGCCAGACTCAGTCTTATAACTCCATCTAACTGCAGGTAAACCTGGAAAATGTAATTTATCTGTGTGTCGAGGAGGAGGAAGAGCTCAGTTTGGTACACTTAGCCTGTGTCTGTCATTGATACACACTGATTGTCAGCTGAACTCCAAGCTGTGCAGTGGGAAGGGTGGGAGACCTCTGGAGATTTTGTGGCTCTCCTGGTCTCTCTGAGACAGTCAGCCCTGGAGCCTGACCTGCTGCTTGTTTTCCTCCTCCAGGTGATTAGTAAGTAGATCATCAGGTTTTATTTTAGACTCATAAGACAGAAGCAAAGGGGCCCTTTTGAGTCCCTTCCATGTTTTGCAGTCATCCCCATATCAGTGGTGAGAATGAAGAGAGGGACATTGGTATGCTGCATCTCAGGACTAGAATCTCAGTGGATGGATGCAGGAATCTGAACCCAGATCCCATCCCTAGCCCAGGACTGTCCACACATATTCCTGGAACACCCCTTGACATTTGCTAGGATGACATCAGGAGCCTGACATGGGAATCAAATGAGTAATGCATTCTCTGCTTAGTCCTTGAGTTTGTGCAGAGTTCTTGTGGTCTGTCAAGAGACACTGCTGTTAGGACACAGCGGGTGGGGACCTGATCAGTTAATATTTCAGGGAAGGACAGACCTTGCTGGATTCACTCCACAAAGCCACTGAACTTATTGCCTTTGATGTTTATAATAGAATTAAGAACTGTGTCCTGTTTGAGAAAGAGGCTGAGTTTCCTACCTATGCTTGCTCCTGAAAAAGTAAATATTGATTTGTCTGTAGATGGAGCCAAAAGAGGTCTGTTTATGGGTCCATGTGCTGTGCTTCCTCAGAGCAGGGTGAGAGCAGTTTCCTTGACTTCCCAGGTATGCTGCTGCCTTTGGAGGAGTCTGAGGACGTCTGTACACTGTGTTTATCCTGCCAACTACTATCCGCTAGAACATATTTCTGAGACTGTAAGATCACACTTCTCTGCATGTCTTTTTCCTGCTGTGGGGCAAATACTGCTTTGGTTAGTATCAACACCTTCCCTTTCCTTTTGCACCATGTTGTAATGATCACCGTGCCTCACTCTTCTCGGTCCCCACACAGTGAGGGAATAATCCATGTGTCCAAAGGCTCATGAGAAAGAAATTCTGACACTCACTTTTAGCATAAAGCATCTTGGATTTCAAGTGTGAAAGTCAGGTTTAATGTCCTCGCTAGGCTACTCAGCCATTTGCACTGGGTATATAATTTTCAGTTTCATTGCCTCACAAAGATTAGAGTCCAAAGTCTCTCATGGTTTGTCTCCCTCTCTGATTTCTTCCCATTTATTTTCCCCTCCCTTCCCCTGTGGTCCTCGGAGCTATTCCTTATGTTCCACACATGAGTGAAACCATACAATAATTGTCTTTCTCTGCTTGACTTATTTCACTTAGCATAATCCCCTCCAGTTCCATCCATGTCGATGCAAATGGTGGGTATTCATCCTTCTGATGGCTGAGTAATATTCCATTGGATATATGTGCCATATCTTCTTTATCCATTTGTCTGTTGAAGGGCATCTTGGTTCCTTCCACAGTTTGGCTATTGTGGACATTGCTGCTATGAACATTGGGGTGCAAATGCCCCTTCTTTTTACTACGTCTGTATCTTTGGGGTAAATACCTAGTAGTGCAATTGCTGGGTTGTAGGGTAATTCATAAGATACCTAGGAATAAACCTAACCAAAGAGGTAAAGGGTTTATACTCTAGAAACTACAGAACACTTATGGAAGAAATTGAGGAAGACACAAAAAGATGGAAAAACACCCCAGTCTCACGAATTGGAAGAATAAACATCGTTAAAATGTCTATGCTAGTACTTTACACTTTCAATGCAATCCCTATCAAAATACCATGCACACTTTTCACAGAGCTGGAACAAACAATCCTAAAATTTGTATGGAACCAGAAAAGACCTCAAATTGCCAGTGGAATGTTGAAAAAGAAAACCAAAGCTGGGGGACATCACAATGCCCAACTTCAAGCTATATTACAAAGCTGTAGTCATCAAGACAGTATGGTACTGGCACAAAAACAGACACATATATCAATGGAACAGAATAGAGAACCCAGAAATGGACCCTCAATTCTATGGTCAACTAATCTTTGACAAAGCAGGAAAGAACATCCAGTGGAAAAAACACAGTCTCTTCAATAAATGGTGCTGGGAAAACTGGACAACCACATACAGAAGAATGAAACTAGACCATTTTCTTACACCTACACAAAGGTAAACTCAAAATGGATGAAAGACCTCAATGTGAGACAGGAATCCATCAAAATCCTAGATGAGAACATAGGCAGTAACCTCTTTGACACTGGCCACAACAACTTCTTTCGAGACATGTCTCTTCTGACCTGTGGGATCTATAATTAGTAAATTTGCTTTATCAGTATCACATGTCAGTTATAAGGATAATAACTTTTCAAAAAAAAATCTATACACATTTGTTAATGCTCCAACATCCCAAACAAAAAGAATAACTACATACTTCTCGACAGCAAAAATAGATATCAGAAAATTGTGGGAATATATATAACATATATATTACATATAATACATATTATATATAACATATGTAGTATTTATTATTCAATTAAAACATGTAAAAAATACTTGTTGATATTCAAATTTTACCCAGCTGAATTGTCACTAATAAAAACCTATTTGAACTAATAAATACATATATTTAAGAACACTAAAGAGTTAAGGAGGAAAAGTCAAAATCTAAGAGAAGGTAAAAAACAGAGGTAAACCCAGGATTTAAAGCTACTTCTGCTCTGAGGACTTTGCCAATCCTGAAAAAAAAATTAGTATGAAATGGGGCAAAAATTTGGCAATTTCCTGACATAAGAAGATAAAAATTAAAGCCTGGGACCCACCAAAAACAGAGTCTAATAATCCTCCTCCCATATACACATTATAAAGTGGAGCCTTGGGCTATACTCTCAAGGTGTGGTTGAACTGAAGTGCATTGGTGGGTATGTGTTCAGTGGTAACTCTTATATCTGCAGAGATCTTATTTCTTTTTTTTTTCTTTTTTTTTTTTTAAAGATTTTATTTATTTGACAGAGATAGAGACAGCCAGCGAGAGAGAGGGAACACAAGCAGGGGGAGTGGGAGAGGAAGAAGCAGGCTCACAGCAGAGGAGCCCGATGCGGGGCTCGATCCTACAACTCCGGGATCACACCCTGAGCCAGAGATCTTATTTCTAAATAAGGTCACATTCACAGGTACCTAAGGGGCTAGAACTTCAGCATATCTCTGGGAACACGTTTCAACCCATAATGTGTATTTTTTTATTCCTCACCAGGAATTGTTAACTATGGTTGTTGACTATAATAATATGTAGCTCATTAGGTTGTTATGAGAGTTAAATGAAATATCAGATAATAAGAATAATATGAAACACTAAGAACTCTGAAGATTTATTATTATTACTAGTGTTATCCTTGATGTGACTTTAGTAAAGTTTTGGTCTCCCTCTCCAAGGTGGAAGAAACCATGCTTTGATGTACATACTTCAAATGTGGGGTGTTTTCTACAGCGCAGGATCAAAATGTTTGTTAAATGAAAAAGTAAAAGTAATTTTATCCTTGCAATGACCCTCTGTCAGAAAGTTCATGATCCCCATATTTCAGATGAGAAAACTGCGGACTTGGGAAAATTATACAAGGAGAAGCACCCAGGCAGTGGTAGAACAAGAGTTCAAACTTAAGCTTCCAATCATCTCTTCCCAACATCCTTATGACCTGACAGTGAAGAGGGATTATTCATTTACAAGAAACTCTGAGAATGAGGACGTTATGCTTAGAGTAAACTGTATGCTCTAGCAACATTCCTTCATTGAACAATAATTCACTCATGAAATAGTTTCCTTCAATTAGTGTGTCTGTCAAACTTATATGATGCGAGAGCACTTTGCCCAGGACCTCCAGGTAGCAAGGCAGAGGTGGGGGCAGGACAGCAGTTAGTGCATGCAGGGAACAAGATAATAGTCTATCTACATTCCTACCCTGATATCTCCTCCAGCACTTGTGGGTAGGAAAGTGTAAGACCTAGAACCAGACTCCACTTGTTCTCCTCTTTCCAAATTCCTGTGCCCAAAGCCCAAAAGATCGTACATTTAGCCTGAGAATCCCTATCATAAGACACATCTGAGAAGGTCTACAGGGGCAGCGATCTTCTAAGTGCTACTGTGCATCATTCAGAGTGGTGGCTGCACTGGTGGCAGTCCCACTGGTTCCCAAGGAAACAATGCCAAGTGTTGCTGTGTGGAAGGTGAAGATTGTTAACAGCTGAACTTTCTGCAACCACACTTAGGTGACAGAGTTTAGAGCAAGAGCAGCCATGAAAGTAGAATCTCAGACAGGAGACCACATGTGCATAAAAAGGGCTGCGCCCAGGGATTTGCTTGGGTCCAGACCACTGATGCTCCCACTGCAGGAGAGGGGCTCACAGGGAAAGTGCTCCCTGGCCCCCTGGTTGCCCATGGTCCATGCTCTTCTGAGGTCCATGCTCCTCTAATGGCTGGTGGTGTCCCTCTGTCACCTCCTCCACAGAGTTACAGGGCTGAGGAGCGTTTAGTCAGTTCTTCCCCACAGGTGCATCCGCATAAATTTTCCTGGAGAAGATTCTCATCACAGTTGCCTTACCCTTCTTTTCCCAGGGTTTCCTTATTTAGATCCCCCAAGAGCCTTTAACCCCTCCTGCCCTTACTTTATTGACAATGCCGAATCAAGCCTTTTGCAGTATATTCTCTTGGGAGGTAGACCATGGGGCCTCAGGGCCCTAGTGCTTAACAAGGCCACCAACTCCTGTGAACAATGGGGAGAGGGGCTGTAGTGGAGGCAGAGTTCATAAAACCAGCCTCCAGAGCCCTTGGAGGGACCAGTTTAGTGCTTTCTCCAGCAGCCAGAAAGAGCAGGAGGGCAGCCTTCTGAAGCTGGTGAGTCTCAAGCTGGACCAAGCAGGACGACTGTGTGGAAGGAGATAATGAGGAGGGGAGGGAAGTCCAGGAGTCTAGTATGTAAAGGAAAAGGAGCTCTTTCAATAGGGCCTGGTGTACGTGCTGACCCTGCCAAGATGCTTAGATCTGGTAGAAGGCTGAGTGGCAGGAACTGACCTAATGCTGTGATTTCATCAGAGATGAGGCTGAGTCATTTTGTGTCCGTCCAGGGTTTGCAAACCTCCATAGACTCAAAGACCCCACCCACATCATGGCTGGGAGACCAAGGCCCTGTGCCTGGCTGTGTCAGAATCTTCCTTTCTGTGCTAGTCTAAATTCACCTGTGAGCCAAGGTAATCCATCCATTTTCTGATTTGGTCTTGGGTCTTCTGTTGTAATTTTGTTTATTCAAGGCTTGTCTGATCTTTCCAGACTGTCAATATATCATTGCCAGAGACCAGGTTTGTTCAATAGCACTTAGAACAAGGGTCACCCCTCTGTAAATGTCAGTCTGCCAGTACAAACGAATGGAACTGGATATTGAATATCAGAGCCATGCCCCAGATGGCCAACGAGTCCTCATTTCTCACAATAGAAGGCCTCAGTTTCACTGAAGAGAACACAGAGAGTAAGAATGGTCCCAGCTCTTAGGAATTTACTAAAACAGGGAGGACGGTCTCTTACCACCTGGGAGAAAATATGAGTGTTCTAGGAGGTCTGTATCAGTTAACAGGTCCTTGGTGACAGTCTGGACTCCAGTCTCTCTGCCCGCTCATCCTCTCTCACACTAAATCCTTTGGGTCTCCTCACCCCTCTGCTACAGCCTGCTTCTCTGCCTGCGTGGCCTTCCTTCAGGTCTTCGTCACTTTTCCCTTGGACTCCTCAGGAGCCTCCAGAAGCCTCCAGCCCTTCTGTGTGATTCCCTGTGTCCCACCTACAGCGCGTCACTTCCCTGTCTCGGATCCTCTGTGTCACTCACAGCGTACACGCTCACGCCTGCTCTCAGGCGGACCTCGCCGGCTGCTCGCGCACACCGTACCCGTGTCTCCTGACACGCTCTCCTGCCTGCTCCCCCGAAGAACTTAGGATCTACCAGCCCCGCGCACCTGTTTACCAATCATGCTGAACATCCACACAGATGTTTCTTCTCTTACCACTGTCTGCAAAGAGAGTCCTCCTCTCCCAGTTAAATGTGGCCTCATTTTTGTATCCTTCTCTGATGCTCTCAGCTCATGGTGTCTCTTGGCCTAACAGGACCTCAGGAAATCGTAGCCCTTTTTCTCCCCAAAACAACATCTGAAGTTAAATATCACTTATTGATTTCATAAATGAGGAACATATGTATCATGGAGTTTAAATAGCTCTCAGGGTTATCTAATGGGCGTAAGAGTCAGGCTTCATTTCTGTCTGAAGCCAACTTTTCAACCATATCACATTGCTCCATTCATCTGTGTATTTGTCTCTTTCCCATTGTTTGTGGGAAATAAAGATCATCTTTATTACCACAACTATGCTGTCTTATAAGTGTTTGTGAGTCAACTTTCCTGTATCAATGAGGATACAAGTTTTTGCCTAATGCATGCTATACATTTTAACATTAAGATCGGGTATAGGGAAGGCACTGACTAATTCAAGTAAATCAGGTCATGCCAAAGATACAGAACTTACAGTTTATGGAAAGGACAAGACTTTTCCAAAAGAATGGGCATGTTTTCTATCTTATTTCTCTATTTCATACTGAGGGTCATTTTCCTGATCATATATGTAAGAATGCATGAAATAACTGTCCCTACCCCACTTTTAACCCCTGAGTCTTTGGTTGTCTTGAAAAACCTACAAAGGTTGAAAGGGGTGTGTGTGTGTGTGTGTGTGTGTGTGTGTGTGTGTGTGTGTGTGTTAATAATCTTATTTTTAAAATCTGGGATATTCAAAATGAAAGAGATCGGATCAAATCAATACCTTTATTATCTTCTCTGGCAGCAGTCTCATACCCTTTCATGCACAGTTCACTCTCCTGGAGGAGACTTGCCAGTGGGACACGTGAGCACCATCAGTAATCCCAACTATACTAATTATTTGCCTCCTGGGCTCCCTCTCTTCGTCTGCCCTGACTCCCCAGCTCTCTTCTGCTTCTTTGGCTATGACAGCCCTTACTGTCATCCTTCTTAGTCCTTGACCACTTAGCCCTTTGTTTAGCAGCGAGGGGGAAGAGATAGTATCAAAACAAAACAAACAAACAAAAACCTGGACACTCATCAAAGCAGATAAGTTTACAGAACATAGATTCCACACCCTAGGATAATTGGATCTGAGCCACAAGGTATCACGGACAATTCTGCTCACCAGCTGAAAAATTCCTACATGTGTTTATATGCCTAAAACTGACTTATTGGCTTCTGTTCTACCTTTGGTGAACCTCAACTATCTTGAATACTTTTCCTAAAGGCACCTGGTTCTATTTCTCAAAGATGTCTCTTATGTGAGAGTTACGGTGTCATCAGCATCTTTTTTAAAATTAATTTTTTATTTGAGTATACTTGACACACAATGTTACATTAGTTTCAGGTGTACAACATAGTGATTCCACTAGTTTAAACATTAGGTTATATTCACTGCCTCTTTACCTTTTTTTTTTTTTTAAAGATTTTATTTATTTATTCGACAGAGATAGAGACAGCCAGCGAGAGAGGGATCACAAGCAGGGGGAGTGGGAGAGGAAGAAGCAGGCTCATAGCCGAGGAGCCTGATGTGGGGCTCGATCCCACAACACCAGGATCACACCCTGAGCCGAAGGCAGACGCTTAACCGCTGTGCCACCCAGGCGCCCCTACCTTATTTCTTTTTAATCCTCATTTTCAGACTTGAATTTCCTACTATTCCAGGCTATTATATTTTGGATGATTGCTTGAAAATTCTACTTGTATATTTTACAAATATATCCTGCATAACACTTCTAATATAAATTCATATTCTTACTCTGAAGACCCCTTACTTTTTTTCCATTCCCCTTTTCTAATTTTTCAGTAAAGATTTCATTCTTTCTGTCACTCAAGTTCAAAAAACATCAAGTCATCTCTAACACTGTAACTTGAGATTCAAGACCCTGTTTTATTCAATTTTCTTTAGTTTGTTACCCATCACCTTGCGCAATAGTGAACAGTAAGTACATGTTTGGGCAATTTTTGAATAATGAATCCTTGAATGCTCTTCTTTACTCTTCCCCTACATGTAATTCTTACTGATTCTGATTTTGAAACGTCTGTCCAATCCATTGCTTCCGTCTATCCTGAGGCAACGAATGGCTCTAGGTATAAAGGAAAGATCACTGTCTAAGGAGCAGGTAGGTATTTGGTGCAGTTTCAGCAACACAGGACAATTCAGAGGACTCTACTGACTCAACCAGAGAATAGAGCAGGAAGTGGCCTCCGAAAAGATCCAAGATGCTCTTGGCCTACAGTCTTTGGCAGAGTAAACTGTCTAAGCTGGACTCCCTCAGAGTGGGAAAGGAAAGGGTTATCAGTGCTTCAGTCAAGGCCATGATTAGAGTAGCTCATCTTTGGACGGAATTCCTGCGACAGGTTAGTTTACTGCCTGACTACAGCAAGGGATGCCCAAGTCCTTCTAGAGTAGTGCAAGTCAAGGAACCCACGTGGGGGAGCGGAAGATAACACCACACTACTCAATCCTCCAGGCACAGAATAGTAGCTACTCTTAGGCCTAAACCCTTGATGGCCTCTCTCCTCCCTGGCTACGCTAACAGGATATTTCTCCTTCCTTCTAAGTTTCAGAATGTGTTCCTCTCTTGGATCCCATAAAAGACTTGTTTTTTTAAATTTAAAAAACAGTCATAGCACTTAACAAATTTTTAAGTTTTTATTTAAATTCCAGAGAGTTAACATATAGTGTTATATTAGTTTCGAGTGAACAATACAGTGATTCAAGGATTCCATACACCACACAGTGCTCATCACAACAAGTATACTCCTTAATCCCTATCACCTATTTAATCCAGCACTTACAATTTTTTATATTCTCCTAGGGTACCCCTCAGTACTAACTGTCTCTGTCACCAGAATATAAAATGCATCTAAAGGGTCCAAACCAAAGAAAACACTCCTGAAACTTTAAAGAGAAACAACAGCAAATAATCCAGTAAGAGGGTAATAAACATTATGCCCTAAAGCGAAATCCCCCTTGGGACTGGAAGAAATAATAGCTGTTGGGTGCAGTCAAGGATATTCTACCTCTAATGCAATTATTTTCTGAATAAAAATAAGAAACCGTGAAGCCAGACCCTGCCCATATCTATGGAGTAGGGGGCTAGGCTTTTCTCGGACTTCCACACAGTCAGCTAAACATAGCTATTCCTTCTAAACTCTGAGGGAACGTAGGGCTTAGTTAATAATTGTGCTTGGCGAGAATAAATAACGTGTAGAGGCTGAAAGCAGAAAGTCTAGTGTCAGACTCCTGTCACAGTCCTGGTCTCACCACTTACTGGTTCTCTAATTTTGATTAAACTATTCTGCCCCCTTTTGCCTGTACCCTTTCATTATCTGTGAAATTAGGATAACAGTATTAAATACTCCTAAGTTGTTTTCTTTTTTAAAGGATGATATAAGCCAATAATTATATAGCACTCTGCTTAGAGCTGGCCCATAGTAAGTGCTCGGCTAAATGTCAGCAATGATTGATGGTGATGATGATGACGATGGCAATAATAATGATTTGGAAACTTCTTTGAGACAGGCTAAGGGCCTCAGTGGAGACCTGACTTGTGCTACTCTAGAACACGTACTTTTTAAAATATATTTTGTCCTACATTTTTAGGAACTCTGGATTTCCAGCGTGGTCAGGATACTTTATATGGCTTCACCCAGCAACTACTCCACTGCTCCAGTCTCCGAATTCCTCCTCATCTGCTTCCCTAACTACCAGAGTTGGCAGCACTGGCTGTCCCTGCCCCTCAGCCTGCTCTTCCTCCTGGCCATGGGGGCCAACGCCACCCTGCTGATCACCATCAGGCTGGAGGCCTCTCTGCATGAGCCCGTGTACTACCTGCTCAGCCTCCTCTCCCTGCTGGACATGGTGCTCTGCCTGACCGTCATCCCCAAGGTCCTGGCCATCTTCTGGTTTGACCTCAGGTCCATCAGCTTCTCAGCCTGCTTCCTCCAGATGTTCATCATGAACAGTTTCTTGACCATGGAGTCCTGCACATTCATGGTCATGGCCTATGACCGCTATGTGGCCATCTGCCACCCACTGAGGTACCCATCCATCATCACTGACCAATTTGTAGTTAGAGCTACCATATTTGTTGTGGCCCGGAACGGCCTCTTTTCTCTTCCTGTTCCAGTACTTTCTTCCCGGCTCAGATACTGTGCAGAGAACATCATCAAGAACTGTATCTGCACTAACCTGTCTGTGTCCAAACTCTCCTGTGATGACATCACCTTCAACCGGCTCTACCAGTTTGTGGCAGGCTGGACCCTACTGGGCTCTGATCTCCTCCTAATTGTTCTCTCCTACGCCTTCATCCTGAAAGCTGTGCTCAGGATCAAGGCTGAGGGCGCTGCAGCCAAGGCCCTGAGCACGTGTGGTTCCCACTTCATCCTCATCCTCTTCTTCAGCACGGTCCTGCTGGTTCTGGTCATCACTAACCTGGCCAGGAAGAAGATTCCCCCAGATGTCCCCATCCTGCTCAACATCCTGCACCACCTCATCCCCCCAGCTCTGAACCCCATTGTTTATGGTGTGAGAACCAAGGAGATCAAGCAGGGAATCCAGAAGCTGCTGAGAAGGTTGTAAGAGGTAAAACAGATCAGAGACACCTTGGAATTGTTAGTAAAAGTCAGGGATTATTTTTATGTTGGAAAGGAAATTTTACTTTTTAATCCCAGAATGAGCTCTGATTCTTTTTATCTCAGACAACAATGAAAACATTCTTCTGTGAATCCTTATTTCCTCCTGCTTCAAAGGAAACCTCCATTTCCTGGATTCTGTGGTCACTTGGGAATTTGCCTGACTGACTCCTTATCTGCGGGTCTTGCCAAACCTTAGCCAAGTGGAGCTGGATTAGAGTGGGAGTGTTTGGCCCTAAAGAAACAAACTTGATACTTAGAGAAATCTTCCTGTTTCCTGATTTGCAAAGAACATAGATGACTCTCCTGCCTCCTGTTTCAGACATGGCTTTTGTGTTGTGAGGGATTGACTGGGCTGAAGTAAGGACATTCACCCAGAATTTTGGTTTTTGGGGTCTAGTGCTTTACTCTGAACATTCCTGACACTATTCTTTGGCGGCAGATGTGTCATCTTCTGTCTCCTCAGATCCTCCCAGAACCTCTTAAGATTTTCCATCTGTGAAACCCCTCTGATGGCTTTTCTTGTTTTCTCTTCTTTCTTTTCTTTTCTTTCTTTCTTTCTTTCTTTCTTTCTTTCTTTCTTTCTTTCTTTCTTTCTTTCTTTTTCTTTCCTTCCTTCCTTCTTTCCTTCCTTCCTTCCTTCCTTCCTTCTTTCTTTCTTTCTTTCTTTCTTTCTTTCTTTCTTTCTTTCTTTCTTTCTTTTTCTTTCTTTCTTTCTCTTTCCTTCCTTCCTTCTTTCCTTCCTTCCTTCCTTCCTTCCTTCCTTCCTTCCTTCCTTCCTACTAAGATTCTTTCTCCAGTTTTGTTTTTGTTGTTGGTGGTATTGTTTATAAAGCAGATTGACACCTTTTTAGGGCTTTTGCAGGGGAGGGAGGAGTTGCACAAGTTGATGTGCTATGTGTCCTTTTCTTCATTATCTTCATTCTCATGACTCTGTAATCCTCACTTTATCCCATGTACTTTCTATAAGGAACTTAGAACCTTCCAGCACATCTCAGGTGGCATCCCTCCCCAACTCTAACGTGACCATTAAGCCTCCATTCTGGGCTGTGGCTGGTGTAGCTTTCAACAGTTTTTCAGACATAGAAACTTTTAGGGTTTGATTTTCACAAGTAAGTGCATTGAGCTGTTCTGCAATCCCCTCCTTGATGATGTCACACATTAGTTCGATGTTTCCAAAGATCATTTTTACAGTAGCAACCTGAGACTTTGAAGTCCATCATTTTTCCAAACATCATTTGAATAACATTCCCAATTGGATTATCCTACTATTCTTACTTGAAATTTGTCTTTGATGAATGACTTGTATTGAAATTTAGTATTTCTACGTATTTTTTCCTATGTAACATTTTATCTTTTATTTTTCCAGTTTTGTTGAGATGTAATTGACGTACGACATTGTTTAATTTATGGTGTACAACGTGATGATTTGATGTTTGTACCAAGATATGTTTAGTTAATACCCATCAAGTCAGATGTTACGACTTTTTTCTTGTAATGAGAACTTTTTTTGGAGGGGGTTGTCTTTCTTTGGCACTAGACACCTGGTACTTTGTATTTGGAAGGTGCTGAATTTCTGCATGCATTTTTGAAGTGTTGGGTTCTGAAATACTCTTCTTTCGGGTCATTATATCACATTTCATAACATTGGTTCATCACATTCCATAACATTGGTTCATCAAAATATCAATTTGGCTGAGCTCTCTGTCTTTTTCTTTTATCCCTTCCCATCTCTCCTTTCCACAGGGTTACTTTTAATTAAATACCTACTATGTGCCAGACACTTTTTATACATTCTTTTTTTACCTACGCATTTGCCCTAGAAGTTTTTCTGTTGTCCCTAGATGAAGAAACTAAAAGAAGTCAAATGATTCCCCAATATTACAGCAATTGAGCCAAGATAAATCCTTGTCACTTGGATTCCTGAAGCCTGGACTCTTTCCACACTACTGGTCCCAACCTTGGCAATAGTATAACCTAATGAGTTACAATAAAACTCTTGAATTACATTCCCGGTTTCTCATATCCCCAGCCCAATCTTAGTGTCTGGCACTCAGTAGATACATTATAAATATTAATTTGATGCCCAGAAGTTTATGGCAGAAGTTAAGCTTCAATATGGTTGCTGAGAAGAGACATATCTTTGTTTCATGTATTACCACATTTTTAAAAAAATCACTTTACTAATTTTATGTATTTGTTTCATTTAAAAATTTTTAACTTAAAATTTGAGCACCTTTACCTATTTTTACAACCCTTCCACCTTCTACCTATGGCAACAACCAGTCTGTTTTCTGTATTTATGAGTTCTTTTATTTTCTATTCTGCATATAAGTGAGATCATACAGTATTTATCTTTCTCTGATCTAGATATATAGACAGATAGATGTGGTCTCAGATGGGACTAGAGTCCTGGTCAACAATTTGCAATCTGGGGAGACCTTGAAGAGGAAAACCAAACTAAGCCATGCCTGGACTTCTGATCTACAGAGCTAAGGTTCCAATTCAAAAAATTAAAAAAAAAATCAGAAAAATTAAACCCCAAAAAGCAGAAGACAAAAAATACAAATAAAGCAAAAAACAATAAAACAAAGAATATATATAATAGAAAATATCAACAAAGCCAGAAGTTATGTTTTGAAAAATAATAATAAAAGAGATAAACTTTTAGAAAAATAAAACACAAATTTAAATTATCTAGAATCTTTTATGAAACACATTTGAAATTAGAGATATTTTTAATGTAGTAACACTACCCTATGAACTGCTATGAAATTAATTTGACAATGACATAAAAATCCCTTGATAAATACAACTTTCCAAAGATGGCAAAGGACAAATAATAAAAAAAAAACTATATTATTCCATATCTGTTAAAGATGATTAAAGCATAATTGAAAATTTTTCCATAGAGAAAACTCTGGGCCTAGATGCCTTTGTGGTGAAATCTTCTAAAGAGTGGAAGAAAGAAATAACATAAATACTTTCAGAAAATAGGAAAAGAGGGAACACCTTCCAATATATTTTTTGAGGTTACCCAGCATCAAACACTGCCAGGAATTACAAGAAAATTTTAAGTCAACATCTCTCATGAACAAAGATATGCAAATTCTGAACAAAATATTTGAAAACAACGAAAATTAATATATTATGAAAAAGTGAGGTCTATTATGGAATGAAAAGTCACTTTAACCATTGAAATTGATCTACATTTAATTCACCTAATTAACCTTAATAACGGAGGGGAAAATACAAATTTTTCAATACAGTGAGGAAAATCATACAACAAAATTCACCATGCATTGGTAGTAAAAATAACCTCAGGAATGTACAAATAGAAGGGAATTGTCTTACCTGTTAAAGGTGATCTTCCCAAAAGCTACAGCCAATATCATACTCAGTGGTAAAACAGAAAATGCTGAGGAAAAAAAAGGAAAAAAATGTATAAAGATTGGAAAGGAAGAAGTAAATTTGCCATTTGCAAATAACTTCATTCTGTGGATAGAAACATCAAAAAGCACCAATAAATAGAATATTTGAACTTATGGGTAAATTTAGTAAGATTGCTACATGGAAATTCAAGACATAAAAATCAATTATATTTCCAAACTCTAGAAACAAACAAAAAAAATGGAAAATGAAATTTATAAGTCAATACCATTTACAATTGCATCAAAAATATCAACGACTTAGGAATAAAGCTGCCCCAGTTACCTGCATTGAAACTAGAACATGTTGGTGAGAAAAATTAAATAAGACTTAAAGAAATCAAGAGACATATCATGTTTGCAGACTAGAAGTTTTGGTAATGTAGTGGCATTAATTCTTCCAAATCGATATGTAGATTCAATACAATTCCAATAAAAATGTCAACAGATATTTTTGTTGACGTTGACAAACTGGTTTTCAAATGCACAAGGTACTGCAAAGAACCTAATGAAGACGACGTAACAATTACACGCTTCCAGAAGTATTAAGAAACTGCCCAATTAAGATAGTGTGGTATTGGCAAATAGACCAACTGACCGGAATGGAGAGTAAAGAAAAAAACACGTGGTTATATTTCAATCTGATTCATGACAAGTATGATATTGCAAGGAGTTTCTTTTTCAATATACAGTGCTGGAGCAATTAGATATCCGGATGCTACTGATTTCGATTCTGAAGGCCTTGTCTCTAGTTTTTGCATTCCACGCAGTGTGATGGTTAATTTTACATGTCAGCTCAAGGGCCTTCAGGCATTCAGTTAAACTTTATTTCTGTATGTGTCTGAGTGTGTTTCTGAAAGACATTAGCATGTGATTTGGTAGATTGAGTAAGACTGGTCTCCCCATTCAATCCAGTGAGGATTTGAATAGAATAAAAAGGTAAAGGAAGAGGAATTCTCCCTCCCTCTCCCCCCCCCCCCCTTTCTCACTCACTCTCACTCTCTGCCTGTCTGCTTGAGCTGGACATTAGTCTTCTCCTTCTCCCTAGGAGAAGACTTACACCATCAGAGCTTTTGATTCTCTGGCCTTCGGAGTTGGACCTGAACTTTACCACCAGTTTTCTGAATACCATTAATATTATCTTTGGGCTAGAACTCATCAAATATATTTAAGACATTACATCGTGGGAAACTAATTAGCAGCCCTGCCTCATTGTTATTATCATAGTTTGTAGCACAAATGTTGAGGCCAAATCTGCACAAATAACCTGTGAATAAAGGAGAATACTCTGAAGCATTCATTAGAAAGAGTACTGAGTTAGGAATTTAGTAGACTTTGATTTTAGCTTTTTTTCTCTGGCCCTGATTGGGTATGACCTAATCCTGCCTCTTGAGTCTTCTGAGTTTGATTTCCTGTTAAATAAACTAGTAAATAGCCTCTATTCCTGATATCCCAGAGGACTTGTAAAAATTATGAAATGATTTATAAAAGTGAGAACTTGTCTCTCCTTATTCCATTCTGACCACTATGTGTTGCTCCTGTAAAGTGACCTCTCCCAGTGCCACCGTGGACAGTACAAAGCCTGCTTAACAACACAAAACCATGACTGGACTACTGAGCTACACTGACACCCAGGAAAGAATCACCTTAGCTTGACTACTCAGGAAGTCCTTTTTCCCATCCTCCAGCCCCTTGGGAGCCCCAAGGAGCAAATGCATGTGGGAAGTATAAAGGAGCACTAAAATTCTTACTCACTATAAATGATCACTCCACAAACCCGGGAGGTTGTAGCATCCAAACAGTGACCCTTCTGGAAGATGGAAGAGCTGCTAAAACTATTGGTAAGCTGGCATAATGGAGTTTCCATAATGGTAGAAATTAAGGGCAGAAGAAGAGATTGTGGAAAGAATAAGATGACTTAGAGATATTTTTTACAAAATCCTTGAAAGAAGGGGATGGGATAAAGGGAATTATTCTCAGTGGATGTTTAAAATAGGAGAAAGAGTGTATAGATCATACCTAGTTGTTATGAAGACCTAGGATGTGTCCATCTGTTATACCCTATACCCAATGACCAGTGACAGTATAATTCTTATTTTCTTTATTCTCTTTATCTTCCTCTCACAGACTCCAAATAGAGTTGAATTGCCAGCCATATTCTATGTTTTTCATTATTACATGATGAGCTATAAAATATTGGTATGCCACCTGCAGAAAAACAATAAATTATAATATGTATTGCTAATTCTTGTTTTTAGAGTTTTTCCTCTTCATTCTTCCATCCATATATTCAATGCAGATGACATGCATCAAACCCATCATGCAATGACCCTCAAGTGTGTATATATAATCAACCATGTCCTTTTTCTGAGTGTCAGGCATATATATCTGACTGTCTATTTGACATGTCTGCTGGATATTTATTTTCCTTTGGTATATATCTAAGAATGGAGGTGCTGAATTATAGTAAAGATACATTCTTAACTTCTTAAGAAACATGCCAAAGAGTTTTCTGAAGTAGTTGCACATTTCACATACCTACTGGCAATGTATGAGTTTCCATTATTCCACCTCCTCTTCAGCATAAGATAATGTGAATCATTTTAACTTTAGCCATTCCAGAAGTATAAAATAGAACCACTTTGGGATATTAATTTTCATTTCTGTGGTAACTAATGATGGTGAATACTTCTTTATTTGTTATTGAACATTTGCTTATCTGTTTAGGATTTTCTCTTTTTTAATTGGTTTGTTTCTATTCTTATTGTTGATTTTTAATTCTATTTAATTTTATTTCCATAACACTTGTTATTATCTAGAATGATTTAATTATTTTTGCATGCTTATTGTCTTCCTTGCTAACTTAGAATGCAAGCATCACAAAAATAGGACTGTTTCTTTATCACTGGCATGTACCATAGCAATTCCTACATGTAATAACAACACCTACAAAGTCAGTAAGTACTAAGTAAATAAATACTTAAAATATTTACGTCTCAAAAGGGCTTCGAGGACCCAAGTCTTTCCATTATAATAACCTTGTGTTCTGCTAAGAATTAAATCTTAGCTGCCTAATTACACGGATTTCTTATTATTGTAATTTAGGGTTATGCTGCAAATTCTTTTAATTCTTTTAATACTGAATTATAATTTAATTTCTTATTTAATATTTTAATTATATAGTTCTTATTTCTTAGAGTCTAAATAGTTACATATGCATATTTAAAGGCTATAATAAACCCATAGAAAAAATATTCTCAATTTTGTTCACTCTACACTTTTCAAATATGTTTACCCACCCTCCCCCTCAGAACACTCAATTTTGGTATCACCCATTAACAATTTCTACTATGAGAGCTTTCCTGCCGCACTGTAGATTTTCATTCCTGAGGCTTTGCTAAATGTCACTAGGTGGAAAATGAGTAATCCAAATAGAGATGTCCCATAAACAACATTCACCCTCCTTAATTATTTTGTTTGACTTACTCAATATTTTACAGTACATTTTAACACAGGCAGGCGCATAATTAGAGAAAATTCACAAATCCCTATATACCACATTTATGAGACTTTTTTTCTGAAGACACTTAATTTGTCATGTCTGAGAATGGCTCTTGTCTCTACCTCTTGCTTCTTTAGTTACTGGAGAGAGCTTTGAGGATACAATATAGCTCTCCAAAGATTAAATATTATGAACATGGCAGGAAACAAAATATGACATTGTCTTAATCACAACATGAATCCTGTGGTTCCTACAGTCACATGCATGGAATTTTTGGTGCTTTATAAACTCACGGATGCACCAAAAGTGGGTTTCAACAGCAACGGGAGCTTAACTGATACTCTGCCTGCAGAGAATTGCTACTTCCTATCTACATATTTCAGGACTGATGTCAACACCAACTCTCATCAACTAAAATACAGAAATAAATCTCACTCCCATTATGTTTTCTATCTCATTGAATAGTACCAATATTTGCCCATTTGCCCAACACAGAATCCTGGAAGTTAAACATGACCTATTGCTCTCTTTCATCCCCCCAATCACATCAAACACTGTTCCCTGTTTATGGTATGTGCCGTCACCTCCCCATCTCTACTACCATTTATTTAGATCAGGCTAGTATCATCTCTCACTTTGCTTACTTCAAACTCTAATTTGCCCTCCCACCCATTCTCCATGGTGATATTACGGAAGTCTCCCTAAAATATAATTACATTTTACATCATTCCTAGCACTGTTGGCAGAGTATCAAATTTGGGAGGTATCTTGGGCAGAAAAACAAGATGTCCAGAACCTCGTGAGTTCTATATTTGGGAGCTTTTTAAATCATTTATCACTTTCCACTCCAGGGTCTTCTGCTAAATATTAAGGCAGAGAATTATTTCCATGTTTTTCCATGACCTGAAAGAATGACATGAATGAGATTGGAGTCCTACAGTGTGAAAAAACTGACCAGCAACCATGAAGATGGCCTATCACAACACCACTCAATCCCATCCTTCCTTCTTTGTCCTTCTGGGGATTCCAGGCCTGGAAAATTTTCACATCTATATTGGTTTCCCCTTTTGTACTGTATATCTGATTGCACTTCTGGGGAACATTATAATCCTCTTTATAATTCAGACTGAGCCTAGTCTCCATCAGCCCATGTTTTACTTCCTGGCAATGTTGGCCTTCACTGACCTAAGCCTGTCCACTGCCACTATCCCCAAGATGCTGGGCATCTTCTGGTTCAATTTCAGGGAAATACTTTTTGGTGCCTGCCTTGTACAGATGTTTATGATTCATCTATGCACTGGCCTGGAGTCTGGGATATTGACAGTCATGGCCATAGACCGCTACGTTGCCATCTGCAATCCCTTGAGATATACCATGATCCTCACAAACAACGTGGTGACCATTCTAGGTACAGTCATGATCGTAAGATCTTTAATCTTTGTTATTCCTTTTGTGTTCCTCATCTTGCTGTTGTCATTCTGTGGTGCCCATATCATCCCCCACACCTACTGTGAGCACATGGGCATTGCCCGTCTTTCCTGTACCAGTATCAGGACCAATAATTTATTTGGGATGGTTGCCTTTTCTGTGGGATTCATTGACCTTATTGTAATTGGTTTCTCCTATGTGCAGATACTCTACACAGTCTTTCACTTACCATCATGGAATGCCCGATTCAAGGCTCTCAACACCTGTGGCTCCCATGTCTGTGTCATGCTCATCTTCTACATCCCAGCATTCTTCTCTTTTCTGACCCACCGCTTTGGTCATAGCATCCCTGGCTATATTCATATATTTCTGGCCAATCTATATTTGGTCGTTCCACCTGCACTCAACCCTGTTATCTATGGGGTCAGGACAAAGCAGATCCGGGAACAAGTCTTAGGAATTCTTAACTTAAAACTATATTGTCCTTCTCTGTGCTTCTAAAACACAATACACGTTCTCTTTTAGTACAGAACCTCCTTATGTGTAGGTATCGCTTTCTGAGATACTCTTTCTACCCTGCTCTGATGCCTACTTCTCTTTCTCATTCATACACAGGATGCCTTTACATGATCTTCAAAACTATGGTTGACTCCACTTTTGTAGCCTTCTATAGCACCCTGAAAGTCCCCTTCTTTGAAACTGACCACACCTGTCTTTAATGGTTCAATGTACCATTCCCTCTACACAGTTACACTCCCTACTAATGGTGACAGATAATATTTACAAAGAACTATATACCAGGCACCACACTTAGTCCTTATATGTTGCCTCACTTAACATATACAAATAAATTGACATAGATACTAGAATTATAACTGTTTTCCAGGGGAGGAAATGGTTGCACAAAAAGATAAAACAACTGATGAATGCCTCATGTATGGCAAGAATGAAGCCAAAGTTCTAGTCCAGTTAGTTTAACCTGAGTATCAGTATATTAACTACCACTCTACACTCATTTATGACAGCACAAGACCATGTCTTTCCTCTTTGTCAAACATATTCAGCACATAGGAGATGCTCATGAGATATCTATTACATGAAGTATCCATCACACCTCTTTCATTGCCATTTTGATCAGGATTCTTAGTTTCAAGCGGTGAAAAATAATTCTAGATGTTTCGAGCAGGAAAAAATACTAAAAAGATGAATAATGGCTCAATGAATCACTGGGAAGACTAAAAAAAAAAACAAAGCAGAAGCCAAAACCTCTGTAAAATCGGTCCAGAGAACTAGTTCTATGCCACACTATCACAGCAACCACTGCTAAACTCAGTGACATGGTTTGCATACAGCCCTCTTTTGTGCTTATTTCAGATGGTTTTGAAACATTCATCAGATAATTGCATGTAATGAAATAGTGACCACTGTGAACAATAATAATGATTTAACATCTCAGCAGACTTCAAAAGAAGTAGAATGGTGTTTTCCAGGGGCAGGGGGCAGGAGGGCATGGGGAGTTATTGTTTAATGGGTAAAGAGTTTTAGTTTAGCAAGAGGAAGAGTATTCTGAAGGCGGATGCTGTTGACTGTTGCACAGCAGTAAGAATGCACTTCATACCAATGAACTGTATATGAAAATGGTTTTGGTAATAAATTCTGTGTCATGTGTATTCTACCACAATAAAAAATTAGAAAAAAGAAATACAATTTTAGCACTTAATATAAATAACCCAGTAGTAATTTTAGTAGTTTTTCAAAGTTTGCCATCTTCAAAATCTCTATCAATTCCAATTTAAAGGATTATGAAAGCCATCTTCACTACTCTCTTCATTCTATGCTTTAAGAAAATGTATATTGCAGTATATCTTAATAAAGTACTTACTAAAAAGTGTTTTTCTTTTTTTTTTTAAAGATTTACTTACTTATTTTAGAGAAAGAGCACAGGAGACAGAATTGGGGGAGGGACGGGGAAGGGAGAAGAGAGAAAGAATCTCAAGCAGACTCCCTGCTGAGTGCAGAGCCTGACATGGGGCTTGAACCCATGACCATGAGATCATGACCTGAGCTGAAATCAAGGGTTGAACGCTTAACCAACTGAGCCACCCAGGTGCCCTAAAAAGTGTTTTTCTAAAAACCAATATACTCAATGTATTTTTATTTGAGAACTCTTTTTTCACACTGGATGGAACTCACTGGGAAGCCATAGCAGGCAGTAAACACAAACAACACATAATTTTTCTACTAATGTGTGTGTACTCTGAGAGCAACTGGACACGAATTCTGACATTTATTTATACTCATAACATTGTCCTTCATAAGTTTTTGCACATCATTCAAACAAATGTTTATGGGTTTGTATTAATAGTAGCAAAATGTTTGAATGCATAGGTCTTGCTCCCACTAGCAGTGTTTGAGGATCTGATACATGAAGTGAAATTGAGTCTATACCTACATTCTCTCGTTGACTCTCCCAAGATGCTTGGAGTATGACATTATATATATTATCCCATTTCATAGCTGATGGATAATATTAAGAAAGAACAGGTATCTTGCTCAATATTACAGAAGAAAATGAGTGACAGAATCCATATTTAAACTCAGCCTGACAGTTTTCCTTTGCAAGATGGGCTGTCATCTCGATCTCTCATTCTTGCTATGGGTACTTTGTCCAGTACCTGCTGAGATCGCATAAAACTCTAACTCAGCCACTTTCTTACACTCTATTTTCTGCTGCAGTGGTAGGCTGCTTATAGATCCCAGCATAACTACTGTGCTTCCTTGACCCAGGGTTTTGCTTTACTGCTCATAATTCTGAAAGTTTCTTTTTAGCCTCCAGTCTCTTTGGCTTCTACTCATTTTTAGCTGTGGTCCAGCAACCTCCAGAAAGCCTTCCCTGGGGTAACACTTCCACCACTCTGAGGCTGACTCAGGGGCACCGAATCTGTCTAGAGTTCGCACGTATACATTATCATTGAACTCACCACATCAATTGGAGTTATAGCTTTACTTTTTGACACAACACCAATTTCCATTCATTTCTTTTTTTTTTTTTTAAGATTTTATTTATTTATGTGACAGAGAGACAGCCAGCGAGAGAGGGAACACAAGCAGGGGGAGTGGGAGAGGAAGAAGCAGGCTCCCAGTGGAGTAGCCCGATGTGGGACTTGATCCCAGAACACCGGGATCACGCCCTGAGCCGAAGGCAGATGCTTAACAACTGCGCTACCCAGGCGCCCCTCCATTCATTTCTGTATCACCAGCACCCACCACTATGTCTGATACATATTACATACTCAAATATTTTTTTATTAAATGAATGAATGTATAACCAGAAATAGTAAAATATAGCCCAGTGCATTGTTTGAAAATTGGAATAGACATTAAAACTATTAGGACTGCCATACAGCAAAAGGTAAGGTTAGTCCAATATGTGGTGTACATATATTTCAAGAACAAGCAAGACTTACTGTTTTTGAATTCTGCTATTTGGACCTTAGATTGGTGATTCTTAACTAGTGTGGGGTCTGTAACTTTAAATTTATGGGTTTAGTTTCATAACATTTATCTTTAAAATGTATTTTAGAGAATGTCCACATGTACACATTTTATTAAAGTAAATTTAATTTAAAAAAAAAGCCTTGGGGTTCCTGGGTGGCTCACCAAACTGAAGAATTTGCACATCAGAATTCTAGAAGATAAAGAAGATGTGGTACACACACACACACACACACACAGGAACATTACTCAGCCATCAGAAAGGATGAATACCTACCATTCACATCGACATGGATGGAACTGGCAGGTATTATGCTGAGCGAAATAAGTCAAAGAGAGAAAGACAATTATCATATGATCTCACTCATATGTGGAATATAAGAAACAGTGTAGAGGATCATAGGGTTAGGGAGGGAAAACTGAAGGGGAAGTCATAAGAGAGCGAGAAAAACTGTGAGAGACTCCTAACTATAGGAAACAAACTGAGGGTTGCTAGAAGGGAGGTGGGTGGGGGGATGGGGTAATTGAGTGATAGGCATTAAGGAGGGGATGTGATGTTATACACAAATGATAAATTATTGAACACTACATCTGAAACTAATGATGCACTATATGTTGGCTCATTATATTTAAATTAAAAAAAAATCTAGAGGAATTTGTTAGTTGTGTGAAGGCCAGGCCCCCTCTATTGTTGAAGGGAAGTCACCAGCTCACTATTCGAGTTTGATTCAATACTGTGTCCCCAATGACAAGTCTGTGTTGGATGGGTTGTTGGCCACATGTGGAAGACAGAACTCTGGTGCTGAAATGAGTTCTGCAAAAAGCAGAATATGGAAGGGATCACTTAGCAGCCCCTTGAGCCTCACTTTCCAACATTAAGATCTCCTGTGGGGTATGGCAAGGTTAATGTATAGTTTTTATGCTGAGAATAAACTCTCAGAAGGCATTCAATGGAGCTTGTTTTTATAAGAAAGTATCATAATATGATACTTGATTTAAAAATATGGTATGATAACTGTTTGGATTACAGAAAATTTGGGGCGCCTGGGTAGCGCAGTCATTAAGCGTCTGCCTTCGGCTCAGGGCGTGATCCCGGCGTTCAGGGATCGAGTCCCACATCAGGCTCCTCCGCTATGAGCCTGCTTCTTCCTCTCTCACTCCCCTGCTGTGTTCCCTCTCTCGCTGGCTGTCTCTCTGTCACATAAATAAATAAAATCTTTAAAAAAAAAGATTACAGAAAATCTGTGACTGAATTCGTATTAGAAAGAGCACGGAAGAAAAAATGGTGATTATGCAGAGGTTCTAGGGCCCCAGGTATTCATTTGTTGTCCTGAGACTGACCTTGTTAGAAAGTTACGGGCATGAAAAGTGCTCCATCTCTCAACCACCCAACATGAACCAATTCAACAAGATAAAAAGAAAGACTATGTAACTTAAATTTTATTAAATTAAGTTTATCTTGGTTACTGACCAAATGAAAACAGCTGTACAGGCTTTGGGACGTCTGACTTAAAGAAGGCGCTATCCGGCATGTACAGAATTGACTTTGGAGGGTGGTGCGTGGGAGGGTCGCCTCCAAGAGGTGGGTAGTAATACAGAAGGAATGAACGTGAGGTGAGCTACCTCTGAGGGGCATGTGACCGCTGGCCCCGGAAAAACCACGTCTAGTAAGACGCTGTGAGCAAAGAAAGTTATAGAAAGAAAATAAGCACAAAACCAACAATCGTAAATAAAGGTGCTCCAAATGTTTGAGATCAAACAACTTCTGACAGGAGCAATTCTATGTAAAAGGCTCCAAGCGAAATAGCAACAGGTATGGAATCGTTCATTGTTGACTAATGATTTTCTACACAGAGGCACCAAAAAAAATGCTGGGAAACCAAATTTTATAGTAATAGTAACAATCATAACAATTTAATAACCACCACCTGTTTTGCTAACACGATCTCATTTACTCCTCATGACAAATAACAAATTGGGAATATGAGACAGAGAATTTAAGCAGCTTGTCAGTGGCACAGCTGAGGGTTGAATTCCGTGCTGTCTAATCTCCAGCCTTGGCTCATTGGCCACAGGGATAGAGAACAGTTAGAAAAAATCATTACCACAACATCAACCATACCTTTGACCTGCCAGGCACGAATGGGGTGTATCATGAAGGAAGCAGTTAGATATAAGCAACCCTCTTGGATTTTTGTATTAAAAGCATCACTAGAAAAGGGCTCTTGAAAACGTTTCTCAGAACTACTGGTCATAGATGACAAATTAGGGAGGGGATCTGAGTGTTTCATAGTTACTACAAAGTATCAGTATAGAAATACACATGATTGGTTTCATGTCCATTTTGTATATTTTCTAACAACACGTTTCCGAACTTGGTGCACTGACTGGTGAAAATCAGAACTTGGTGCACTGACATTTTGCCTTGACCTTTTTTGCCCTAAGGTTTTGCTTTTGTGTAATTAATCACACTTTTTATTCCTAAGGATCACATTCTACCCATTCAACTGGTGCAGGGTAATTAACTCCGAGCCTCTGCTTCTGTCTTCAGGGGCAGTCTTGCCTCCGGAGGATAGGGATCACAGCCTGTGAAGAGCTGAGAGAAAAGCTTTTTTTCCCTAAAGGATAAGAAAAGGCTGGGCTCCTGATTCTCCGGCTCCTGCAAGGCCAGCAAGGCAGTCTTTCCCTGGGGAAGCAGAGGAAGCTGAAGACCAGGCATAAACTCTCCTTTTTGAAAGCCAGAGTATTAGAGATTCGGACAGAGCCAGAAACATCCTTCCAAAGAGGAGCTCACTGTCTCCATCAAGTAAGTTTGGCTCCACCAGAAACTGAAGGCACCGAGCCAGCACTGTGATATTAGACCCCTGGCCAGAGCAGGGGTTGTGGTGGGACTAAAGCTGGGCCTGCAATCTTCAAGCTACAGGGTTAAAATGTGAGGATAGGAGCTTGAAGGGAAGTGGAAGCGAGGAATGGCACAGGGCCAGATGGAGATGACTGTGCCAATGCTTAGCCAGACTTTTCTGTGTGCTCTGGGGAGAGGTTTGGACCAGACAGTGGTTCAAGGATCTGCAGCAGAGTATCATGGGGGATCAGAAATCTTGAACATCCTTCATTGAACTCTATGGAAACACAAGGCAGAACGCAGGTTTGAAAGGGAAAGAAAGTTTCCGATCACACTTCCTGGATTGCCATTACTTAGAAATCTCTGATCTGCCTTGTACTGCCTTTCTCATTTCCTAAAGTACTGCTCCTCTTTCTGCTCTGTCCTTTATTTCTTTTGCTTCCTTTGTGTTCTCCATCCAATCCCCATCCAATCTCTTCTGTTTTAATTTCACTTTTTTTCTGTTTCCATCTTCTCTCCACCATCTATTTTCTGGGCATGTATGCTTCTGTTCCCCAGACCCCCTACACTTTCTCTCAGTCTATCCTCCACCTGTATCTCACTGTACGTAGCTTCCTCCGGATCAACAGACTCCCCAAAGGAAGCAACGTTAGAGCACCATTTTCTACTCAATGACTTTCTCTGCTCTCCTCATCATTATTTATCACTCCTTACCCCTCTCTCCTCTTGCTTCCAGGCCCTAAAAACAACTTTGGCATCAGACCCAATAATTTTCAAGATTAACACAGATTTTTTATCCACCTTCTATATACTCCAATTTAGTAACCAAAAAGATTATTTAGAAAAGTCTCTGCACAGGTGTGTCTCCTCTAGACACCAAGAACAACAATCTTACAGATTGAGTCACTGAGAAGGGTCCCTTGTGCAATGTTCCCTTAGAGGTCATAATTGCTGCCCCAAGAAGGCTGTCTGAAAACTACCTGGAGCAGTGCACAAAGTGGCATAGAGATCTTATTAACCTGGGTAAGGAAACCTAACAATTGCAGAAACGAGTGCAGAATGATATATGATGGTGGAAAATCATGATGGTGCTGTGAGAGCAAGAGCACTCTTCATAAAAGAGGCCAAGAATCCTGTGGCGACTTTGCAACACTTAACCTGGAATTCTAGCACCAGTGGCTCTGCCCACACCCATTCTTCTTCTTCTTCTTCTTCTTCTTCTTCTTCTTCTTCTTCTTCTCCTTCTCCTTCTCCTTCTCCTTCTTCTTTTTTTTAAGTAAACTCCATGCCCAGTGTGGAGCCCAGTGCCACACTCAAACTCACAACCCTGAAATCAAGACCTGAGTTGAGATCGAGAGTCACACTTAACCAACTGAGCCACCCAGGGACCTCCCCACACCCATTCTTCTGATTGTAATAGTCATAGTGATCTTTAAGATTGTGTCTTTGTCTTGGTACCTGAAGTTAGACCATGATACCTAGGTGTATATATTTAGGTGTATCTAGGTATACATTTATTTTTATTTATTCCACTTTGGATTTATTGAAATGCTTGAATCTGGTTATTGATGGATTTCATCTCTACTGAAAAGTTCAGATGTCTCTGCCTCATTCTCTTTCTTCTTCAACCTGGAGCTCTGATTCTGCGTTAGACAGTCCCATTCCACCTACTATTTCTCTTACATATTCTTCAGTATTTTCCATCTGTTTTTATTTTCCTCCCATCTTCATTCTCAGTAGATTCTTCTGACCACCTTCTGACAGTTACTGACTCTCCCACTAGCTGGCCCTAATCTATTGTTTAATTCGCCGCTGAGTCCATCGTCTCTCATGGACTCTGAGAAACAAACTGAGGGCTTCAGAGGGGAGGGGGGTGGGGGAATGGGATAGACTGGTGATGGGTAGTAAGGAGGGCACGTATTGCATGGTGCATTGGGTGTTATACGCAAGTAATGAATCATCGAACTTTACATCGAAAACCAGGGATCTACTGTATGGTGACTAACAATATAATAAAAAATATTATTATAAAAAAAATAACTCGCCACTGCGTTCTTCTTGTTGATATTCTATTTTTTAAATATACCTCGTTCTTTCTCAAATCTGCTTTGTTACTCTATAGAGACTCCAGTGCCCTGAACAAAATATTAATTCTGTACTTCATCTTCTTAATTCCAGGAAAATAAAAAGATGGAGCAACTCTATCTAATCAGAGTCCCATGTCCTTGCTCCTAACTACACATTTGCATTTTCTATGTATCCATTGGCGCTTCATTCTAAAAAATTTCTCAAGTTCTATCTTCCAGCTCACTAATTGTATTTCCAAGTGCGGCTAATCTACCCTTAAATCTACTTCTTGCAATGTTAATCTTCGTTACCATATTTTTTTCATTTCCAGGAGATGTGACTGATTCTTCTTTTGTGTGTGTTATTTTGTTGTGTATCTTTTCAAGCTTTTTTAACTTAAAACCTAGGAAAGGTAATGTTTTTCAATATCTTTTATCAAATAACTCCACTATTTTAAGTTTTTGTAGCTTATATTTGGCTGTCATTCATGTGGGTGTTTACTCACAATTTTCTTACTTTAAAAAATTGTCTTTTTACCACAAGCAACTCAATTTCTTCAGAAGTTTCTGCGTTGAAATTCTTTGAGGCCTGAGATGAATGTTTCTTCCTCAAGAAAGGACTTGGGTTTGTTTCTGTTATTTTCTGAAACCACTACCAATCCAGGATAACTTCAAATTCCTTTCTGAGACAAACAGTTGGTGTGAACTCAGGCTGCAAAGTCACATGAGGACTAGCCCGTTGTTCAGTATTTATGGGGAAGATTTTTCCCATATAACAAGCTTTGAGGTAATCAGTTTTATAGGTAGTCCCAGGTGGGAGTAAGGGATAAAGATGAACAAATGGGTTTATTTCTAGTGCACACATTTTATTCAGAATGATGTTTCGTAAAGCCCTATCTAAATGGGAGATCCCCTACTACACTCTCCACCTGCTTGAGCCTAGATTTATCTTCTGTCCCTGCATTTTAGATTTCGAGCTCTCCTAGGTGATGGAGATGGGTGCTTAAGTTCATGGAGTGCTACAAGTGCCCTCAGGTTGACAGCCAACACCAATATTTGATTTTAATGTTTCGATTTCATTAAATCCTTAGCCTGATTATTCTTTCTTTTTGACCTGCTCATGGGTGTCTTCAAGACATTTGAGTATAAATATAGGCATAGGAACAGGTATAAGTTAGGTATGGATTTAGATATGAATATGGAGCTAGATATTAATAAAGAGAGATTAGATGTAGACATAATCATAGAAATGAATTCTATATATTTTCAATGGGAGATTTGCTCTGAGTACCCCAGTTCATCATGCCACAGGATACTATCATCATTTACTTCCTTAGACTCTTGATAGTGGATCCCGTCTAGCTTTGGAATGCATTTCTGTACATTTTAAAATTTAAACTGAAATGTTTTCTGAGCCTTTGATTTTATGCATTTCATTTAAATAACAATGGATACTTAAATAATTTTTGATTCATTAAATATTAACCAAACAAATTGAAAAGATACATTCATGCAAGAGAAAATGTAAGATGAAATACAGATGAAACAACAAAGATGAGGAAACATTATATTATATATTTAACAAATGTCTATTAGCCACCTCTTATGTGTCAAAACAACGTGCTAGGCTCAAGGGTGGTGGGGTAGATGTTACCCTCATGGATTTTACAATCTACAGACATAGTCATCAGAGTCCATGATAGATTAACTCCTTCTCTCTTCTTCAGCTACTCAAAGACATCTGCCTCACTAAAATCACCGCCAATGCTACCTTATAACAGCAGCTCCCTCTCTACTGAAGTCTCAGACTTCATCCTGAATTGCTTTGTCAGGTCCCCCAGCTGGCAGCACTGGCTGTCCCTGCCCCTCAGCCTGCTTTTCCTCCTGGCCATGGGGGCCAACGCCACCCTGCTGATCACCATCAGGCTGGAGGTCTCTCTGCATGAGCCCATGTACTACCTGCTCAGCCTCCTCTCCCTGCTGGACATGGTGCTCTGCCTCACCGTCATCCCCAAGGTCCTGGCCATCTTCTGGTTTGACCTCAGGTCCATCAGCTTCTCAGCCTGCTTCCTCCAGATGTTCATCATGAATAACTTCCTGCCCATGGAATCATGCACCTTCCTGGCCATGGCCTATGACCGCTATGTGGCCATCTGCAAGCCTCTGTACTACCCATCTATCATCACTGACCAGTTTGTGGCAAAGGCTATTCTCTTCATCTTGGCCCGGAACACTTTTCTTACTGCACCTATTCCCATCCTCTCTGCCTGGCTCCATTATTGTGGAAAAAATATAATTGAGAACTGCATCTGTGCCAACCTCTCTGTGTCCAAGCTCTCCTGTGATAACATTGCCCTTAACAGAATTTACCAGTTAATTGTGGCCTGGACTCTTCTGGGCTCCGACCTCATCCTCATCTTCCTCTCCTATACCTTCATCCTAAGAGCCGTTCTTAGACTCAAGGCAAAAGGGGCAGCTGCCAAAGCTCTGAGCACATGTGGCTCTCACTTCATTCTCATCCTCTTCTTCAGCACCATCCTGCTGGTTTTTGTTTTTACCCACATTGCCAAGAAGAAAGTTTCCCCCGATATCCCCATCTTACTTAATGTCCTACACCATGTAATTCCTGCAGCTCTCAACCCCATTGTCTATGGGGTACGAACCCAGGAGATTAAAGTGGGGATTAGGAAATTACTGAGGAGGGTGGGAGAGAGCAGCAACTAATCGTGTTCTAGCTTGACTTTTCTCAACCATGAACACAAATCACAGTCGAAAGGCAGGGACATGGGGATAAAATTACAGTCCTAATCCTCTCTCTGGACATGCCTGAAGATATGAACTGCATGGTTTCCCTCTTACCCACAGTCATAACACACCTTTTACCTTCCATCAATTTCAGGAAGCGACTAAGGATACAGACGTAAAATTCTCGTCATGGTAACCAGACCAGGGGCTATGAAAGTTCATGAGCCGAGCATCACACTTCATTGTCTGCCCCTGATTAAATCCCTTTTAGAGTCAGTGTGATGGAAAATCCATACTCACTTAAAGATGTGTGGCTGATGGGAAGTATCAGAACTTAAAGACAGTGCATGACTTTGGAGAAGTAAAACGAGATGAAAAAGCAACTGCTAAAAACTGTTGAAAATGACCATTGCGCTTTAATCTTTCCCTCAGGCACTCAAACATATTTATTGAAAGTTATTTTATGTCCGGCACAGAGCTAGAAAATGGGACTCTAACATACATAAATCTTGATCCCATTACTCTAAAGCCTAGGGGAAAAGCCAAAAACATGTAAAAATCAATGTAAGAAGAGTTAGATTAAAACACATAAAGAAGCCCAGAAGAGAGAGGAATTTGTTTCTGTAGGTGGGACTCCTTAACGTATCTGACCTCCTCCTTCAGTCCCTCAGTCAGAACTGCCTCCCTCACAGCTTCTCAAAAACACAAATCACATTCCTGTGTCTGGGAATTTTTGCTTGCTGTTCCTCTGGCCACATAGCTCCTTCCCTCAGGTCCATGGTGTCTCCCCGACCACAGTATTTAAAAATAGTACCCAACAATATTCCCCCAAAGCACAGATGATGTCCTAACACCTTGTCTGTTTCCTTGTTGTGCACATTAATCCCTATCTACTGACTGTACATTTTGCTTTTATTTGTTTAGTCAGCCCTACCTTTACTAAAATTTAAGCAGTAGAAGGGCAAGAACTTTTGCCTGATGTGTTCACTGTTGTATTTCCAGTGCCCAAACAGTGCTAGTGGTATGGTAGAGACCACAAATGTTTAGAAATTAATGACTGAATACACGTTGAATAAATGATTGAATGTATGGTATTTTCTAGGCATATAATTCAGGCATGGTCCTTGTCCCCTGGGTTTTCATACTACTTATCAAGAGTGAGGGAGACCATATTTCATACAATATTCCATGGTCTGAGGATTGTATGGAATATTGCCAGGGGACAAATGGAGGCCTTGAGGTAAGACCAAAAGTACATTTTTAGTTACTGAGTTTGAATACGCATGAGAAACACAAGTAGAAGTGCATAGTAAGCCCTTTGCCTTACTTAGAGGTCTAGCACTCAAATAAGATGTATGCTTGGGAATTGACTACAGGTCATCTTTAAGCAATGGGAGTAGGCAGAATGGCCTAATGAAATAACGAAGAATAGAAAGAGCAGGAAGCCCACCAGAAAGCCCTGAGGAGCCTCTATATCATCCTTTTTGCTAGTGTGGGGAGATTAGCATGGAGATTACAAAAAGATGTAGTGGTCAGGGGAAAGGAAGCAAAAATAGGAGAGTCACAGGAAGAAAGCACCTCAAGGGGCACCTGGGTGACTCGGTTAACCATCTGCCTTCAGCTCAGGTCATGATCTTACGATCCTGGGATCAAGCCCTGCACTGGGTTTCCTGCTCAGCGGGGAGCCTACTTCTCCCTCTCCCCTTCCCTCTGCCCCTCCCTCTGCCCTTGTTGCTTCTCTCACTCTCTAATAAATAAATATATTTTTTAAAAAATCACCTCAATATGGACTGTGATCACGTAAGAGGCTCTGGTCACCTTCATTCAAGGCCTCCTGTAGATTCTGTGGGGCCCTGTCTACATAAGTAACTTAATGTTTAAAGGCATTGAAAAAATAGATGGGCTCATGTGGCCCATTATAAAACATATACTCATATAAATGAATATTATAAACAGGTGAAAAGAAATTCTTACATATATATTTATTGTCCTCTCCGTGCACATAAGGATTCTTTGTTGTGTCAAAGCATCATCTCTTGATAAAAGAGAGAACATGGAATATATTTGAAAAACTAATGGTTGCAAGTTTCCAAATCTGATAAAACTTATAAACCCAGAGTTCCAAGAAGCTCAATGAAACCCAAGAGTAAGAAACATGAAGAATAACTAAGGTCCATCATAATCCAATTGTTCAGACGTAATGCTAAAGAAAAAAATTGTAAAAGCCAGAAAAAAAGATACATTACATACAAAGGGATTAAATTAATCACAAAAACAGATTTCAGAAACAATGCAAGTGAAAAGACAGTAGGGGAATATTTACAATAAACTGGGAAAAATGTATACAAAAACTGAAATAACTTGTCACCAGTAGGCTTACACTCAGTGTTTACAAAGATTCTTTAGAGAGAGGGAAATTATCAGATGTAACTATGATCTACACAAAGGATTAAAGAGCATCAGAATATGTTACAACATGGTAAATATGTAACTTTTTCATTGTTTGAATGTATTCTTTTTCTTATGGACAGAAAACTCTTTTTTACTAATGAGTAAATAAGCATAAAGAAATAGTGCTGAAAGAACAAAATTTAAACGAGAATAAAGATGATGCAAAATAATGGGAAATCCATTTATAGTATGTTTAAAAATTAACTTCTTAGGATTAAATACAATTGGTAAAATTTCAAAGCAATAGTTTATAAATTCTCGAAAAATAATTGCCTACACTGTAATTTTACCATCTCCAGGAAGGCAGATGAGGGAGGGGGTGAGTCAATAGGGGAGTGTACTAAAATTATTTACTCCAGTTTCAAGTTTCACTATGCTATTCTGTTGTGTTGAATTCACATTTTGAAAAGAACAATTAGAAAGAGTTTTTTTTGTTTTTTTAATGTAGCAAACACTGGATATGAAAGTGAATATAGGCAGTTGGTTTTTATAGTAGTTTCTTTGCCTAGTCCTCTCTGCTCTAATGAGCAAGCCCATTCTTTCCTGTAGGCTTCAGGGTTTATATTTTAAAGAAGGTTCTTACAGTCTTTTTTTTTTAATGTTCCATTAGCCAGCATATTATTAGTTGCATATAACACCCACTGCTCATCACAACACATGCCCTCCTTAACACCCATCACCTAGTTACCCCATCCCCCACTCCCTTCCCTTCTGAAACCCCCAGTCTGTTTTCCAGTATCCATAGTCTCTCATGGTTCATCTCCCTCTCTGATTTCTCCCCCTTCAGATTCCCCTCCCTTCCCCTGCTGGAGTAGTGCTGGAGCTGGGGTAATGGAAGGTTACTTTGAGGGGCTGGTTTGCCTAGGGTGTGAGAAACATGAAATATTAAAGCCCAGACCTCAATAAACTTGCCCTAGGGTGACGATCACAAAACTCACCTAGAGGATTTGCAGCCTAGACCTTGCTCTTCCTTCTTTCCTTACCTCCATGTATGTTTTCCGTAGGACTACTTAATTGTCCCGGGACACATGCATACAGGATATAATATTTAAAAAATAGTAATACTATGGAAAAAAGACCACGAACTGAACAACCATATCATAACAAGCAGAATTAATGGGCTAGAAAGAATAACAGTTAAGGATAAATTAACAATGCTTAGCATATAAGCACAAAGTATTTATTAGATAAATAAAAGTATTAATGTGCTCAAAGACTTAATAAGAATATTGGAAATATGAAGTTGGGCATTCAGTTAATAAAAAAAAAAAAGAAACAAATTGTTTAAAAAATAAAACAGTTGTGGGGAGAGGAGTTAATATGTTGGAGGAGTAGAGGGACCCTAACCTTATCTCCTCCCTCAAACACAGCTAAATAGTTACCAAATCACTCAGAACACCCAAGAAATCAACCAGAGGTCAGAGAGAACAATAACTGAAAGTCTACAGTAGAAACGCACCTTGTGGAAGGTAGGAGGTGCACAGAGTTGAATTAGGGGAGATACAGCTGTGGATATGGCAGCAGGGAGGGGGCCTGCCTACAGAGCTTCCCACAAAGTATTACAAGCAGTGGGGCACAAAGTCTGATCATTTAAAAGTCCAGTACCATGAGGGATGTGCTTGGCTTAAAGGTGCTCAGGTGGTGAAGCAGGACAGAATCCCAGGAACGAAAGCATGGTCTGAGGATCCCCTGGATCACAAGAAGATCAGGGGCACCAACTTGTTGCACTGTTTCCAGGCATAGGAGCAGGAAAGCTGGCTAGTAGCAGGGGGGCTTCGTGCCAGTTTTCTGTTTCGTGTTGCCGTAAACTGTGAACCACTGCTCAGTTGTGCAACCACTTTCCTGGGACCAGCCAGCAAATTGCAAAATCACAGGGAGACCCTTCCCCAGAGGAACAGCATGGGTCCAAGCCATGAGAGTCCCTAAAATTTGGAGTTTTGAACCTCAGTCACACACCTGAGATAAAAAAGCTGAGTCACAGGCAGGGTGAACATGCAGTGTTCAGACTGAAACTGTGGACACAAGAGGGGTGACTGATTGCTCTTCTGTGAGTGCTTACTGAAGAGTTGGGGGGGTGGTGAAAACTTTCAGCTCCAGGGCTAGAGAGCAGGGTGCTGCCATATTCATCCTGCCAATCAGAGATGAAAGCCCACAGGGAGCAAAACAGCTCCACGCAGTGGAGGCCAAGCTACTTACACCAAGCCTCATCCCCCTGTACCCTGGAGGCCTATTTACACTGAAACAAGTCAACCTGAAAATCAACACACCAGCCCCTCCACCCAAAGACCAGCACAAACAACTGACTCATAACAAGTCTACTGAACACAGTACAGCAAAGCTTCAGCTCTAGGGGAAATAGGATACAGCTTCCTTTTTACATTTATTCATTTTTTATTATTATTTTTTCATTTATTTTCTTATTTTCAATTCCTGTTTTACTTTTATTATTTTTTCACATGATCTTTCATTTTCCCCTATGGAAATTTTAATCTTATTCTTCTGATTCCCTTGGGACAGAATGACTACCACTCAGTAATAGTTCTTTTTCTTTTTTTTTTATTATGTTCTAATGAATCATTGAACACTACATCAAAAACTAATTATGTACTATACAGCAGGTAACAACATATTATTAATTTTTTAAATTTTTATGTTTATACATTTTTACATATTTTTTGGTTTATTTTCATTATATACATATATCATTTCATTATATATATTGGTATTTTGGGATCTAGATTATTTTAACAAGCAGATGAAAACACACCCAAGACCTACTTTTTTTGTTGTTGTTTTTGGGTGTTTTTCTGTTTTTTGTTTTGCTGTTTTTGTTGTTTGTTTTTTAATTTCTTGTTTTCTTTTCTGGACAAAATGGCAAGACAGAGAAATTCACCCCAAAAGAAAGAACGGGAAGTAGAACTCAAGGCCAAGGAATTAATTAATACAGATATAAGTGACATGTCTCAACTAGAATATAAAACAATTATAAGGATACAAGCTGGACTTGAAAACAGCATACAAGACACAAGAGAATCCCTTACTGCAGAGATAAAAGAACAAAAATCTAGTCAGGCCAAAATTTAAAATGCTACAACCAAGATGCAAACCCAAATGGAAGCCATAAAAACAAGGATAGATGGAGCGGAGGAGTGAATCAGTAGTATAGAAGATAAAATTATAGAAAATAATGAAGCTGAAAAGAAGAGGGAAAGAAAAGTAATGGATCATAAAGGTAGATTTAGGGAACTCAGCGACTTATAAAGATAAAATAACATTTGTATCATGGGAATCCCAGAAGATGAAGACAGAGAAAAGGGGGCAGGTTTCTTCAAACAAACTATAGCTGAAAACTTCTCTAGTCTGGGGAAGGACACAGACATCAAAATCCAAGAAGCACAGAGAACTCCCATTAAATTCAACAAAAACCTGACCATCTCATAGTCAAATTCACAAACTACACAGAAAAGGGAATGAATCCTGAAAGCAGTAAGGGAAAAAAAAAAATTCTTAACCTACAGGGGAAGACAGATTAGGCTTCCAGCAGATCTGTCCACAGACACATGGCAGGCCAAAAGGGAAGGGAGGGAAATATACAACATACCGAATGGGAAAAATACGCAGCCAAGGATTCTTTATCCACCAAGGCTATTATTCAGAATAGAAGAGATAAAGAGTTTTCCAGACAAGTAAAAACTAAAGGAGTTCATGACCACTAAACCAGCCCTGCAAGAAATTTTAAGAGGGACACTTTGAGTGGAGAAAAAAGACAAAAAGCATGAAAGACTAAAAAAAGGACCAGAGATGGGCACCTGGGTGGCTCAGTCAGGTAAGCATCTGCCTTCAGCTCAGGTCATGAGCTCAGAATCCTGCGATAGAGCCCTGCATCAGATTCCCTGCTCAGCAGGGAGTCTGCTTCTCCCTCTCCCTCTGTGATCTCTTTCACTCTCACTCTCAAATAAATAAAATCTTTAAAAAAGTAAAATAAATAAAAAGGACCAGAGAACATCACCAGAAATACCAATGCTACAGGAATATAATGGAACTAAATTCATATCTTTCAATAATCACTCTAAATGCAAATGGACTAAATGCTCCAATCAAAAGACATAGGGTTTCAGAATCAGGAATAAAAAACCAATATTCATCTATATGCTACCTAGAAAAGACTCATTTTAGACCTAAAGACACTGCAGATTGAAAGTGAGGGGATGGAGAACCATCTATTATGCAAATTGATGTAAAAAAAAAAAAAAAGCCAAAGTAGCCATACTTAGACAAACTAGATTTCAAAACAAAGACTGTAGCAAGAGATGAAGAAGTACATTACCTCATAATTAAGGGGCCTATCCATCAAGAAGATCTAACAATTGTAAATGCTTATGCATCCAACATGGGAACATCCAAATACATTAAAAAATTAATAGTAAACATAACAAAGCTCAGGGATAATAATACAATAATAGTAGGGAACTTTAATACCCCGCTTACATCTATGGGCAAATAATCTAAGCAGAAAATCAACAAGGAAACATTAGATTTGAATGATACAATGGATACGATGGACTTAAAAGATATATTCAGAACATTTCATCCTTAGGCAGCAAAATACACATTCTTTTTAAGTGCACATGAAACATTCTCCAGAATAGATCACATACTGGGTCACAAATCAGCCCTCAACAAGCATAAAAAGATCAAGATCATACCATGCATATTTTCAGACCATAATGCTATGAAGCTTGAAGGCAACTACAAGAAAAGAATTGGGAAGACCTCAAATACGTGGAGGTTAAAAAACATCCTACTAAAGAATGAATGGGTCAACCAGGAAATTAAAGAAGAATTTTAAAAATTGATAGAAACTAATGAAAATGAAAATACAACTGTTCAAAGTTTTGGGATATAGCAAAGGTGGTCCTAAGAGGGAAGTACATTGCAATACAAGCCTTTCTCAAAAATGAGAAAAATCTCAAATACACGAGCTAATCTTCCACCTAAAGGAGCTGGAGAAAGAACAGCAAATAAAACCTAAACTAAGCAGAAGAGAACTAATAAAGATTAGAGCAGAAATCAATGAAATAGAAACTAGAACAGTAGAATAAATCAACGAAACTAGAAGCTGGTTCTTTGAAATAAGATCGATAAACCCCTAGCCAGACTTCTCAAAAAGAAAAGAGAAAGGACCCACATTAATGAAATCATGAATAAAAGGAAGTGATCATGACCAACACTAAGGAAATACAGACAACTGTAAGAACATATTATGAGCAACTATATGCCAACAAAATTAGGCAATCTGGAAGAAATGGATGCATTCCTGGAAACTTATAAATTACCAAGACTGAATCAGGAAGAGGTAGAAAATCTGAACAGACCCATAACCAGCAAGGAAACTGAAGCAGTCATCAAAAACCTCCCAAAAACTAGAGTCCAGAGCCAGAAGGCTTCCCAGGGGAATTTTATCAAACACTTAAAGAATAAATAATACCTATTCTTCTGAAGCTATTTCAAAAACAGAAATGGAAGGAAAACTTCCAAACTTGTTCTATGACACTGGAATTGCCTTAATCCCAAAACCAGACTAAGACCCCCCTCAAAAACCATAAGAAAGCTAAGAAAAAAACTTAACCAAAAAGGTAAAAGATCTGTACTCTTAAAATTATAGAATACTTATGAAAGAAATTGAAGAGGACACAAAGAAATGGAAAAGCATTCCATGATCATAGATTGGAAGAACAAACATCATTAAAATGTCCATACTACCTAGAGCAATCTACACATTTAATGCAATCCTTATCAAAATACCACCAGCATTTTTCACAGAGCTAGAACAAACAAAATTTATGTGGAACCACAAAAGATCCCGAATAGCCAAAGCAATCCTGAAAAAAGAAAAGCAATGTGGGAGGCATCATGATTCTGCACTTCAAGCCATATTAAAGAAAGCTGTAGACATCGAGATACTATGGTACTGGCACAAAAACAGACAAATAGATCAATGGAACAAAATAGAGAACCCAGAGATGGAGACACAACTCTATGGTCAATTAATCTTCAGCAAAGCAGGAATGAATATCCAGTGGAAAAAAGACAGTCTCTTCAACAAATGGTGCTGTAAAACTGAACAGCAACATGCAGAAGAATGAAACTGGACCATTTTCTTACACCACACACAAAAATAAATTCAAAATGGATGAAAGACCTAAATGTGAGAAAGGAAATCATCAAAATCCTAAGGAGAACACAGGCAGAAACCTCTTTGACCTCAGTAGTAGAAAGTTCTTACTAGACATGTCTCCAAAGGGAAGGGAAACAAAAGCAAAAATGAACTATTGGGACTGCATCATGATAAAAGCTTCTGCACAGCAAAGGAAACAATCAACAAACTATATTTGCAAATGACATACCTGATAAAGGGTTAGTAACCAAAATCCATAAAGAATTTATCAAACTCAACATTCAAAAAACAAATAATCCAGTCAAGAAATGGGCAGAAGATATGAATAGACACCTTTCAAAAAAGATACCCAGATGGCTAACAGACACATGAAAAGATGTGTCTTTTCATCACTCGTCATCAGGGGAATACAAATTAAAACCATGATGAAATTCCACCTGACACCAGTCAGAATGGCTAAAATTAACAATACAAGAAACAACAGGTGTTGGCTAGGATGCAGAGAAAAAAGAATCCTCTTGCACTGTTGGGAATGCAAACTGGTGCAGCCACTCTGGAAAACAAAATGGAGGTTCCTGAAAAGGTTAAAAATAGAACTACCCTACAACCCTGCAATTGCACTACTAGGTATTTACCAAAGGACACAAAAATACTGATTTGAAGGGGTACATGCACCTCAATGTTTATAGCAGCATTATCAACAATAGCCAAATTATGGAAAGAACCCAAATGGCCATCAACTGATGAATGGATAAAGAAGATGTGGTGTATATGTATACACTGGATTGTTACTCAGCCATCAAAAAGTATGAAATCTTGCCATTTGCAACAACGTGGATGGAACTAGATGGTGTTATGCTAAGCAAAACTAGTCAGTCAAAGAAAGACAAATACCATATTATCCCACTCATATGTGGAATTTAAGAAAGAAAATAGATGAACATACGGGAAAGGAGAAATGAAAAAAGAAAAAAAAGGAGAGAGGAAAACAAACCATTAAAGACTTTTAATGATAGAGAACAAACTGAGGGTTGATGGAGGGAGGTGGCTGGGGGATGGGCTAGATGGTTGATGCATATTAAAGAGGGCACTTGCTGTGGTGAGCCCTGGGTATTGTAAGTGATGAATCACTGAATTCTACTCCAGAAACCAGTACTGCGCTGTATGTTAACTAACCAAAATTTAAGTTAAAAAAATAAAATACCAAAAAAAATAAATAAATAAAACAGTTGCTATAAAGCCATCAGTGGATGAGCTGAATAGCTGAATAAATTCATCTGAGTAGCGTATTAATGAGCTGGATCAGGCCAAGGAGATTCATAGTCCTATTAGCTAATGGTCAGAAGATACAGAAAGAAGGAGGAAGAAATGGATAAGAAATCATGTGCAAGGATGTCACAATGTGAATTTGGTCTAATAAGTGCTACATGATGAAATAAATAAACAGACTGGGAACATACTTGAAGAAAGTGAAATGAAGGACTGCTCACAAATTTTTAAAATGTCAGACTAAAGTTTGAAGGTATTGTAAAGAGACACATTAGATGTTAAAAGTAAAACTTTCCAGGTATATTACGGTATCATAGAAAAACAGTCCATTCTAAAGGCTGAGTGCAGGTCACCTCCTACTCTTGGTGGGTTCCTAAACAGACTCTGAGATTCTGATGTATACAGATGGTATTTTGAGGAGTTAAAGTAGAAAATAAAACGATGGAGTAGAAACAAAAGTAAATCAGAAATAAAGTAATTTTAGTAATAAACAAAAAATGCTTAAAAAAATAAAAATTAGCAGTTGACAGTGAAGGTTTTAATATAGCCAGAGTCTTTAACACTCCTCGCATAAAGAAGCCAAGTCCAGTGAATCTGGGCTGCTTGCAAGGACTCTCTTATCACCAACAGAATGTGGCACAAGTATGCTGATTACAAACTCCATGTAGAAAATAATAATCCACAAAATTTTTGTAAAAAAACCCTAAAAATGTTTGGATAGATTCAAATGGGAACTCACCCTGCCATATAATAGTATGTATTACAAAGCAATACTAACACAAATAATGTGGCATTGCTGTAGTAAGGTCAAACACATGAATGATGGAACAGAAACACAGCCGTGTGTGCACGAAACTTGGTATACAATACAGCTGACATCTCGAGTCAGTGGGGAAAAGTTCAAATATTTATCTCTGTATAGAGATAGCTACAAATAAGATAGAGATAAAGATAAGATAGATAAAAATAAAATTACTTAACACTATAAGCAGGAGTGGTATTCAAAAATACTTAGTACACCCAGGGGGAGGAAAGGAGAAGGGTAGTAAGAATAGGATGACCCTAGGTTCATCCAGTCCCACAAACACAACTAGGTAACTATCAAATCATCCTAAATACCCCTGAAATCAACCCGAAGACTGACAGAACAACTCCGTAACTAAAGGGAGAGTAGAAGCCACATCAAGAAAGGTAGGAAGTGCAGAGAGATGGTTCAAGGGAGAAATGGGTCAGAGGTGCTGTGGAGGGGAGGGAGCTGTGGTCACAGAGAAGGGTGAGAAAGCGAAAAGCTCACAGGAATTACACAGAGAGATCATTTCCCCAAAGCCATTGGCTTGGAAAATGAAAGAGTCTGAATTTCATGAGTTCTTCCAACCAGTGGGGCTTAAAGCCTGGAGTTTTAAAGGTCTGCAGGCTTGGCTGGGATAGAGCCAGGAGGGCACTACATTGCTCCTGGAAAGAAGGCAGGCAAACAACCCAGGGGAAGGCAGCTTGGAAACAGCAATCTGAAAAATGTTTGGGGCACACTGAGGGGAGATTATTTGCTCTTCTCAGAATGCATCACTAGGGGGAGGAATTCACAGACTCCTCTCTGGGAACCAAGGAGCTGGCTGGCACCACTTCCCTCCCTCGCCTCTAAAAATAAACACAGAAACACCCGAGAGAAGCCCCTCAGACCCTACACTGACTGCTTAACTCCCATACACCAAGCCCTGCCCTCCCTGTGCTCTGGCGGACTGCCCTTCTCGGTCAAGCTTGCCTCAGTCCTAACACATCAGGCCCCTCCCCCAGAAGACCAGCACATACCCCTGCCCACACCACTTTTTCTGACCAGAGAGTTCTGCAGGGACACAGTTCTGGTGGACTTGGGGTCAGGTCTCATTTAACAAGCAGACCACAGAACACCTTGTTAAAATTCTCCACATTTTAGACCTAAACACATCTGTGGATAGAAAGTGAGGAATTGGAGAAACATCTATCACGCAAATGGATGTCAAAAGAAAGCCGGAGAAGCAATAATTATATCTGACAAACTAGACTTTAAAACAAAGACTAAAAAGAGACAAAGAGGACATTATATAATCATAAAGGAGACAATCCAACACCAAGATATAATAATTATAAATATTTATGCAGCCAAAATGGGAACACCCAATATATAAAACAATTAATTAATAACAACATACAGGATCTAAGTGGTAACAATGCAACAATAGTAGGGGCTCTAACACCACACTTACATCAATGGACAATCATCTAAGCAGAAAATTAATGAACAATGGCTTTGATTAACCCACTAAACCAGATAGATTTAACAAATACATTCAGAACATTGCATCCTAAAACAGCACAATACCCACCCCTTTCATTTCCAAATGGAACATTCTCCAGAATAGAATACATAGTAGGTCACAAAAAAGGCCTCAACAAAAACAAAAATATTGAAATCATACCATGCACCTTTTAGGACACAACACTATGAAACTAGAAGTCAACCACAAGAAAAAAATTAGAAAGACCACAAATACATAGAGGTTAAAGAACACCTTACTAAAGAATAAATGGGTTAACCAGGAAATCAAAAGAAATAAAAAAATACATGGAAACAAATGAAAATGAAAACACAACATTCCAAAACATTTGGGATGCAACAAAAGCAATCCTAAGGATGTGGATAGCAATAAAGGCCTCCCTCAAGTAGCAAGAAAACCCTCAAATTAACAACCTAACCTCACACCTAAATGAGCTAGAAAAAGAACCAACAAAGAAACTTAAAGCCAGCAAAAGGAAGGAAATAATAAAGATTAGAGCAGAAATAAATGATACAGAAACTAAAAAAAAAAAAAAAAAAAAAAAAAAAAAAAAAAAAGAACAGATCAGTAAAACCAGGAGTTCTTTGAAAAAAATCAATAAAATTGATAATCCTCTAGCCAGACTTATCAAAAAGAAAAGAGAAAGAACCCAAATAAACAAAATCACAAATGAGAGAAGAGAAATAACAACCAATACCACAGAAATACAAAAAATTATGAGAGAATATTATGAAAAACTATATGCCAACAAACTGAAAGAAATAGATAAATTCAAGTAACATATAAACTAACAAAAAAGGAGAAAGAGAAAACTTGAACAGACTGATAACCAGCAAAGAAATTGAAATAAATAGGGGCGCCTGGGTGGCACAGCGGTTAAGCATCTGCCTTCGGCTCAGGGCGTGATCCTGGCATTCTAGGATCGAGTCCCACATCAGGCTCCTCTGCTATGAGCCTGCTTCTTCCTCTCCCACTCCCCCTGCTTGTGTTCCCTCTCTCGCTGGCTGTCTCTATCTCTGTCGAATAAATAAATAAAATCTTTAAAAAAAAAAAAAAGAAATTGAAATAAATAATCAAAGAATAGAAACAATAATCAAAAAACTTCCAACAAACAAAAGTCCAGGGCCAAATGGCTTCACAGGTGAATACTACCAAACTCTTTAAAGAAGAGTTGATATCTATTCTTCTCAAAGTATTCAAAAAAATATAAAGAAAAGGAAAACATCCAAATTCATTCTATGAGCCAGCATTATCCTAACACCAAAACCAGATAAAGTCACCACTAAAAAAGAGAAATACAGGCTGGTATATCTCATTAACATAGATGCAAAAATCCTCAATAAAGTACTAGCAAATCAAATCTAACAATGCGTCTTGAAAAAACATTCACAACTATCAAGTAGGATTTATTCATGGGCTGAATGGCTGTTTCAATACCGGCAAACCAATCAATGTGATACACCATATTAATAAAAGCAAAGACATTTTTCCTTCCCTCCCTCTATGTTCATCTGTTTTGTTTCAAGGGAGGCAAACCATAAGAGACTCTTAAATATAGAGAACAAACTGAAGGTTGCTGAATGGGAGAGGGGCTAAAAGGGTGATGGGCATTAAGGAGAGCACTGTTGGGATGAGCAATGGGTGTTATACCTAAGTGATGAATCACTACATTCTAGTCCTGAAACCAATACTACACTGTATGTTAACTAACTTGAATTTGAATAAAATTCACATTTGAACAAAAAAAAGAAAAGATCATTTCAACAGATGCAGAAAAAGCATTTGACAAAGTACAATATCCATTTATGATTTAAAAAGATTTAAAGAAATACCCTCAACAAAGTAGGGTTAGAAGGAACATACCTCAACATAACAAAGTCCACCTATGAAAAATCCACAGCTAATTATCATCCTTAAGGGGGGGGGGATGGGGACCGAGAGTTTTTCCTCTAAGGTCAGGAATAAGACGGGGATATCCACTTCCACCATTGTTATTTAACATAGTGCTGGAAGTCATAGCCACTGACAATCGCAAAACAAAGAAATAAAAGGCATCCAGATCAGCAAGGAAGAGGTCAAACTTTCACTATTTACAGATTACATGATACTATACATGGAAAACCTGAAAGACTCCACCAAAAATGGCTAGAACTGATAAACGAATTCGGTAAAGTTACAGGATACAAAATCAATGTACAGAGATCTCTTGCACTTCTACACATCAATAATGAAGCAGCAGAAAGAGAAATCAAGGAATCAATCCTATTCACAATTGCACAAAAAACCATAAGATACCTACGAATGAACCTAACCAAGGAAGTGAAAGATTTATACCCTGAAAACTATAAAACACTGAAAAAAGAAATTGAAGAGGACACAAAGAAATGGAAAAAAAAATTCTCTGCTCATGAATTAGAAGAAAAAATATTGTTAAAATGTCTATACCTCCCAAGGCAATCTACACGTTTAACGTAATCCTTATGAAAATACCAACAGCATTTTTCACAGAGCTAGAACAAACAATTCTAAAATTTTTTTGGAACCACAAAAGACCCCAAATAGCCAAAGCAAATTTGAAAAAAGAAAAGCAAAGCCAGAGACATCACAATCCTGAACTTCAAGTTGTATTACAAAGCTGTAGTGACCAAAACAGTATCTAGATCAGTGTCAAGAAGTGTCAAAAACAGACACAGATCAAAGGAACAGAATAGCGACCCCAGAAATGGACCGTCAACTCTATGATCAACTAATCTTCAACAAAGCAGGAAAGAATATCCAATGGAAAACAGAGAGTCTCTTCAACAAATGATGTTGGGAAAACTGGACAGCAACATGCAGAGGAATGAAACTGGACCACTTTCTTACACCACACACAAAAATAAATTTAAAATGGATGAAAGAGCTAAATGTGAGACCTGAAAGCATAAGAATCCTAGAGGAGAACACAGGCAGTAACCTCACTGACATCAGCTGTACCAACTTCTTACTAGATATGTCTCCTGAGACAAGGGAAACTAAAGCAAAAATGACCTGGTGGGACTTCATCAAAATAAAAAGCTTCTGCACAGCAAAGGGAATAATCAATAAAACTAAAAAGCAACCTACAGAAAGGGAGTAAATATTTGCAAATGACATACCTGATAAAGAGTTAGTAACTAAAATATATAAAGAACTTATAACTCAACACCCCAAAAAACAAAACTCCAATTTAAAAATGTGCATAAAACATAGACATTTTTTTCAAAGAAGACATACAAATGCCAACAGACACATGAAAAGATGCTCAACATCACTCATCCTCAGGGAAATACAAATCAAAACTACAGTGAGATATCACCTCACACCAGTCAGAATGGCTAAAATCAACAACACAAGAAGCAACAGTAGCCGGTGAGGATGTGGGAAAAGGGGAACACACTTGCATTGTCGGTAGGAATGCAAACTGTGTAGCCACTGTGGAAAACAGTATGGAGATTCCTCAAAAAGTTAAAAATAGAGCTACCCTATGATCCAGGAATTGCACTACTGGGTATTTACCCAAATATTACAAAAATATTAATTCAAAGGGATACATGTATCCTGATATTTATAGCAGCATTATCTACAATAGCCAGATTATGGAAACGGCCCAGGTGTCCAATGACTGATGAATGGATAAAGAAGATGTGAGATATATAGATGATAGATAGATGATAGATAGACAGTGATAGGTAGTAGATAGATAGATGATAGATAGATGATAGATAAATAGATGATAGATGAGAGATAGATGACAGATGATAGATAGATAGATAGATGATAGATGATAGATAAGGATGATAGACAGATAATAGATAGATATAATGGGATATTACTCAGCCATACAAAAGAATGGAATCTTGCCATTTGCAATAACACGGATGGAGCTAGAGAGTATTATGCTAAGTGAAATAAGTCAGTCAGAGAACTCATATATGGAATTTAAGAAACAAAAGATACGAGCAAAAGGGAAACAAAGGCGGAGGGACCAAGAAACAGACTCTGAACTATATAGAGCAACTGATGGCTACCGGAGGGGTGGAAGTGGTGGATGGGTTAAAAAGTTTATGCAGATTAAAGAGCACACTTATTGTGATGAGCACTGGGTAATGTATGGAATTGTTGAATCACTATGTTGTACATCTGAAACTAAGATTACACTGTATGTTAACTAACTGGAATTTAATTTACAATAAGGTAAAAACAAACAAAAACACATCCAGGACAGTTTACATAGAACACATAGGTCAACAAGGTGGGTGGATACCTTAAAAGACAAAAGCATAATTAAAACAACTTAGGCAATTGTGTTTAATCTTCGAAAAAACGATTTAGTAACTGCAACACCACCTCTATCAAGAAAATGGAAGCTATTCAGACTGGGCAGTGTAGCTGCCACTGATGGGCCCTGTGCTGCTGGCAGTGACCCACAATCATGGCTCATGGGGAGGTCTAGGAGACACCGTGAGAGTGCCCAAACTAGTGCTGAGGAGTTAGGGGACTCAAAGTAGAGGAAATTTATATAAAACTAGCAACACACTATTTTGTATATTCACAGATGTTGTGAATATAGCACTGCATACTAACATAATACTACTCCCTACTCTTGACAATATAAACCACAAACATATTTAAATATATCAGTATAAAATATAATGCATTAAGCTTTACAAAAAATTAGAACAAACAAAAACAAACAAAAGCACCTTCACAATCTTTTGGAATGTTCCCTAAATAAGATCCACAGAGAAAAGCTATTCATAGAAAAACAGAATTTGACTTGATCAAATTGAAAGATGTCTATTGAATAATGGACAGCAGACACTAAAATTGAGAGCTTTATAACAGACTAAAGGAGATCTAGCAATATCTAGCCAACAGGGTACTCTAATATTTAAAATATGCATGGAGATTTTGTCAATATACAAGAAAATAAAAATCAATAGTAAAAGTAGGTAAAGGATGTCAACATGTAATTCACAGTATGAAAACCTCAAATGGCTAAACAGTATATGTACAATGCTCACTTACTGGGGGGAAATCAAATTAAAAATAGTAACATACAAAGATCCCTCGGTGGCTCAGTTGGTTAAGTGTCTGCCTTCTGCTCAGGTCATGATCCCAGGGTCCAGGGATCAAATCCTACATCAGTCTCCTTGCTCAATGGGGAGACTCCTTACCCCTCTGCTTGCCCTTCTCCCTGCTGGTGCATGCTCTCTCTCACTTACTCTCTCTCTCACTTACTCTCTCTCTCTCTCTGAGACAAATAAATAAAATACATTAAAAAATTAAAAAATGTAATAGTAACATACTATTTTATATCCTTATGCTGTTTTTTTTAAAAAAGGATAGCAAAAAATGGTGTAACGAATGTGAAAAAAAGAAACTGTCAGAATTTCTACTGAGATTTTATAAAAATTTTGGAGAGAGGTTTCGCAATTTCTAGTGAAATTAAATAGTTTTATATGCTTTGATTGAATAAAAAATCCTCCACGTATACCTAGTATAAGTCTACAAGGAGAAGTGTACAAGGATATTGACAGCAACAGTATTTTTGGTAACAATTAATTATGAGTCACTGGCGCCAAGATTGCTTACAGAAAGAGGAAAAATGCACATTACGGGAACTGAACAACACTCAAAAAAGAATGAAGTGGACTTGCATGGAGCAACATGGATGGATGATTAAAAATTAGTGTTAAGTGTAAACAAAGAATAACATCAGATTTGTAAACCAGTGACATTTGTACAACTTCAATTTCGAACCTTTTCTACCATAAACAAACACATAATTAATAAGCACACTTCATGATTTTCTATTATAAATTCATCTCCAAATCCTAAGCCAAAAAAAAAAAAAGCATACTTAAGATTAATTAGAAACACATATTTTAAGAACACCAGAGTTTTCACTTCCCTGAAGGAAGGAAAAAATAGTAGCGATGTTGAGATACACAGAAGAAAGACAGGTAGAAAGAGAGTAAAAGGCGGCCTTGGAAGAGACTGATGGTGATGGCACAGCACAGGGAACATAGTTGACGGCATTGGAGTAGATTTGTATGGTGACAGACAGTTGGTACATCGGTGGGGAGCAAGGATAATGCATAGACTTGTGCAATCACTGTGTTGTACACCAGAAACTAACGTTAACAGTGTATATCAACTACATATAATAAAGCAATTAATAAAAACAAATAAATAAAAAATAAAGAAAGTGATCATGTGTGCTCCCATTATTGGAGAAGTAAGAATAATTCACATGAAGTTCAAAATGAAATTTTTTAAAAAAAGAAACAAATTACGTTTCCTATTATGTAGTTGTATATACAACCCATTTAAAACATCTTTCACTCCAAAAAATTTTTATGAGAATTTCTCTCTAAAAACACATTGCATTTTCACTGGAATACTTTTTGAAGGTTCTCTTGCATTATTATCATTATAATGCAGTGATAAGAGCCATGATGAGGTAACATTCAAGAGCATGGTTTGGGAGGGCTTATCGAACAATTATGTGCAGGAAGTCTATGAGAACTTCTGAGTGAGCATATTGGACCCATGCAAGGCACTGAGTGTGCATGTGCACAGGAGTGTGAACATGGTTAGATGGATGTAACATGCCCACACCCAGGAGACTGACTGCGTACAAAACACTCAGTCATGTAGGACTGGAATAACAGAGCTCCTTACTTTAGAGAGAAAGAAAATCATTTTCTTCTCACAGCTGCCTGCCTGTCTGTCTGTCCCAGGAGGGCATTGTAGGCCCAAGGAGTAGGGATGGAGAAGGTCCCAGAGGGCATAGTCCCTCAAGCTCTGGAGTTATAACTACACCAGATCCTTCAGGAGGTAACCAGAACCCCAATAGCAGTGGGGCCAGATGCCCTACTCACATCTTCTGTAGGTGAGTCTGGTTAGAGGGTGTCTGAGAGGCAGCTATACCAAGATTAGCTGGAACATGGGGTAGACATTCCTCTTCAGGACAGATCTTGCTCTGTTCCATTCCCGAGTCAGAATGGATAAAGTAGTCTGAACGTGGGGTAGTAGAGACTGCATCCTGTCTCAGGTCAGGCACATGTAACAACCTGTGCTCTGATACCTTGCCTTTTGCCCTCCTCTTGCCTTTTCTGATGTTTTGCTGGGTGGTGTCAGAAATGCGGAGAAGCAGAAATTTGTCCTCAGGAGATTACTGAGCAGAGGGGGTTGGGGAAGTGCATCATCTGGAGCTCACATCAGAAAATTTGAGGGCTTCATCTGTGAATATGAACATTTAGGAGCTTTAAGGCAGAGAATCTGCCCACAAATGCTTGAATCATGGCATACGAAAATTCCTATTTATCTACACAATTTCAGAGATGGAAGACACAGACCACAGTTGGAGGGTCCCCAAGACTCAGAGGGTAGTTCCTCAGATTTCAACCAAATGAAGAATTTCTGAAAGCTACTGCTGCCAAAAGCAGAAAATTATGCACAGATCATAGAGGTATGTGTCACTGGTTGGTTCAACCAATAATGCCTGAAATGATACTTGGGAGAGATGTTTCACAATTGTCTGTACCTATGGAGTTAGGTGGTCCTTAACAACCCCTCCTCTTCTTCAAACAGGGTTTCCGTAGTGCTATGCTGGTGTCCTGCAGCCTGGGAGAAAGCTTGTCCAGCAGGGTCTCTGCTTTTGTCACTGCCCTTCAATTTCACTGGCTTCTACATCCAGTCCCCACCTGGAACCAGCAGACATTAGCTCTAGTCCTTAGGTCCACTACTGTCATTGGTTACCTCTGATTGCAATCCAAGAGTGAGAGGAGAGCGGAGGAAGGACATATGTGATTTCAGATGCTCTACTTCTAGGGCTGAGTAGATTCTTCAATGCTTGTTGAATAAATTATGGATTGAAAAGCATGTAGGAACATCCAGATAAATGAGGAGAAAGGAAGAGTTAGTGAGTGGAAAGAACAGATTAAAAATCCTCCTATGATACCCTCAGAAAGTTCATCCTAGTGCTAGAAATAATGATCCCAAACATCTTTGGGAGACAAAGAGAACATCCTCCTTCCTCTATGGATACTCAATGAACAATCAAGTCTGAATTGCCATTTCTTCCATTTGGCTGTACCCTCCAAAGTTCATTTCAAAATTTTCTCACCTTCTATGCGATGAACTCTTCTTCCTCCCAGGAAAACTATGAAATGCCTGATGAAGAGGAGATGCTTGGACTCGGTGAGATTGGGGCTCTGACTTTTAAGAATTAAATGTCAGAATTTTGCAGAGAATAGGATTAGAAGGTGCAATGTCCAAGATCAAAAGACAAAATGTAAATGATGAAAGTGGGGATTAGAGGGAGTATTTCAAATCTAGGACCACATGGTTTTACATGCTGCAGGCCACTGTGGCAAGGTCTGGGCTAAGCAGATGATATCTCAGACATTCAAATGAATGTATCCAACAAGAAAAATTGAAAGAAAGGAAGAGTTTAATGAACATAGTACCCAAGACAAGAGAAGGTCCTTTGGTCACCAACCCAAGACTGGATGTTATTTTTCTATGGGTTTTTATCTTCATGGCTTACAGCACATGCAGCAACTCCCAGGTCTTGTGAGCCACTCCACAAAAGCAAAGCATAATCACTAGACAAGAGGACCTGGATCATTATATCGAAGACAGAAAGGGGAATAGAAAGGGGATGAAAGGACTTTAGAGGTGGACTTCATCACTCTCACACTATTGCAATGAGTATAAACAACGGTCAATTTGTCAATGACATGTATGGCACCCATATATCTATGTGCATTTGCACATTCTATAGAAAATAAAAATCCAAGTATTAAAAAAATTTTAAATGTTTGGAACTGTAACTCCCTGGTGATAAGTAAGGAGGGAACGTGTTGTGATGAGCACTGGATATTATATGCAACTAATTAATCCAGAACACTACATCAAAAACTAATGATAATACAAGTAAATGTTTAGCTAATTTGAACATAAAAATAAAAATAAATGTTTGGATAAATTCAAATGAAAACTCATCCTGCCACATGTGGTTACAAATTACAAAGCAATAGGAATAAAATAATGTGGGATTGCTTTGGGAAGCCAATACACCAGTGATGGAACAGAGAAATACAGCCATGTCACGCATGATACTTGGTACATAATAAAGCCCCTGACAACTCAAATTGAGTGGGAAAAAGGATCAATAACATATCTCCATATGCAGAAAAAAGTTATTCAACACTATAAAAATGCTTAGTAACTGCAACACCACCACCAACAAAAAAATTCAGACTGGCAGTGCTGGCCACTGATGGGCCCTGTGCTGCTGGCAGTGACCCACATCTGGTCATGGGGAGGTCTAGGAGACACCGTGAAGTGCCCAAACTATGCTGAGGAGTTAGGGGACTCAAAGTAGAGGAATTTATATAAAACTGCACACACTATTTTGTATTATTCACAGTGTTGAAATAGCACTGCATACTACACATAATACACTCCTACTCTTGAAAATATAAACCACAAACAATAATATCAGTATAAAATATATGCATAAGCTTTTACAAAAATTAAACAAACAAAAACAAACAAAAGCACCTTCCATCTTTTGGAATGTTCCTAAATAAGATCCACAGAAAAAGCTATTCATAGAAAAACAGAATTTGACTTGATCAAATTGAAAGATGTCATTGAATAATGGACAGCCAGACACTAAATTGAGAGCTTTATAACAGACAGGAGATCTAGCAATATCTAGCCAACAGGGTACTCTAATATAAAATATGCAGAGATTTTGTCAATATCAAGAAAATAAACAATAAGTAAAAAGAGGTAAAGGATGTCAACATGTAATTCACAGTAAAGTACCAAATGGCTAAACAGTATATAGACATGCTCACTACTGGGAAATCAAATTAAAAATAGTAACATACAAAGATCGTTAGTGGTAAGTGTCTAGTCATTCAGGTCTGCTCAGGTCCATCATTAACCTGGTCTCAATGAGTCCACCTGGCCTATATCTCCCCTTGTCCCTCTCTGCTGCATGCTCTCTCTCTCTCTCTCATACTAAAAATAAAAAATACTTAAAAATATAATAATTAATAGACATACTATTTTATCCTTATGTGTTTTTAAAGAGATACAAAAATGGTGTAGAATGTGAAAAAAGAAACTTCAGAATTTCTACTGAGATTTTATAAAATTTTGGAGAGAGTTTCGCAATTTCTAGTGAAATTAAATATTTTTATATGCTTTGATTGAATAAAAATCCTCACGTATACCTAGTATAAGTCTACAAGGAGAAGTGTACAAGGATATTGACAGCAACAGTATTTTGGTAACAATTAATTATGGAGTCACTGGCGCCAAGATTGCTTACAAAAGAGAAAAAGCACATTAGGGAACTGAACAACACTCAAAAAGAATGAAGTGGACTTGCATGGAGCAACATGGATGGATGATTAAAAATTAGTGTTAAGTGTAAACAAAGAATAACATCAGATTTTAAACCAGTGACATTTGACAACTTCAATTTCGAACCTTTTCTACCATAAACAAACACATAATTAATAAGCACACTTCATAGTTTTCTATTATAAATTCATCTCCAAATCCTAAGCCAAAAAAAAGATACTTAAGATTAATTAGAAACACATATTTTAAGAACACCAGATTTTCACTTCCCTGAAGGAGAAGAAAAAGAGACGATGTTGAGATACACAGAAGAAAGACAGGTAGAAAGAGAGTAAAAGGCGGCCTTGGAAGAGACTGATGATGGCACAGCACAGGGAACATAGTTGACGGCATTGGAGTAGATTTTATGGTGACAGACAGTTGTACATCTGGTGGGAGCAAGGATTGCATGAGCTTGTGCAATCACTGTGTTGTACACCGAAACTAACGTTAACAGTGTATATCAACTACATATAATAAAGCAATTAATAAAACAAATAAATAAAAAATAAAGAGATCATGTGTGTTCCCATTATTGGAGAGTAAGATAATTCACATGAAGTTCAAATGAAATTTTTAAAAAGAAACAAATTATAAAACAAGAGAGGGAGGTGGGGGTATGGGGTGGTGGGTGATGGACACTGGGGAGGGTATGTGCTGTGGTGAGCACTGGGTGTTGTGTAAGACTGATGAATCACAGACCTCTACTCCTGAAACAAATAATACATTTTATGTTAATTTAAAAAATTAAAAAAATTAATTCCTTAGTACTTAAAAACCTTTTCAAAAAAACCCAAAAAAATAAATATAACAAGAACAACAACAACAAAACTCTAGGCCTACCAACTTCACTAGTAAATTCAAAGAAGTATCTAAGGAAGAAAGAAAGAAATACTACTCCACGCAGTTTTCCAAAGAAGTAAACGGGAGGAAATACTTCCCCACTCATATAATGAGGCCAACTTTCTCCTATACCAACACCAGACAAACACATTATATGAAAACTCGATGAAGAGATACCCTTCAAAGACAGATCCAAGAAATTAAACAAAATGTCGGCAAATTAAATTGAACAATACACAGAAAGTTTGCTACATCAAAGTGGGTAAGATCCAGTTTAGTTTAATGCAAGGTTGGTTTAACATCCAAAGAACAATTAGTCTCATTCATCATACTAACAAACAAACAATCAATCAAAAGCCCATGTGATCACCTCAGTATACATAGAATAAGAATCTGACAAAATGCAGCCTGCCCCTCCCCCAAACGCTGAGTGTGCTAACAATGTCAGAGACCTTTCTGGATCTCAGAATATAGCACAAACCCACATGAACCTTTGAAGTCAGAACTGGTTTGCTCCCTACCACTTAGACCAGCAGAGGATAACCAATATAGAAAACTGGGTGAGGAGGAGAGACTTTAGTTGCTCCTGTATTTCTCCCGTGCTTTCCCTTGAGAGCATCTTTACCAACCCTGAAGCTACTGAGTAGGAAAAAGAACTGCAGAGCACTCGTCATGGCCAGGTACTTGTAAGCACCGAGAAGGCCCTTTTTGTCCCAGCTGGGATCCATGCAATCTCACTAATTTCACTGAGTAATTCCTGGACAAGAGTAATGCTGGAGCTCGGATAATGGCAGGTTGCCTTGAGGGGCTGGTGAGTGTAGGGTGTAGGAAACAAGAAATAATAAAGCCCAGATAGTAATAAACTTTCTCTGAGGTGATGATCACAAAACCTACCTGGAGGATTTGAAGCCTAGAACTTACCCTTTCTCCTTTCCCTTCCCCCACAAATATTTTATATAGCAGCTACTAATTGTCCTAGGCACATATGCATACAGGATATAAAATAAGAAAATACTAACACTATGGAAAAAAGGGCAGTGAACTGAACAACCATATCACAACAATCAGAATTAATGGGCTAGAAAAAATAACAACTAAGGGTAAATTAATAATGCTTAGCATGTAAGCACAAAGTAAGTATTCATTAGATAAACAAAAGCATTAATGTCTTCAGAGACTTCATAAAGGGTATTGGAAATATCAAGTTGCACATTCAGTTATAAAAAGGAACTAGTTGTTCCAAGAAATAAATGGTTTCTATAAAGCATCAGTGGATGAGCTGAATAGCTGAATAAATGCAGCTAAGTAGCATATGAATGAGCTGGATCAGGCCACGGAGATTCGTAGTCCTATTAGATAATTTTCAAAAGATACAGAAAGAAGGAGGAAGAAATGGATAGGAGATCATGTGTAAGTATGCCACAATCTAAAGTTAGTCCAATAAGAGTCACATAGGGAAATAAATAACTACATAGAATGGGAATATACTTGAAGAAAGTGAAATGAAGACTACTCATAAATTTAAAAATCATTTAAGACTTTGGATTGAAATTTGTTCAAGAGAGACACACTATTTCTTGAAAATAAAGGCTCCCAGATATAATAGTATCAGAGAAAAACAGTCTATTCTATAGACTTCGGTGGATTCCTACACAAACTCTGAGATTCTGACATTTGCTCTGGGTATTTTGAGGAGCTGACATTGAAAATATAAGGTTGGAGTAAAAACAAAAGTAAATCCCAGTAGCAATTTCAGTATAAAAGCCAAACATCATGAAGGATAAAAATTAACAATATGTCTGGAGATCTTATGATGGCCACACATTCATTTAAACTCCTCTCTTAAAGAAGCCAAGTCCAGTGTCTCTCCGGCTGAATCTGGGCTGATAACAGAGACTCACCTCTTACCAACAGAATATGGCATAAGTGATGCTGATTATAAAATATATGGTGGGGGAATGCGATAGGCGGGTGATGGGTAGTAAGGAGGGCACGTATTGCATGGTGCACTGGGTGTTATACGCAAGTAATGAATCATGGAAATTTACATCAAGAACTGGGGATGTACTGTATGGTGACTAACATAATATAATAAAAACCTGTTATTTAAAAAAATAAAATATATGTAGAAAATAAAAATCCAAATATAAAAAAAAAATTTTTGGAACTGTAATCTGGTGATAGGTATTAAGGAGGTCACGTGCCGTGATGAGCACTGGGTGTTATATGCAACTAATTAATCCTGGAACACTACATCAAAAACTAATGATGTACAATGTGTTGGCTAATTGAACATAAAAATAAAAATAAATGATTGGATAGAATTCAAATGAAAACTCATCCTGCCATGTAATGGTTACAAATTACAAAGCAATAGTAATAAAATAATGTGGGATTCCTTCAAAAAAAGCCAAATACACCAATGATGGAAAAGAAATGCAGCCATGTATGCATGATACTTGGTATATACTAAAACTGACAACTCAAATTAGTGGGAAAAAAGATCAATAACATATCTCCATATGCAGAAAAAAAGTTATTCAACACTATATAAATACTTAGTAACCTCCACCACCAACAAAAAAATTCAGACCATGCCCTGGAACCTGGCACTGATGGGCCCCATGCTGCTGGCAGTACCCACACTGCGTGGATCATGGGGAGGTCTAGGAGACACCATGACAGTGCCCAAGGTAGTGCTGAGGAGTTAGGGGACGCAAAATAGAGGGTATTTATAAAAATCGCAACACACTATTTTGTATTTTCAAGCTGTGAACAAAGCAATACGTACTCACTTAATATCACTCCCTACTCTTGAAAATATCAACCACAAACAGATATAAATACATCAGCATGAAAGATAATGCACTAAGTTTTACAAAAAATTAAAACAACAAAAACAAATAAAAGCACCTTTGCAGTCTTTTGGAATGTTCCCTAAATAAGATCCACAGAAAAAAGCTATTCATAGAAAACTAGTTCGACTTATCAAATTAAAAGATGTCCATTGAATAATGGACACCAGACACTACAATTGAGAGTTTTATAACAGACGAGAGGAGATACTAGCAAAATCTAACCAACAAAGGACTCTAATACTGAAAATATGCACAGAGATTTTGCGAATATGCAAGAAAAACAAAAATTAATAGAAAAAGCAGGTAAAGGATGTCAACATGTAATTCATGGCATAAAAGTCACAAATGGTAAAACAGTATATGAACACTGCTCACTAACTGTGAGAAAATTAAATTTAAAATAATAACATATGGGCACCACGGTGGTTCAGTTGGTTAAGCATCTGCCTTCGGCTCAGGTCATGACCCCAGGGTCCTGGGATCGAGTCCACATTGGGCTCCCTGCTCAGAGGGAAGTCTGCTTCTCCCTCTCTCTCTCTCCCCTTTCCCCCTCGTCATGTCCTCTCTCTGTCAAATAAATTTAAAAAATCTTTTAAAATATAATAATAATAATACCTACTATTTTACCTCCTTACAGTATTTTTTAAAGAGATAACATCAAATGGTGGAAGAAATGTGAAAAAAAGAAACTAGGAATTTCTAGTGAGATTTTATAAAAATTTTGGAGAGGTTTGGTAATTTCTAGTGAAATTAAATATTTTTATATGCTTTGATTGAATAAAAAGTCCTCCACATATACCTATTAAGTCTACAAAGGAGAAGTGTACAAGGATATTGACAGCAACAGTATTTTTGGTAACAATTAATTATGGGTCACTGGTGCTAAGACTACTTACAGAAAGAGGAAAAATGCACATTATGGGAACTGAACAACACTCAAAAAAGAATGACATCGACTTGCATGGAGCAACATGGATGGATATTTAAAAATTAGTATTAAGTGTAAACAAAGAATAACATCAGATTTATAAACCAGTGACATCTGTACAACTTCAATTTCGAACCTTTTCTACCATAAACAAACACATAATTAATAAGCACACTTAATGGTTTCCTATTATAAATTCATCTCCAAATCCTAAGCCCCCCCCAAGAAATGAGTAGTTAAGATTAATTAGAAAGATGTATTTTAAGAACACCAGAATTTTCACTTCCCTGAAGAAAGAAGAAATAGGAGCGATGTTGAGATATACAGAAGAAAGGTAGAAAGTGAGTAAAAGGCGGCCTTGGAAGAGACTGATGGTGATGGCACAGCACAGGGAACATAGTTGACGGCATTGGAATAGATTTGTATGGTGACAGACAGTTGGTACATCTGTGGTGAGCAAGTATAATCATAGACCTGTCAAATCACTACGTTGTACACCAGAAACTAACATTAACAGTGTATATCAACTACATATAATAATACCATGAATGAAAACAAATAAATAAAAAAGAAACTGATCATGCGTGCTCTCATTATTGGAGACGTAAGAATAATTCACATGAAGTTCAAAATGAAATTTTTTAAAAGGAACAAATTATGATTCCTATTACATAGTTGTATATACAATCCATTTAAAACATCTTTCACTCCAAAAAATTTTCTATGAGAATTTCTCTCTACAAACACATTGCATTTTCACAGGAATACTTTTTGAAGGTTCTCTTGCATTATTATCATTATAATGCAGTGATAAGAGCCATGATGAGGTAACATTCAAGAGCATGGTTTGGGAGGGCTTATCGAACAATTATGTGCAGGAAGTCTATGAGAACTTCTGAGTGAGCATATTGGACCCATGCAAGGCACTGAGTGTGCATGTGCACAGGAGTGTGAACATGGATAGATGGATGTAACATGCCCACACCCAGGAGACTGACTGCGTACAAAACACTCAGTCAATGTAGGACTGCATTAACAGAGCTTATTACCTTAGAAAGAAAGTCATTTTCTTCTCACAACTGCCTGCCTGTCTGTCCCAGGAGGGCATTAGGCTCAAGGAGGAGGGATGAAGTTCCCAGAGGGCATAGTCCCTGAGGTTCTGGAGTTATAACTATACCAAATACTTCAAGAGCTAACCAGAACTCCAATAGCTGTGGGGCCAGACGCCCTGCTCACATCATCTGTAGGTGAGTCTGGTTAGAGGGTGCCTGAGAGGCAGCTATACCAAGATTAGTTGGAACACGGGGTAGACATTCCTCTTAGGGCCAGATCTTGCTCTGTTCCATTCCCAAGTCAGTATGGCTAAAGTAGTCCGAACGTGGGGTAGTAGAGACTGCATCCTGTCTCAGGTCAGGCACATGTAACAACCTGTGCTCTGATACCTTGCCTTTTGCCCTCCTCTTGCCTTTTCTGATCTTTTATAGGGAGGTGTCAGAGATACAGAGGAGCAGAAACTTGTCCACAGATTACTGAGCAGAGGGGGTTGGGGAAGTGCATCATCTGGAGCTCACATCAGAAAATTTGAGGGCTTCATCTGTGAATATGAACATTTAGGAGCTTTAAGGCAAAGAATCTGCCCACAAATGCTTGCATCATGGCATAGGAAAATTCCTATTTATCTATACAACTTCACAGTAGGACAGACCACAGTTGGAGGGTCCCCAAGACTCAGAGGGTAGTTCCTCAGATTTCAACCAAATGAAGACTTTCTAAAAGCTACTGCTGCCAAAAGCAGAAAATTATGCACAGATCATAGAGGTATGTGTCACTGGTTGGTTCAGACCAATGATGCTGAAACGATACTTGGGAGAGATGTTTCACAATTGTCTGTACTTATGGAGTTAGGTGGTCCTTAACAACCCCTCCTCTTCTTCAAACAGGGATTCCACAGTGCTATGCTGGGGGCCTGTCCCACAGCCTGGGAGAAAGCTTGTCCAGCACGGTCTCTGCTTTTGTCACTGCCCTTCAATTTCACTGGCTTCTACATCCAGTACCCACCTGGAACCAGTAGACATTAGCTCTAGTCCTTAGGTCTAGTACTGTCATTGGTTACCTCTGACTGCAATCCAAGAGTGAGAGGAGAGTGGAGGAAGGACATATGTGATTTCAGATACTCTACTTCTAGGGCTGAGTAGGTTGTTCAATGCTTGTTGAATAAATTATGGATTGAAAAGAATGTAGGAACACCCAGATAAATTGGTAGGAAGGAAGAGTCAGTGAGTGGAAAGAAGACATAAAAAATTCTCCTATGTTGTCTTCAGAAATTTCATCCTAGTGCTAGAAATAATTATCCCAAACATCTTTGGGAGACAAAGAGAACATCCTTCTTCCTGTATGGATACTCGATGAACAATCAAGTCTGAATTGTCAATTCTTCTATTTGGCTGTACCCCCCAAAGTTCATTTCAAGATTTTCCCTATTCCATGCAACGAATTCATAGTTTTTCCCAGGAATACTCTGAAATGCCTGAAGAAGAGAAGATTCTTAGACATCGTGAGATTTGGGGCTCTGACTTGTAAAAATTAAATGTCAGAATTTTGCAGAGAGTAGGATCAGAGGGTGCAATGAGCAAGATCAAAAGACAAAACGTAAATGATGAAAGTGGAGATTAGAGGGAGTATTTCAAATCTAGGAGCATGTGGTTGTACATGCTGAGGGCCACTGTGGCAAGGTCTGGGCCAAGCAGATGATATCTCAGACATTCAAGTGAATGTATCCAACAAGAAAAATTGAAAGAAAGGAAGAGTTTAATGAACATAGTGCCCAAGACAAGAGAAGGTCCTCTGGTCACCAACCCAAGACTGGATGTTATTTTTCTATGGGTTTTTATCTTCATGGCTTCCAGCACATTTCGCATCTCCCAGGCCTTGTGAGCCACTCCACAAAAGCAAAGCATAATCGCTAGACAAGAGGACCTGGATCATTATATCGAAGACAGAAAGGGAAATAAAAAGGGGATGAAAGGACATAGAGGTGGACTTTATCACTCTCTCACACTATTGCAATGAGTATAAACAACGGTCAATTTGTCAATGACATGTATGGCACCCATATATCTATGTGCATTTGCACATTCTACTTACAGGTTTTTCCTTTCCTGAAGTTAAGAATCCTACATGTATGAAGATGTATTGGCAATCATTTGGCAGGATCCCTACCTACCAAATTAAAGTGACTTTTTAGACAAATGAAAATTAATTAATGTTAAAGCCTGGGTACATAATTTTTAACCTGTGATTAAAACCAACTATAGCTGAAAACTCAGAACAGGGGAGCATGGAGAACTAGGAACATGTACCTGAGTTCTTACTTTGTGCCACACTCTGCTACTCATTTCTGCATGTTGTTATAGTTAAATTATCATGTGTTAGTCAAGGTGGTCATTAAAGAACAAAATACAAAAAAAAAAAGAAACTTATAAGTACAAATTCAGAGACTCATCGGTCACAAAGCAGTTTTCCAAGTAATTTTCCCCTTCTCTTTAGTTGCTGCAAAGACATAACAATTCTCTTAAAAATAGAACTTGAACAAATAAAAAACGTATCAATGAACCATATCATCTCACTCCTCTATACTGCTTAGTGATAGGACTTTCTGAGCAGGATGGCACAAGGGATAAACACATGAATTCACATGGCTCTAGAGGACCTGCTAGGACTAATGGGTTTCACCCAAGGGAAGCAAATTCTTCTAAATTCATGTGTCTTGAGTCAGTAGCTAAGTTTTACCTTAATTTTACAGACCACTAAAAGAAAACTGTAGAAATATAGGACAAAAGATGACAACAAACCAAAATGGCAACATCTCCACTGACGTTTCAGACTTCCTCCTGAATTGTTTTGCCAGGTCCCCCAGCTGGCAGCTTTCTATCTCCCTGCCCCTCAGCCTCCTCTTCCTCCTGGCCAATCCTCATCTTCCTCTCCTACAGCCTCATCCTTCAAGCTGTGCTGAGACTCAAGGCAGAGGGTGCCATGGCCAAGGCCCTGAGCACATGTGGTTCTCACTTCATCCTAATCCTCTTCTTCAGCACCATCCTTCTGGTTTTTGTGCTCACTCATGTGGTGAAGAAGAAGGTCTCCCCTGATGTGCCAGTCTTGCTCAATGTCCTCCACCATGTCATCCCTGCAGCCCTCAACCCCATTGTCTATGGAGTGCGAACTCAGGAGATCAAGCAAGGAATCGGGAGATTGCTGGACAGAGCGTGGTACTGAGGACAAGTGGGTATCTGCAGTGCTAATATAGGATGATTTTTGTGTCAAAAATGGGTGAATGGTCTGAAATTCATTTCTATGAGTTACAATCTCAAACTAAGTAAATTGGATATTGTTCTTCTTTAATAAAATGTGTCATTTTAGGTGTCTCTTTCTCTCACTTCTCCTTTAACAATATCCTTAACCTCTTTTGCTTTTCCCATATTAATATATCCAATTGGACAAAATACTGGCATTCCATCAAGCAGGTTCTAAAGTGAGAAATTTATGTTCCTAAATATATAGTTGCTTATATGTCATGTCTTTACATTAGTGAATATAAAATTGGATATTTTGGGTAGAGCTGTATCATATGTACCACATTCTTATTCTTATTTCCCCAGAAGGGAACATATTGGAGATAAATAAGGGAAAAATTTCAGTCCTGAATGATGGAAGGTTGTTACTGGTTTATAACTGGGTCTGCAATTGGGTGGTCATTAGGAAATGTGCACAGCAAGAGAAATGGGGTTTTGCATGTATTTCTCATTTGTGCAAAACTTAGCAATGGGTTTGATTACATTCAAGAGACTCCTAAATTCTCCTTCCCAATGGGTTTGAGGTTTGGTCATTTATCTTTGGATGCAGGCTGTCACACTTTATGGTATGCACATACGCTCTGCTAATGAGTTTAAGATTGTTAAAGGATTGTATTCTATGATCCAGTAATAATTATTTAAAACATTGAAACATAATATCTAAACATTGTTTTCATATTGATTAGACTGTCTCTTAGCACACTTTCTCCTGGGAATTCTGTTAGCTATTTAGAAACAAAAGTAGAATATAGTTGCTGTTAGGAGTTCAAATGAGAATAAGGAAGGAATAAGGTACCTACAGGCAGTAAGGTCCCTGGCAATATAAGAAAGCACTGTATAGAGAGTTAAAGGTCTGAATTGTGAGAATTGCACAACAACAACAACAAAAAGGTATTCTTCTTGGAAAAGAGCTGAAGCCAAATTCTTTCACTGTGGCTGTAATTTTTCTCTTTTCTATGTTTTCCACATGCAGAAAAGGAAGGCAGTGTTTTAGAGTATGAATCATAATGTCTTTCTCCTAAAATGCTACATTATGAGTGCTTATGTCCTAGACACCAATGTGTGAAGAGTACAATAAGAGAATGCTCATTGTTTGGCTTCTTACAGCTCATAACCCCCAAATCTTGCAGGTGCAGATTTGAAATAGAGCCATGTATAAACCTTGGCAGTCACAGAACCTAAGGAAAGATGTAAATAGAAAATTTACTCATGATAAGGCAGGAATATTAGTGCTAGGGGAAGCACTAGATGTTAGTGTCAAAAGTTTCTCAACATGAAGATGATAATAATCATACTTTGTAAATCTTTAAACTTTTCTTAACACTACATGTACATATGAAGATTTTAAGTTACATTTTGTGATCTATTATTTTAATAAATTATATATTATGTGGAATGTTTAATAGTGAAAGTGTTATAATTAGTAAAACACAAGAGTAGGAAATTAGTCTCTTCAAACTAAATAGCCATATGCAGAAAATGTTAAAGCTGAGATTTTCTTGGGGAGAATTTTCAGTCTATTCACACATTACCCATATTTGGACCCTTCCTTCAATGACCTGAGAAAGTGAGACAGATATCTGAGACACAACTGACACTGGATACTGGGCCAAGAGAACAAAGCAGAGCACATATGAGAATGGTCATGACCCCTTAGGCCCACAATTAACATCATATTATCTGCAAAAGACGCATTTACATCTAATACAGACAAATCCTTGCTATGGTGCCAAGGTTGCAGTAGAGAGCAAGATAGGCAAGGTCCATGTGTATAAGTGCAAAGGGTCTGTGCCTGGGTGAGACAGAGGTCCAAGAAGCAAGGGGAAATCTCAATATGTAGGAAGAACATAGCCAAGGAGAAGCCAAGGTAGAGTTCTAAGAAAGTGTCCACTTGGCAGAAAGTCAGGACCCAAAGCTAGAATAGGATTTCAAAGCCTAGACAGAATATTGCAATAGGAACTTCACTTTGAGCCAAAGAAGTAACACGATTGTATAAACCGAAGATATTGGGGCTGAAAAACAGCAGGCCCTTCATTAAAAACAGGCACAATCCAGAGGAAATGTATCACAGTGTAATCTAATAGAAATGATAGCTCAATACTAAGCCCTCGCATTCCAAAATATTAATCAAATAATTACGTTATTACTCCAGCATGCCTAGATTAGGTGTCACATGGGGGAAAACTGAGACAATTCACAGAACTGTGAATCTTTCTGCATCTGGTAGAACCCAGGACAAGAGTAGCAATCTAACTCCAGGACTCGGGACACACTGTCCTTTGTCAGAGTTTTCAAACTTTCTGGATATTAATGAAATATTTGTTTACATTTTTGTAGCAATTTACATCTCTTTACATTTTCGTTCTATGTAATTGTAAATCTTGCTCTAATGTTCTGAGTTTCATTTTGGATACATGAATCTTTATTTTATATATATTTACATATACATATTTTGCATATATGAAGTCTCATATGAAGGTTACTGGCAATGCTCTATCATTTTAGTGAATGCTTTCATTCTTAAAAAAGATGTACGGCCTATGCATGGGCTTTTATAGCAGATTTCACTGTGTGGGGCGGGGAGGGGAATGAAAGGCATAGACATGGAATCTCTTTAAACTAAGAAACGGAAATAAAGAATGCTGAAAACAATGAAGAAGTGACCTGATGACTGATGAGATAATGTTACCTAATCTAGTATTTGTGTACTTGGTAATTGAAGGCAGAGACAGAGACAAAGTACAGGAGCAAAACATACTGCCAATGTTTATAAAATATACAGAAATAAAATGCATGGTAAAAATGGAAGATTGATAAGAAGGGGTGAAATAGAAGCAAATTTGTATGAATTTGTATTTTATACATGGAATAGAATATTATTAGAAGATTGATTGTGATAATAGAAAGATGCATTTTTTAAACACTACTGCTTGTAACAGCAGAAATTTTCATTAAAAAGCCAAGCTTTTTAACGTCATATGGTCTCTGTTGCAACTGCTCTGACATATAGAGTAAAAGAAGCCATGAGTGGGTATTAATCACATCAACTTAGCAAATGCATACGGTTAAATCAGTGGCTCAGGAAGGGGTGGCAATTTTGGCTCCCAGGACACATTTGGCAATGTCTAGAGACATTTTTGCTCATTACAACTGTGGGGATAGAGGTAAGTTAGGGTGTATGGTGTTACTGACAACTAGTGACGGGGGGGCCAGGAATGCAGTTAAATATCCCACAATACATAGAACAGAATCACACACAAAAGAAAATTGTCTGAACAAACTGTCATTACAAGCTGAGATACTCTGGTCTAAATAATCCAAATAAAAAGCACCAATAGACATATGGGATTTGGAAAGAGAAAAAAAAACAACTCTCATCTATGTACTGTTAACAAGAAATTCACTCTCAATATACAAACACAGTCAGGTCATCAACAAAGAGTGCTGGAATAACTGAACAGCCATCAGTAAAAGATTAAATGAATAGACAGATAAATGAAGACACAGTCCTTGTGCCTTTCACAAAAAAAAAAAAAAATTAACTCAAAATGGATCATGGATCTCAATGTAAAAGGCCAAATTATAAATGTCCTAGAAAGTAACATAGGAGAAAACCTAGATGTCCTTGGGTATGATGGTGCCTTTTTAATACAACAACAAAGACAAAATCCACACAAGAAAGTACTGAGATGAAAACCTCCTGGATGCCTGGTGGCTCAGTCAGTTAAGCATCCAACTCTTGATTTCAGTTCAGGTTATGATCTCAGGGTCCTGAGAGAAAGCCTTGGGAGATCTGCAGCCTGTATCCACTTTGGCTTCACCTGTCCTGCCTGATAACCCTCTCAACAGAATGCCTTAGCACCATCCCAAACCATGCCCATATCAGCCGTGGCCATTCCACAGTATAGCTCCAGCATGGTGCCCTCCTCAATTCCCAGTCTTCACTACCAGCCACAGTTCCAGCCAGCCACTGAAAGTAACCAAGCACACATGGGCTACACAAAAGATGACCGTGCCCAGGACTATTCCTTCAAGTTTAAGAGAAGTCTCTGTTCCACCTAATTCATAGAAACAAACACCAAAGTCAAAGAAAATTGGGACACAGAGGAAAAAGCTACAGAAGAAAGAACAAGATAAAACTTCAGAAAAATAACTGATTGAAAGAGAGTAAAGCAGTGTGCCTGATAAGGAGTATAAAGTAATGACCATAAAGTTGCACACAGGCCTAGAGAGAAGAGCGGAAGAACTCAGTGCGACCTTCAACACAGAAATTAAAAAATATTTTTAAAAAAAAAACCCGAGTTGAAGAATACAATAGCTGAGGTGAAAAATACATGAGGGAATCAACAGCAGATTAGAGGATGTATAAGAAAGGATCGGCAATCTTGAAGACAGGGTAATGGAAAACACCCAAGCTGAAGAGGAATAGAAAAAGAAAATTTAAAAACGAGGCTAGGTTAAGGGATCTCTTGCACAACATCAGGCAAATAAACATTCACATTATAGGGGTCCCAGAATAAGAAGAGAGAAAAAGGGGCAGATAGCTTATTTAGAGAAATAATCCCTGAAATTTACTCCTAAACTAGGGAAGGTAATAGAGATCCAGGTGCAAGGAAGCACAGAGAGCTCCAAACAAGATGTACCCAAGGAGGTTCACACCACAACACATAATTAAAATATCAACGGTTAAAGATGAAGAGAGAATATTAAAAGCAGCAAAAGAGAAACAAAATGTCATGTGCAACAGAAATCCCGTGATTATCAGCTGATTTCTCAGCAGAAACATTGCAGACCAGCACAGGGTTATGATATAGTCAAAGTACTCATATATTCAAAGGAAAAAAACCGTGCAGTGAACCATATTCTATCTGACAAGGTTATCAACTTCATACAGACTGCTATATACTTAGAACGTTTTATTTGAACCTTATGGTAACCACAAACCCAATAGCTATTAAGAAATTAAAAAAAGAAAGAAAGAAAGAAAGAAAGAAAGAAAGAAAGAAAGAAAGAAAGAGCCTAACATAACACTAGAAAAAAATCATCAATTAGAAAGGAAGAGAGCATGAGACAGAGACAAAAACAAACCAAAACAAACAAACAAACAAAAAATACCAACCAGAGAAGAACCATATAAGCAACAACAAAAAATTAACAAAATGGCACTTAGTACAAACCTTTCAATATTTATTTTTAGAGTGAATGGTCTAAATACTACAATCGAAAGAAATAAGGTGGCAGAATGGATTAAAAGACAAGACATACATCTATATGCTGCCTACAAGAGACACACTTCAGACCTAAAGACACATGTAGACTGAAAGTCAAGGAATGAAAAACACTTACCATATAAATGGAAGCCAAGAAAAAGCCAGGGTTGCAATACTCATATCAGATAAAATAGACTTTAAAACAAAGACTCTTAACAAGAGACAAAGAAGAGATTACATAATGATAAAGGGATCAATTCAAGAAGAAGATATAACAGTTGTAAATACCTATATACTCAACAACGAAGCACCTAAATACATAAAGCAAATATTAATGAACAAAGGGAGATATTGATTGTGATACAATTATAGTATGCGACTTTAATACCCCACTTAAATCAATGGATAGCAACATGCTTTAACCCACAAAACAAGTGTCAATACATTTAAGAGGACTGAAATCATATAATCGCCAACAAAAATGGTATGAACTTAGAAATACATTACAAGAAAAAACCTGGGAAAATACACAAACAACTAGAGGTTTACTATGCAACTAAACAATCAATGAGTTAACTAACAAGTAAGAAATCAAAAAATACCTGGAGTCAAATGAAAATGAAACTACAATGGCCAAAAATCTTTGGGACACAATGAAAGCAGTTTTAATAGGGAAATACAGAGCAATACATGCCTACCTCAAGAAACAGAGCTCAAACAATAAAATTTTACTCCTAAAGGAACTGGAAAAAGAACAAAGAGAGCAGAAGATCAGTACAAAAAAGAAAATAATAAAGATCAGAACAGAAATAAATGACATAGAGAATTTAAAAATCAAAGGTCACTGAAATCAAGAGCTCCGTTCTTGAAAAGATAACCAAAGTTGATAAACTTTCAGCCACATTCATCAGGAAAAAAAGAGAAAGTACCCAAATAAGTAAATCAGAAATGAATGAAAGTGATAATTGACAACACAGAAATACAAAGTATTACAAGATATTGTACAAAGAATTACATGTCAACATATTGGACAATGTAGAAAAATGCAGAACTACTACAAAGATCCAATCGTCCAAACAAAATCAAGAAGTACAAAATCTGAACAGATTACTACGAATGAACTTGAATTGGTAGTCAAAAAACAACCAAAAAATTAAAGTCTGGGACCAGATGAATTCACGGGTGAATTCTACTAAAAAATTTAGGAAGAGTTAATATGTATTCTTCTCAAACTCTTCCAAAAACTAGAAGAGGAAGGAAAGCTCAAAAGTGCACTTAACAAAGCAGGCATTCTCCTGATACCAAAACCCCATAAAGACACTACAGAAAAAGAGAACTATAGGCCAATAACGCTGGTGCACATAGACATAAGAATCCTCAGCAAAATACTAGCAAACCAAATCCAACAATACATTTTAAAAATCACTCAACACAATCAAGTGTGACTTATTCCCAGGATGCAAAGGTAGTTACGTAATCCCAAATCAATCGATACGATACACCACATCAATTTAAAAAAAGGATAAAAACCATTTGATCATTTCAGTAATGCAGAAAAAGCATTTGATGCAGTGTTTTATCCATTCATGATAAAAACCCTCACAGAGTAGGTTTGGAGGAAACGCAACTCAAAATAACAAAGGCCTTATCTGGAATACCCACAGTGATTATCATACCTAATGGGGACAAACAGAGACTTACCCCTGAGATCTAGAACAAGACTAGGGTGTCCATCCTTGAGACTTCTTTCAACATAGCAGAGGAAATTCTAGCCGCAGCAATGAAACAAGAAAAGAAATAAAAGGCACCCAAATTGGTAAGAAAGAAGTAAATTTTGGGGGGCTCCTGGGTGGCACAGCGGTTAAGCGTCTGCCTTCGGCTCAGGGCGTGATCCCGGCGTTGTGGGATCGAGCCCCACATCAGGCTCTTCTGCTATGAGCCTGCTTCTTCCTCTCCCACTCCCCCTGCTTGTGTTCCCTCTCTCGCTGGCTGTGTCTATCTCTGTTGAATAAATAAATAAAATCTTTAAAAAAAAAAAAAGTAAATTTTTGTTATTTACAGATGACATGATACTATGTACAGATAACAAGAAATATTCCACCAAGAAAACTACAAGAACTGATAAGTGAATTCAGTCAAGTGGCAGGATACAAAATCAATGTACAGAAACCTGTTACATTCCTATGCACTAATAATGAAGCAACAGAACGTGAAATTAAGAAAAAAAATCCCATTTATAATTGCACCAAAAACAATAAAATATCTAGCAATAAACTGAGCCAAAGAGGTGAAAGACCTGTACTCTAAAAACTATAAAACACTGAGGAAAGAAATTCAAGATGACACAAAGAAATGGTAACAAACCCCATGCTCATGGATTGGAAGAACAAATATTGTAAAAATGTCCATTCTCTCCACAGCAATATATAGATTTAATGCAATCTCTATCAAAATACCAACAGCATTTTTTACAGAGCTAGAACAAACAAACCTAAATTTTATATGGAACAACAAAAGTCCCTGAATAGCCAAATCAACCTTGAAACAGAAAAGCGAACCTGGAGTCCTCACAAATCTGGATTTCAAGCGCAACACTACAAAGGTTTAGTGTCAAAAAGTTGGTACTGGCACAAAAAAATGGACACATAGAGAACTAGAACAGAATAGAAAAACTCAGAAATGAACCTACAGTATATGGTCATTAATCAACAAAGGAAGAAAGAAAATCCAGGGAAAACGACAGTCTCTTCAACAAATGATGTTGGGAAAACTGGACAGCAACATTCAGAAGAATGAAACTGGACCACTTTCTACAGCACACAAGAATAAGTTTAAAATGGATGAAAGACCTAAATGTGAGACTGAGGCCCCTGGGTGGCTCAGTCGGTTAAGTGGCTGCATTTGGCTGGTCTGGCGATCCTGGGGTCCTGGGATCAAGCTGCCTCAGGCCCCTACTCCATGCCCCGGTCTGTTCTCCCTCTCTGTCTTCCCCTCCCCTGCTTGTGCTCTCTTCTCTCCTTCAAATAAATAAAATCTTTCCTAAAAATAATGAAAATTAAATAATATAAATATAAATAAATGTGAGACCTAAAACCATAAAAATACTAGACGAGAACATAGGCAGTAACCTCTTTGATATCATCATAAGCCAACTCTTCTTGAGATTTCCTGAGTCAAGGGAAACAACAAAATAAACTATTGAGACTTCATCAAAATGAAAAGCTTCTACACAGTGAAGAAAACAATCAACAAAACCTCAAAGACAACTTAGAATGGGAGCAAATTTGCAAAAGAGATATCAGATGAAGGGTTAGTATCTAAAAATATAAAGAACTAAAATACTCAACACTCCAAAAGAATAATTCGATTAAAAGTGGGCAGAAAACATGAATAGACATTTTTCTAAAGAAGTCATACAGTTGGCCAGCTAACAATAAAAGATGATCAACATCTCTGATTATCAGGAAATAAGAATCAAACTACAACTCTACTGTATTTATTTTTACATCTCTGTATAAATGGACTCCACCCAGTTCAAAACCATGTCATTCAAAAATCTACCAGTACTTAGAAATATATATGAGCATTAAAGCCTTTATTAGAAATACAAATTCAAATCAATGATCAAGTTCTACCATTAAAAGAACTAAAACAAAACTAATTTAAACTCCAAATAAGGGGAAGCAATCAATATCAGAACAGAAATCATGAATCAGAAAACAGATTACAACAGAAAAGATCCTTTAAAATATTTTAAATTGAGAAAAGTGATAAAATTTATAAGATGCTCAGATTTACCCAGACAGATTAAGGATAGACAGAGAGGGAGGGGAAGAGGGAGAAATACAAATTATCAAAAACAGGAATGAGCTAGGGAAACCACAAGAGATCCGCTAACATATTAAAAAATTAGCCAGGGGCATTAAGGAGGGCATGTGATGTGATGAACACTGGGTGTTATACTGAACTGATGAATCATTGAACATTATATCAAAACCAAGAATGTACTCTACCTGGCTAATTGAATTTCTAAATAACTTTTAAAAGATAGCCATGGATTTCTTATGCATAACTTTATTTTCAATGAATTTTTCAATTGAGATGAAATAAACACATTCTTTGAAATGCAACTACCAAAGCTCACTAGAGAAGAAATAACCACCTGAATAGACCTACATCTATTAAAGAATCCATTGAGAGATGAATGGATAAAAAAGATGTGGTATATATATACACACACACACACACACACACACACACACAATGGAATATTACATAGCCATCAAAAAATGAAATCTTATCATTTGCAATGACTGGATGCAACTAGAGGGTATTATGCTACACGAAATAAGTCAATCAGAGAAAGACAATTATCATATGATCTCACTGATATGCAGAATTTTAGAAACAAGGCAGAGGATCATAGGGAAGAGAGGAAAAAAATGAAACAAGAGGAAACAAGAGAGGGAGGTAGGGGTATGGGTGGTTGGATGATGGACATTGGGGAGGGTATGTGCTGTGGTGAGCACTGAGTGCTGTGTAAGACTGATGAATCACAGACCTCTACTCCTGAAACAAATAATACATTTTATGTTAATTTAAAAATTAAAAAATTAATTCCTTAGTACTTAAAAACCTTTTCAAAACCCAAAAAATAAATATAACAAGAACAACAACAACAAAACTCTAGGCCTACCAACTTCACTAGTAAATTCAAAGAAGTATCTAAGGAAGAAAGAAAGAAATACTAGTCCACACAGATTTTTCCACAGAAGTAAACGGGAGGAAATACTTCCCCACTCTATAATGAGCCAACTTTCTCTCATACCAACACCAGACAAACACATTATATGAAAACTCGATGAAGAGATACCCTTCAAAGACAGATCCAAGAAATTAAACAAAAATGTCGGCAAATTAAATTGAATAATACACAGAAAAGTTTGCTACATCAAATGGGTAAGATCCAGTTTAGTTTAATGCAAGGTTGGTTTAACATCCAAAGAACAATTAGTCTCATTCATCATACTAACAAACAAACAACAATCAAAAGCCCATGTGATCACCTCAGTATACATAGAATAAGAATCTGACAAAATGCAGCCTGCCCCTCCCCCAAACGCTGAGTGTGCTAACAATGTCAGAGACCTTTCTGGATCTCAGAATATAGCACAAAGGCACATGAACCTTTGAAGTCAGAACTGGTTTGCTCCCTACCACTTAGACCAGCAGAGGATAACCAATATAGAAAACTGGGTGAGGAGGAGAGACTTTAGTTGCTCCTGTATTTCTCCCGTGCTTTCCCTTGAGAGCATCTTTACCAACCCTGAAGCTACTGAGTAGGAAAAAGAACTGCAGACACGGTCATGGCCAGGTACTTGTAAGTACTGAGAAGGCCCCTTTTTGTCCCAGCTGGGATCCATGCAATCTCACTAATTTCACTGAGTAATTCCTGGACAAGAGTAATGCTGGAGCTCGGATAATGGCAGGTTGCCTTGAGGGGCTGGTGAGTGTAGGGTGTAGGAAACAAGAAATAATAAAGCCCAGATAGTAATAAACTTTCTCTGAGGTGATGATCACAAAACCTACCTGGAGGATTTGAAGCCTAGAACTTACCCTTTCTCCTTTCCCTTCCCCCACAAATATTTTATATAGCAGCTACTAATTGTCCTAGGCACATATGCATACAGGATATAAAATAAGAAAATACTAACACTATGGAAAAAAGGGCAGTGAACTGAACAACCATATCACAACAATCAGAATTAATGGGCTAGAAAAAATAACAACTAAGGGTAAATTAATAATGCTTAGCATGTAAGCACAAAGTAAGTATTCATTAGATAAACAAAAGCATTAATGTCTTCAGAGACTTCAAAAAGGGTATTGGAAATATCAAGTTGCACATTCAGTTATAAAAAGGAACTAGTTGTTCTAAGAAATAAATGGTTTCTATAAAGCATCAGTGGATGAGCTGAATAGCTGAATAAATGCAGCTAAGTAGCATATGAATGAGCTGGATCAGGCCACGGAGATTCGTAGTCCTATTAGATAATTTTCAGAAGATACAGAAAGAAGGAGGAGGAAATGGATAGGAGATCATGTGTAAGTATGCCACAATCTAAAGTTAGTCCAATAAGAGTCACATAGGGAAATAAATAACTACATAGAATGGGAATATACTTGAAAAAAGTGAAATGAAGACTACTCATAAATTTAAAAAATTTTAAGACTTTGGATTGAAATGAGTTCAAGAGAGACACACTATTTCTTGAAAATAAAGGCTCCTAGATATAATAGTATCAGAGGAAAACAGTCTATTCTATAGACTTCGGTGGATTCCTACACAAACTCTGAGATTCTGATATTTGCTCTGGGTATTTTGAGGAGTTGACGTTGAAAATATAAGGTTGGAGTAAAAACAAAAGTAAATCCCAGTAGTAATTTTAATATAAAAGCCAAACATCATGAAGCCAAAAATTAACAATATTCCTGGAGATCTTATGATGGCCACACATCTTTTAAACTCCTCTTATAAAGAAGCCAAGTCCAGTGTCTCTCCGGCTGAATCTGGGCTGATAACAGAGACTCACCTCTAACCAACAGAATATGGCATAAGTGATGCTGATTATAAAATATATGGTGGGGGAATGGGATAGGCCGGTGATGGGTAGTAAGGAGGGCACGTATTGCATGGTGCACTGGGTGTTATACGCAAGTAATGAATCATGGAAATTTACATCAAGAACAGGGGATGTGCTATATGGTGACTAACATAATATAATAAAAAACTGTTATTAAAAAAAATAAAATATATGTAGAAAATAAAAATCCAAATATTAAAAAAAAATTAAATGTTTCGAACTGTAACCGGGTGATAGGTATTAAGAGGGCAAGTGCTGTGATGAGCACTGGGTGTTATATGCAACTAATTAATCCTGGAACACTACATCAAAAACTAATGACATACAATGTGTTGGCTAATTGAACATAAAAATAAAAAAAAATTAATGTTTGGATAGAATTCAAATGAAAACTCATCCTGTCACGTAATGGTTACAAATTACAAAGTAATAGTAATACAATAATGTGGGATTGCTTTAAGAAAAGCCAAATACACCAATGATGGAACAGACGTGCTTCCATGTATGCATGATACTTGGTATATAATAAAGCTGACAACTCAAATTAGTGGGAAAAAGGATCAATAACATATCTCCATATGCAGAAAAAAAGTTATTCAACACTATAAAAATATTTAGTAACCTCCACCACCAACACAAAAATTCAGACCATGCCCTGGAACCTGGCACTGATGGGCCCCATGCTGCTGGCAGTACCCACACTGCATGGATCATGGGGAGGTCTAGGAGACACCACGACTGTGCCCAAGATAGTGCTGAGGAGTTAGGGGACGCAAAATAGAGGGTATTTATAAAAATAGCAACACACTATTTTGTATTTTCAAGCTGTGAACAAAGCAATACGTACTCACTTAATATCACTCCCTACTCTTGAAAATATCAACCACAAACAGATCTAAATACATCAGCATGAAAGATAATGCACTAAGTTTTACAAAAAATTAAAACAACAAAAACAAATAAACAAAAGCACCTTTGCAGTCTTTTGGAATGTTCCCTAAATAAGATCCACAGAAAAAAGCTATTCGTAGAAAAACAGTTCGACTTATCAAATTAAAAGATGTCCATTGAATAATGGACACCAGACACTACAATTGAGAATTTTATAACAGAGGAGAGGAGATACTAGCAAAATCTAACCAACAAAGGACTCTAATATTTAAAATATGCACGGAGATTTTGCGAATATGCAAGAAAACCAAAAATTAATAGAAAAAGCAGGTAAAGGATGTCAACACGTAATTCACAGCATAAAAATCACAAATGGCAAAACAGTATATGAACACTGCTCACTTACTGTGAGAAAATTAAGTTTAAAATAATAACATATGGGCAACAGGGTGGTTCAGTTGGTTAAGCATCTGCCTTCGGCTCAGGTCATGACCCCAGGGTCCTGGGATCGAGTCCACATTGGGTTCCCCGCTCAGAAGGAAGTCTGGTTCTCCCTCTCTCTCTCTACCCTTTCCCCCTGCTAATGTCCTCTCTCTCTCAAATAAATTAAAAATATATTTAAAATATAATAATAATACATACTATTTTACCTCCTTACAGTATTTTTTAAAGAGATAACATCAAATGGTATAAGGAATGTGAAAAAAAGAAACTATAGGAATTTCTAGTGAGATTTTATAAAGATTTTGGAGAGAGGTTTGGTAATTTCTAGTGAAATTACATATCTTTATGCTTTGATTGAATAAAAAATCCTCCACGTATACCTAGTATAAGTCTACAAGGAGAAGTGTACAAGGATATTGACAGCAACAGTATTTTTGGTAACAATTAATTATGGGTCACTGGTGCTAAGATTGCTTACATAAAGAGGAAAAATGCACATTATGGGAACTGAACAACACTCAAAAGAGAATGACATCGACTTGCATGGAGCAACATGGATGGATGATTAAAAATTAGTATTAAGTGTAAACAAAGAATAACATCAGATTTGTAAACCAGTGACATTTGTACAACTTCAATTTCGAACCTTTTCTACCATAAACAAACACATAATTAATAAGCACACTTAATGGTTTCCTATTATAAATTCATCTCCAAATCCTAAGCTCCCCCCAAGAAATGAGTATACTTAAGATTTATTAGAAAGATATATTTTAAGAACACCAGGGTTTTCACTTCCCTGAAGAAAGAAGAAATAGTAGCGATGTTGAGATATACAGAAGAAAGACAGGTTAAAAGAGCGTAAAAGGCGGCCTTGGAAGAGACTGATGGTGATAGCACAGCAAAGGGAACATAGTTGACGGCATTGGAGTAGATTTGTATGGTGACAGACAGTTGGTACATCTGTGGTGAACAAGTATAATCATAGACTTGTCAAATCACTACGTTGTACACCAGAAACTAACATTAACAGTGTATATCAACTACATATAATAATATAATTAATGAAAACAAATAAATAAAAAATAAAGAAACTGATCATGCGTGCTCTCGTTATTGGAGAGGTAAGAATAATTCACATGAAGTTCAAAATGAAATTTTTTTAAAAGGAACAAATTATGATTCCTATTACGTAGTTGTGTATACAATCCATTTAAAACATCTTTCACTCCAAAAAATTTTCTATGAGAATTTCTCTCTAAAAACACATTGCATTTTCACAGGAATTATTTTTTGAAGGTTCTCTTGCATTATTATCATTATAATGCAGTGATAAGAGCCATGATGAGGTAACATTCAAGAGCATGGTTTGGGAGGGCGTATCGAACAATTATTTGCAGGAAGTCTATGAGAACTTCTGAGTGAGCATATCGGACCCATGCAAGGCACTGAGTGTGCATGTGCACAGGAGTGTCAACATGGATAGATGGATGTAACATGCCCACACCCAGGAGACTGACTGCGTACAAAACACTCAGTCAATGTAGGACTGCATTAACAGAGCTTCTTACCTTAGAGAGAAAGAAAATCATTTTCTTCTCACACCTGCCTGCCTGCCTGTCTGTCCCAGAAGGGCATTGTAGGCCCAAGGAGGAGGGATGAAGTTCCCAGAGGGCATAGTCCCTGAGGCTCTGGAGTTATAACTATACCAAAAACGTCAAGAGCTAACCAGAACTCCAATAGCAGTGGGGCCAGACGCCTGCTCACATCCTCTGTAGGTGAGTCTGGTTAGAAGGTGTCTGAGAGGCAGCTATACCAAGATTAGCCGGAACATGGGGTAGACATTCCTCTTAGGGCCAGATCTTGCTCTGTTCCATTCCCAAGTCAGTATGGCTAAAGTAGTCCGAACGTGGGGTAGTAGAGACTGCATCCTGTCTCAGGTCAGGCACATGTAACAAACAACCTGTGCTCTGATACCTTGCCTTTTGCCCTCCTCTTGCATTTTCTGATCTTTTATAGGGAGGTGTCAGAGATACAGAGAAGCAGAAATTTGTCCTCAGCAGATTACTGAGCAGAGGGGGTTGGGGAAGTGCATCATCTGGAACTCACGTCAGAAAATTTGAGGGCTTCATCTGTGAATATGAACATTTAGGAGCTTTAAGGCAAAGAATCTGCCCACAAATGCTTGCATCATGGCATAGGAAAATTCCTATTTATCTACACAACTTCACAGTAGGACAGACCACAGTTGGAGGGTCCCCAAAACTCAGAGGGTAGTTCCTCAGATTTCAACCAAATGAAGAATTTCTAAAAGCTACTGCTGTGAAAAACAGAAAATTATGCACAGATCATAGAGGTATGTGTCACTGGTTGGTTCAGACCAATGATGCCGAAACGATACTTGGGAGAGATGTTTCACAATTGTCTGTACCTATGGAGTTAGGTGGTCCTTAACAACCCCTCCTCTTCTTCAAACAGGGTTTCCATAGTGCTATGCTGGGGGCCTGTCCAGCAGCCTGGGAAAAAGCTTGTCCAGCAGGGTCTCTGCTTTTGTCACTGCCCTTCAATTTCACTGGCTTCTACATCCAGTCCCCACCTGGAACCAGCAGACATTAGCTCTAGTCCTTAGGTCTAGTACTGTCATTGGTTACCTCTGATTGCAATCCAAGAGTGAGAGGAGAGCGGAGGAAGGACATATATGATTTCAGATGCTCTACTTCTAGGCTGAGTAGGTTGTTCAGTGATTGTTGAAAATTATGGATTGAAAAGCTTGTAGGAACATCCAGATAAATGAGGAGAAAGGAAGAGTTAGTAAGTGGAAAGAACAGATTAAAAATCCTCCTATGATATCCTCAGAAATTTCATCCTAGTGCTAGAAATAATTATCTCAAACATCTTTGGGAGACAAAGAGAACATCCTTCTTCCTGTATGGATACTCGATGAACAATCAAGTCTGAATTGCCAATTCTTCCATTTGGCTGTACGCTCCAAAGTTCATTTCAAGATTTTCCCTCTTCCATGCAATGAGTTCCTAGTTCTTCCCAGGAATACTCTGAAAGGCCTGAAGAAGAGAAGATTGTTGGACATGGTGAGATTTGGGGCTCTGACTTGTAAAAATTAAATGTCAGAATTTTGCAGAGAGTAGGATCAGAGGGTGCAATGAGCAAGATCAAAAGACAAAACGTAAATGATGAAAGTGGGGCTTAGAGGGAGTATTTCAAATCTAGGAGCATGTGGTTGTACATGCTGAGGGCCATTGTGGCAAGGTCTGGGCTAAGCAGATGATATCTCAGACATTCAAGTGAATGTATCCAACAAGAAAAATTGAAAGAAAGGAAGAGTTTAATGAACATAGTGCCCAAGACAAGAGAAGGTCCTTTGGTCACCAACCCAAGACTGGATATTATTTTTCTATGGGTTTTTATCTTCATGACTTCCAGCACATGCAGCATCTCCCAGGCCTTGTGAGCTATTCCATAAAAGCAAAGCATAATCACTAGACAAGAGGACCTGGATCTTTATATTGAAGAGAGAAAGGGGAATAGAAATGGGATGAAAGGACTTTAGAGTTGGACTTCAACACTCTCACACTATTGCAATCTCCTTTCAATTTGTCAAGGACATGTATGGCTCCCACATATCTATGTGCATTTGCACATTCTACTTACAGGTTTTTCCTTTCCTGAAGTTGAGAATCCTACATGTATGAAGATGTATTGGCAATTATTTGGAAGGATCCCGAACCACCAATTTAAAGTGACTTTTTAGACAAATGAAAATTAACTAATGTTAAAGCCAGAGTATATTTTTAACCTGTGATTAAAGCCAATTATAGGTGAAAACTCAGAACTGGTGGGGGGGGAGGGGCATGGAGAACTAGGAACATGTACCTGAGTTCCAACTTTGTGCCACACTCTGCTACTCATTTCTGCATGTTGTTATAGTTAAATTATCATGTGTTAGTCTAAGTGGCCATCATTAAAGAACAACATACAAAAAGGAAGAAACTTATATGTATGAATATAGAGGCTCATCGGTCACAAAGCAGTTTTCCAAGTAATTTTCCCCTTCTCTTTAGTTGCTGCAAAGACATAACAATTCTCCTTAAAAAAAAAAAAAGAAGAAGAAGAACTTGAATAAATCAAGAATGTATAAATGAACCATGTTACCTCACTCCTCTACACTGCTTAGTGATAGGACTTTCTGAGCAGGATGGCACAAGGGATAAACACATGAATTCACATGGCTCCAGAGGACCTGTTGGGACTAATGCGTTTCATCCAAGGGAAGCAAATTCTTCTAAATTCATGTGTCTTGAGTCAGTAGCTAATTTTTACCTTAATTTTACAGACCACTAAAAGAAAACCGTAGAAATATAGGACAAAAGATGACAACAAACCAAAATGGCAACTTCTCCACTGACGTTTCAGACTTCCTCCTGAATTGTTTTGCCAGGTCCCCCAGCTGGCAGCTTTCTATCTCCCTGCCCCTCAGCCTCCTCTTCCTCCTGGCCATGGGGGCCAATGGTATTCTTCTGATCACCATCTGGACGGAGGCCTCTCTCCATGAGCCCATGTACTACCTGCTCAGCCTCCTCTCCCTGTTGGACATCGTGCTCTGCCTCACTGTCATCCCCAAGGTCCTGGCCATCTTTTGGTTTGACCTCAAGTCCATCGGCTTCTATGCCTGCTTCCTCCAGATGTTCATCATGAACTGCTTCCTTGCCATGGAGTCCTGCACATTCATGGTCATGGCCTATGACCGCTATGTGGCCATTTGCCACCCGCTGAGGTACCCATCCATCATCACGGACCAATTTGTGGCAAAGGCTGCTATTTTTATTTTGGCCAGGAATGTTATTTCTACATTGCCTATCCCCATTCTATCTTTACGACTCCATTACTGTGGGAGAAATGTCATTGAGAACTGCATCTGTGCCAATATGTCTGTCTCCAGGCTCTCCTGTGAGGATGTCACCATCAATCGCCTCTACCAGTTTGCTGGAGGCTGGACACTGCTAGGATCTGACCTCATCCTCATCTTCCTCTCCTACAGCCTCATCCTTCGGGCTGTGCTGAGACTCAAGGCAGAGGGTGCCATGGCCAAGGCCCTGAGCACATGTGGCTCCCACTTCATCCTTATCCTCTTCTTCAGCACCATTCTTCTTGTCATTGTGCTCACTCATGTGGTGAAGAATAAGGTCCCCCCTGATGTGCCAGTCTTGCTCAATGTCCTCCACCATGTCATCCCTGCAGCCCTCAACCCCATTGTCTATGGAGTGCGAACTCAGGAGATCAAGCAAGGAATCCAGAGAATACTGAATAGGCGGTGGTAGTGAGGACAACTGGATCTCTGCATTCCTAGTAAAGGATGAGTTTGGAATCAATAACGATGGAGTGGGCTGAAGAACCCTGGAGATCAAGCAAGGAATCCAGACATTACTGAACAAAGTGTGGTAGTAAGGACAACTGGATCTCTGCATTCCTAAGATAGGATGAGTTTTGAATCAACAATGGGTGAGTGGGTGGAAATTCGTATCTATGATTTTCAATCTCAAAATGGATAAATTGGATATTGTTTTTTCCTAAATAAAACTTAAATGTCATAATAATTTCCCCTCCATTTCTCCTTTAACAATATACTTAACCTCTTTTCCTTTTCCCATACATATTTTCCTGTTTCGACAAAATACTGGGGTTCCTTCATGCAGGTTCTAAAGTGAGAAATTTATGTTCCTAAATATATACCTATTAATATGTCATGACTTAAAATCAGTGAATATACAAGTGTGGATACTTTGGGTTAAAGTGGTGTAATTATTTAATGCTTTCTTATTCTGATTTCCACTGAAGGGAATATATTGAAGACAAAGAATATTAGCGAAATTTCAGTCCTGAACGATGGAAGTTTGCTGCTGGTCTGTAACTGGGTCTGCAATTGGGTGGACATTAGGAAATGGGCATGAGAAGAGGAGAGGATTTTTGCGTGCATTTCTCATTTGTGCAACAATTAGCAATGAGTTTGATTAGATTCAAGAGCCTCGCCAATGGATTTGTGCTTAGGACACTTATCTTTGGATCCAGGCTGCCATCGTTCAGGGTTTGCACACATAGCTCTGCTGATGAGTTAAAGATTTTTTAGGGGTTGTAATATATGATTCACTAATAATAACTAAATTTTGAAAAATGTAATCCCTGAACACTATTTTCATATTAATTGGACCATTTCTAAGCATACGTTGTGTTCTGGGAATTCCGTTGGCTATTAAGCAAAAAATAGAATATTTGTGCTATTGGGAGCCCACAGTTTGATTAGGGGGAATAGAAATATGAGAGTGAGAAATGGAATAAGGTACCTACAGGCAGTAGGGTACCTGGCAATATAGGAAACCACTAGATGTATAAAGACCTGAACTGTAAGCCTTGGACAACTACCACAAAATAGGTGGGTTCTAGGGAACAAATGAGGTACTTTCATTGTGTTTCATATTACTTATCTACTATACCAAAGAACAGTGAATCTAATATTTTGTGCTTCAATAACAACTTATAAGTGTGTTTCCTTGTTTGACCATGGAAGGAAAACCTCTCAACGGTCCAATACTAATAGTCTCATCAAAATCTGGGTCTTACACCCTTCACTGGTTCGTCCTTGTACTACTTAACCTTTCATTCAGCAAACTCTGTCCATTTCCTTGTCTTCTCTATCTCACAGTGAAAAACAATAAATGGATATTTCATTCCTCTGCTCCTGGATATCACTGTGAGCTACATTTGAGTGATAAACATATGCTCATGTATTTAAGAAGCAATAGCTAAAAGCACATAATCAGCGTTTGAACTGGGAATAATATAGTTCCAAAAATAAAAACAGAAAGTCCAGATCCAATGAGGTTCATACTATAGATGTCCTTTTTCTTTGTTACTTCAAAAAGAATTCTCCAATATCTCATTCTCTCACATATTTCAACATAAGATAAAATGACTTGGTTTAAATGCAGGTAATACCAACAGGAAGGTCTTACAAGTAGGAAGATATAATATGCTAAGGTAAATTTAAGCTATAATCTCTTAGGGAAGATTAAAAGTCTACCAGTTTTAACACTATCATATATTAACATCTATTCATCAAGGGACCAAAAACCTTTAGGACTGATCTCTACCATGGTCACATTGTACAACAAACCCAAATCTCCCCAGTTAGCTGTTAGAAAACGAACAGGGAATGCCCCAAAAGGGCTACATCAGGGGATTTAAAGCGTGTACCACCCAAGACTGAGAAAATCTGACACAAGTCTTCTCTTCCAAATAGACTGGTAAGATCTTTATATTTAAAACATATATTTTTGAAAGCTTTGCAGTGACCTGTTGATATGCAACTTTTACACATTTATGGCTCCCATCAAAGCAGTATTAACACAAAAAAGCAGTATTGACAGGTTCATTTCGTAAACAAGGGGAACAGATTAGCGATGGCCTTATCCCAAAAATAACTGATACTAATAAGAATCTCCTCCAGAACAATGCTGTTCAATGTGAGCCACACAATTTTAAACGTTTTAGCAGTCCCGTTAAAATATAAAAAGTTAAATTGAAACTAATAATGTACCTTACTGAATCCAATATATCTAAAACATTATAATTCCACCACATAATCAATATAGGAAAATTTAATAATAACATATTTTACATTCTTTTTCTGCACTAGGCCATCGAAATACAGTGTGTATTTTATATTTACAACATATTTCAGTCAGGACAATCACACTGCAGGTGCCCAGTAGCCACATGTGGCTAGTAGGTGCTACACGGGTCGGATCCGCACTAGGTCTATGGCTTCAAAGGCAAATGAAAAATGGGTAGGAGAGCAATTGAATTGAGAAAAATTTATCCTTCCTGGAAGAGAGCTAAAGCCAAATTCTTTCTAAATGGCTGTGATTTTTCTCTTTCTTATGTTTTTCCACATGGAGAAAAGAAAGATGGATAAAAAGAAAATGGATAATAACGTCTTTGTCCTAAAATGCTACATTACGTGAGTGCTTATGTCCCAGCACCAATGTGAGAAGAGTAAAATAAGAGAACGCTCATTTTTTGGCTTCTTATAACACACAGCCCTCAACTCCTACAGCGACAGATTTGCAATAGAGCCATGTATAAACCTTGGAAGTCATAGAACCTAAGGAAAAATGTAAATAGAGACTTTACTCATGATAAGGCAGGAATATTAGTGCTAGGGGAAGCACTGGATGTTAGTGTCAAAGGTTGCTCAAAAGGTAGATGATAATAATCATAGTTTGTAATTCATTAAACTGTTTTTAACACTACATGTACATATGAATATTTTAAGTTAGTTATTTTGTGCTCTATTATTTTAATAAATATATTTTATATGAAATGCTTAAAGTGAAAGTGTTGTAATTATTCAATAAAATATTACAGTAGGAAGTAGGTCTCTTCAAACTAGACAGAAATATCCAGAAACTGTTAAAACTCAGATTTTCTTGGGGAGACTTTTCAGTTTACTCACACATTACCCATATTTGGACCTTTCCTTCAATGACCTGAGAAAGTGAAACAGATATCTGAGACACAACTGACATTGGATACTGGGCCCAGAAAACAAAGCAGAGCACATATGAGAATGGTGATGACCCTTTAGGTCCACAGTTAACACCATTTTGTCTGCAAAATATGCATTTACTCCTAATACAGACAAATCCTTGTTATGGTGCTAGGGTTGCAGTAGAGAGCAAGATAGGCAAGGTCCATGTGTATAAGTGCAAAGGGTCTGTGCCTGGGTGAGAAAGAGGTCCAAGAAGCAAGGAGAAATATCAATATGTAGGAAGAACATAGCCAAGGAGAAGCCAAGGTAGAGTTCTAAGAAGGTGACCACTTGGCAGAAAGTCAGGACCCAAAGCTAGAATAGGATTTCAAAGCCTAGACAGAATATTGCAATAGGAACTTCAGTTTGAGCCAAAGAAGTAACACAATTGTATAAACTGAAGATATTGGGGCTGAAAAACAGCAGGCCCTTCATTAAAAACAGGCACAATCCAGAGGAAATGTATCACAGTGTAATCTAATAGAAATGATAGCTCAATACTAAGACCTCTGCATTCCAAAATATTAATCAAATAATTACGTTATTACTCCAGCATGCCTAGATTAGGTGTCACATGGGGGAAAACTGAGACAATTCACAGAACTGTGAATCTTTCTGCATCTGGTAGAACCCGGGAAAAGAGTAGCAATCTAACTCCAGGACTTCGGACACACTGTCCTTTTTCAGAGTTTTCCAAACTTTCTGGTTATGAATGAAATATTTGTTTACATTTTCTGTAACAGTTTACATCTCTTTACATTTTCTTTCTATGTAATTGTAAATCTTGCTCTAATGTTCTGAGTTTCATTTTGGATACATGAAGCTTTATTTTGTATATATTTACATATACATATTTTGTATATATGAAGTCTCATATGAAGGTTACTGGCAATGCTCTATCATTTTAGTGAATGCTTTCATTCTTAAAAAAGATGTACGGCCTACACATGGGCTTTTATAGCAGATTTCACTGTGTGGGGCGGGGAGGAGAATGAAAGGCATAGACATGGAAACACTTTAAACTAAAAAACGGAAAGAAATAATGCTGAAAACAATGAAGAAGTGACCTGATGAGTGATGACATAATGTTACTTAATCTAGTATTTGTGTACTTGGTAATTGAAGGCAGAGACAGAGACAAAGTACAGGAGCAAAACATACTGCCAACGTTTATAAAACATACAGAAATAAAATGCATAGTAAAAATGGAAGATTGATAAGAAGGGGTGAAATAGAAGCAAGTTTGTATGAATTTGTATTTTATACATGGAATAGAATAATATTAGAAATTTGACTGTGATAATAGAAAGATGCATTTTTTAAACACTACTGCTTGTAACAGCAGAAGTTTTCATTAAAAAGCCAAGCTTTTTAAGGTCATATGGTCTCTGTTGCAACTGCTCTGACATATAGAGTAAAAGAAGCCATGAGTGGGTATTAATCACATCGACATAGCAAATGCATATGGTTAAATCACTGGCTCAGGAAGGGGTGGCAATTTTGGCCCCTGGGACACATTTGGCAATGTCTAGAGTCGTTTTTCTCATTACAACTGTGCGGATAGAGGTGAGTTAGAGTGTATGGTGCTACTGACAACTAGTGAGGAATGCTATTAAATATGCCACAATATATAGAACAGACTCACACACAAAAGAAAATTGTCTGAACTGTCATTACAAGCTGAGAAACTCTGGTCTAAATAATCCAAATAAAAAGCACAAATTGACATATGGGATTTGGAAGGAGGAAAAAAAAAAGCAAGTCTCATCTATATGCTAACAAGAAATTCACTTTCAATATAAAAGCACCAGCGGGTCATCAACAAAAAGTGCTGGAATAACTGGCCAGCCATCTGCAAATAAATAAATGAATGGATAGAAAAATCAAGACACAGTCTTTGCTCCTTTCAGAAAAAAATTAACTCAAAATGGAACATGGATCTCAATATAAAAGGCCAATTTATAGGGGCGCCTGGGTGGCGCAGTCGTTAAGCGTCTGCCTTTGGCTCAGGGCGTGATCCCGGCGTTCTGGGATCGAGCCCCACATCAGGCTCCTCTGCTATGAGCCTGCTTCTTCCTCTCCCACTCCCCCTGCTTGTGTTCCCTCTCTCGCTGGCTGTCTCTATCTCTGTCAAATAAATAAATAAAATCTTTAAAAAAACAAAAGGCCAATTTATAAAGATCCTAGAAAGTAACATAGGAGAAAACCTAGATGACCTTGGGTATGGTGATGCCTTTTTAGATACAACACCAAAGACACAATCTATGAAAGAAAGAACTTATAACCTGGACTTCATTAAAATTAAAACCTTCAGGGCACCTGGGTGGCTGAGTCACTTAAGGGTCCAACTCTTGATTTTAGCTCGGGTCATGATCTCATGGTCCTGAGATGGAGCCCTGCTACTGGACTCCAGGCTCGGGGAGTCTGCTTCATCCTTCTCCCTCTCCCTCTGCCTCTACCCCTGCTCATGTGCTCTTTTCCTCTCCCTCACTCTCCAATAAGGAAATAAATAAATCTTTAAAATATAATCTAATTACATTAAATTCGCACTCAGAAAATCAATGTCCAGAGAATGAGAAGTTAAGTCATAAACCGGGAGAACAGAACACACACCTCAAGAACACACTGAACACACACCTCACCAAAGATGCACAGATGAAAAAAAACAAACAAACAACAAACAACAAAACATATGAAAAGCTGCTCTATGTCATAGGTCATCAGGGAAATGCCGGTTAAAACCACAATGAGATATCATCATACACTTATTAGAATGGCCAAAATCAAGAACACTGACAATGGTGCATGCTGGGAAGGAGATGGAGCAACAGGAACTCTCATTCACTACTGGTAGGATTGGAAAATGCTACAGCCACATTAGAAATGATTTGGTGGTTTCTTACAGAACAAAACATGCTCTTACCATTTGATCCAGCAAATGCACTCCTTGGTTTTTACACAAAGAAGTTGAAAACGCATTTCTATACAAAAACCTACACAAGGATTCTTTATTCATAATTGCCAAAATGTACAAGCATCCAAGGTGTCCTTCAGTAGGTGAATGGGTAAATAAACTGAGATATATCCAATGGAATACTACTTAGGCCTAAAAAGAAATGAGCTATCAAACCATGAAAAGACATGGAGGAACTTTAAATGCATCTTATTGAGTGAAAGTAGGCAGTATGAAAAGGCTACATAATATATGATTCCATCCATATAACATTCTGGAGAAGGCAACACTACAAGACAATAAAAAGATCAGAGGATCCTGGATGAGGGAGGGGGGGTGATGGAGAGAGGAGTAGGCAGGGCACCGAGGATTTGGGGAGTAATGAAAATACTGCGTATGATATTATGATGATAGATATGTGCCATTATTCATCCTGTGCCTGCCTTGGTTCCAGACACCCCACCAGGACACCCCCTGTGCAGAGTTCCCTGGGACACCCCCACCCACACAAGGTTCAGATCCAGCCACTCCAACAGGGCATCCCTGTGTCCTGAGTAGCCCAGGACATCCTGGACTGTCTGCTTTAAATACAGCTGTCCTACCAGAGTGCCTTCAGTGTGGAAAGCCCCAAGACACACAAGCTTCCACCCACTCCACCTTCAGCTATCCTGCCAGGGTACCCATTGCACATAAAACTCCCCAGCTCATGCCCACTTAAGCTACAGTGGTCTGGCCTGGGCATCCCCTGCACAGAACATCCCAGGACTTGACAAAACTCATAGCCCACCTTCAGACCCCAGCAACCCAGCAGCCCTGCCAGGGACCCCTCTGAATAGAGTTTTCCAATGCTCTGGTTTATACCCACTTCCACTTCAGCTATTCTGCCAAGGTACCCTCTTTGCATAGACACCAGGACCCACCCCACCCCAGCTTGCACCCACTTCAGCTGCAGCTGTTCTACCATGGTGCCCTCTTCATATAGAGCCCTGGGAACCCCGCAGCCTGCACCCACTTTGGCTTCACCTGTCCTGCCTGATTCCTTTCTGAACAGACAGCCTTAGGACCATCCCAAACCACGTCCACTTCAGCCGTGGCCATCCCACCATGAAGCTCCAGCATGGAGTCCTCCTCAATTCCCAGCCCACAACAGCCACAGCTCCTATCAGCCAGTAACCAAGCACACATGGGCCACACAGAAGATGACCCTACCTAGGGTTATTCCTTCCAGTTTAAGAGAAGTAGCTGTTTCACCTAATTCATAGAAATAAACACTGAAGTCAAAGAAAACTGGGACACAGAGGAAAACACTCCAGAAGAAAGAATAGGGTAAAACCTCAGAAAAACAACTGATTGAAGGGAGTAAAGCAGTGTGCCTGATAAAGAGTATAAAGTGATGGCCATAAAGCTGCACACAGGCCTTGAGAGGAGAGCTGGAGAACTCAGTGCGACCTTCAACACAGAAATAGAAAATACATATTTAAAAAAAAAACAATCAGAGGTGAAGAATACAGTAACTGATGTGAAAAATACACTGAGGGATTCAACAGTGGATTAGAGGATGTATAAGAAAGGATCAGCAGTCTGGAAGACAGGATAATGGAAAGAAATCACCCAAGCTGACGAGGAAAAGAAAAAGAAATTTGAAAAAATGAGGATAGGTTAAAGGATCTCTTGAACAACATCAGCCAAACAAACAATCACATTATAGGGGTCCCAGAATAGGAAGGGAGAAAAGGGGGCAGAAAGCTTATTTGGAGAAGTAGCTAAAACTTCCCTAAGCTAGGGAAGGTAATAGAGATCCAGCACAGGAAGCACGGAGAGCTCCAAACAAGACGAACCCAAAGAGGTTCACACCACAGCACATAGCAATTAAAATACCAAAGGATAAAGAAAAAGAGAATTTTAAAAGCAGCAAAAAAGAAACAAAAAGTTGTATACAACAGAAATCCCATAAGACTATCAGATGATTTCTCAGAGAAATGTTGCAGATCAGCACAGGGTTATGATATATATTCAAAGTACTCATATATTCAAAGGAAAAAACTTAACAATGAAACATATTCTATTTGACACGGTTATCAATTTAATACAGACAGCTATACACTTAGGATGTTTTAGTTGAACCTTATGGTAACCACAAACCCAAAACTTATTAAGAAATAGGAAAAAAAATAAATAAAGAGAAAGAAAGCCAAACATAGCACTACGGAAAATCATCAATTACAAAGGAGAGCACGAGGAGACAAAAACAAAACAAAACAAAACAAAAAAACAAAATGGCAATTACTACAAACCTATCAATAGTTACTTTAAATGTGAATGATCTAAATGCTACAATAAAAAGACATAAAGTGGCAGAATGGATTAAAAAAACAAGACCCATCTATATGCTGCCTACAGGAGACTCACTTCAGACCTAAAGACACATGCAGACTGAAAGTAAAGGACTGAAAAACATTTACCATACAAACGGAAGCCAAGAAAAAGCCAGGGCAGCAATACTTAGATAAAATGGACTTTAAAACAAAGACTGCAACAAGAGACAAAGAAGAGATTACATAATGATAAAGGGATCAATCCAAGAAGAAGATATAACAGTTGTAAATATCTATATACTCAACAATGAAGCACCTAAATACATAAAGCAAATATTAATGAACAAAGGGAGATATTGTGATACAATTATAAATGTATAATTTATATGTATATATTTATATATTTATAAATTATATATTTAAATTATAAATTCATAAATATATATTTATATATTTATTTTTATATATTTATAATTTATAAATATAAAAATATAAATTATATATTTATAAATTATAAATGTATATTTATATATGTATAAATTTATACATATTTATATGTGTATAAATTATAAGTGTATAATTTATATTTATATATTTATAAATTTTATATTTTATAATATATATAAATTATAAATTTATGATATATTTATATATAAATATATTTATGAATATAAAAATATAAATTATATATTTATAAATTATAAATGTATAAATGCAACTTTAATACCCCACTTACATCAATGGATAGATCATTCAAGCAGAAAATCAATAAGGAAACAATGTCTTTGAAAGACACATTGGATCAGAAGGACATAAGAGATATATAATCCATCCAAAAACAACGGAATACACATTCTTCTCAAGTGTGCATGCATCATTATTCAGGATAGATCACACATTAGACCACAAAACAAGTCTGAATAAATTTAAGCAGATTGAGATCATATCAATTTCCAAGGAAAATGGTATGAACTTAGAAAACCATCACAAGTAAAAACACGGAAAAATACACAAATACCGAGAGGTTTGACATGCTATTAAACAATCAACGAGTTAACAAATAAAATAAGAAATAAAAAATACATGGATAAAGTAGATATGATACACACACACACACAAACACACATATATAAAACTAGATGACAGGGAGAGATTTTAGTTGCTCCTTTATTTCTCCCATGCTTTCCCTTGAGAGCATCTTTACCAACCCTGAAGGTACTGAGTAGGAAAAAGAACTGCAGAGCACTCGTCATGGCCAGGTACTTGTAAGCACTGAGAAGGCCCTTTTTGTCCCAGCTGGGATCCATGCAATCTCACCAATTTCACTGAATAATTCCTGGACAAGAGTAATGTTGGAGCTCGGATAATGGAACGTTACCTTGAGGGGCTGGTTTGTGTAGGGTGTAGGAAAGAAGAAATAATAAAGCCCAGAAAGTAATAAACTTTCTCTGAGGTGATGATCACAAAACCCACCTGGAGAACTTGCAGCCTAGAACTTGATCTTCTTCTCTTCCTCTATCCCCATGTATATTTTCTACAGGAGCTACTTATTGTCCCAGGGACATATGCATACAGGATATAAAATAAGAAAATAATAATAATATGGAAAAAAGGCAGTGAAGAGCCATATCATAACAATCAGAATTAATGGGCTAGAAAGAATAACAATTAAGGATAAATTAATAATGCTTAGCATGTAAGCACAATGCAAGTATTCATTAGATAAATAAAAGCATTAATAAATGTCTTCAGAGACTTAAAAACAGATATTGGAAATATGAAGTTGCTACATTCACTTATAATACAGAACTAACTCTTTTTGTAAAGATTTTATTTGTTTATTTATTTATTTATTTACTTACTTACTTAGAGAGAAAGAGAAGGTGTCAGTTAGGAGGGGCAGAGAGAGAGGGAGAGGGAGAATCTCAAGCAGACTCCCATCTGAGCATGGAGCCTGCTGCGGGGCTCGATCTCACAACCTCAAGATCATGACCTGAGCTGAAATGAACAGTTGGACGATTAACCAACTGAGACACCCAACTGAGATCCAAGAACTAATTGTTTTAAAAAATAAAATAGTTGAGGAGGGTATGTGTTGTGATGAGCCCTGGGTGTCATATGCAACTAATGAATCATTGAACACTACATCAAAAACTAATGATATGCTGGCTAACTGAACATAATAAAAAAATAAAAAAATATTTATGTATCTTTGAGATTTCAAAGATATTTTCATGAAATGGGAAATGTTCACAATATAACGTTAAGGGAAACAAACTTGAATACAAAAATGCACACACACCATAAACCCGGTTTTTTAAATGTGCACATGTTGGTTAAGTTTTCCTGTAGGGCCACGGATTGTTACAGGTTTGCTTCACTCCAAGAAACTTGGAAGACAGTGCCCTGTAACAAATATATCTGGGGCTGTTTGTTTGTTTTGCTCAGATTTTCAAATTTTTATTTTTCTTTTTCTAGATTTTACTCAAATTCCAGCTACTTAACATACAGTATGAATTAGTTTCAGGTGTACAATTTAGTGATTCAACACTTACAAACAACACTCAGTGCTCATTCCAAGTGCCCTCCTTAATCCCCATCACCTATTTAACCCATCCCCCTAACCACCTCCTCTCAGTTTGTTCTCTTTAGTTAAGAGCCTGTTTTTTGGTTTTCCTCTCTTGTCCACCCTATGTCCATTTGCTGTGCTTCTTAAATTCCACATATGGGGGAAATGATATGCTATTTGTCTTTCTCTAACAGACTTATTTCACTTAGCGTAATACTGTCTAGCTCCTTCCATGTCATTGCAAATAGCAAGATTTCATTCTTATTGATGGCTGAATAATTTCTGTTTTATATATATACCACATCTTCTTTATCCATTCATCAGGAAATGGACATTTGGACTCTTTCCATAATTTGGCTATTGTAGATAATGCTGCTATAAACATGGGGTGCATGTATCCCTTCAAATCAGTACCTTTGTATCCTTTGGGGAAATACCTAGTAGTGCAATGGCTGGATCATAGGGTAGCTCTGTTTTTAACTTTTTGAGGAACCTCATATCGTTTTCCAGAGTGGCTGCACCAGTTTGCATTCCTACCAACAATGTAAGAGAGTTTCCCTTTCTAAATAAAAATCTGTATACAAAAAAACCCTACACATGTTTGGATCAAATTCAAATGAAAACTCACCCTGCCATATTATAGTATATATTACAAAGCAATAGGAATAAAAATAATGTGGGATTGCTGTAAGTAAACTCAGTGATGGAACAGAAGCCAACAATGGAACAGAAACGCAGCCATATGTGCATGAACCTTCGTATATAATAAAATTGACATCTCAAATCAGTGGGAAAGGGATCAGTCATTTATCTCTATATGGAGAAAAATAAAGTTACTTAACACTGCATACAGAGGAATTTTTCAAAAATACTTAATATCCCGAACAGCACCTCCACCAACAAAACAAAAAAGTTTCAGACCATACACTGGAGCCTGGCACTGATGGACCCCACTCTGCTAGCAGTAACCCACACTTGATGGTACATGGGGAGTTCTGGGATACACCATAAGAGTGCTCACAGCAGTGTTCAGATGCTGGGGGGTTCAGAGTAGAAGATATTTATAAAAGTGAGAAGACACTATTTCTCATTTTTACAGTTGTTGGGACCATAGGAGTGCATACTAAATTAGTACCACCCCTTACTTTTGACAGTCTAAGCCACAAGCAGATATAAATACAGCAGTATGAAACATAAAGCACTAAGTTTTTAAAAAGTTAAAATGAGAACAAAAAAAAGCACCTTTTGTGATCTTGTGGAATATTTCTTAAATAAGAACCCCAGAGAAAATTTTTTCATAGAAAAATAGAGTTTCACTTGATCAAATTGAAGAATTTTTACTGAATACTGGACAGCATACACTAAAATTCACAGTAAATGACAGATTAAAGGAGATAATAGCAATATCTAGCCAGAAAGGGGCTCTCATATTTAAAAATGCAAGATTTTGTAAATACACAAGAAAAACAAAAATTAATACCAAAACCAAAGGCAGGGAATGTCAACATAAAATTTACAGCATGGAAATCCCAAATGACTATACAAAAAAATCTCAGGGATAAGGAGACATTCTAATTAAAGTAATGAGATAACTATTTTATATCTACCAAGCTTTAAAAAAAAGCATCAAATGGTGTAAGAAATGTGAAAAATAAAGAAATTTTAGGGATTTCTAGGGATATTTTCTAAATATTTTGGAGAGAAATTTGATAATTACTAGTGAAATTAAATATTTTTATACCATAACTTAGAAAGAAGAAACTCCTGCACATACAGCTATTTTAGGTCTATAAAGAGAAATGTACAAGGATATGGACAGCAACATTATTTTTGGTAACAAAAAATTATGCATCACTGAAGTGTTGACTACTCACATAAAGAGGGAAAATGCACATACTCGAAATTGAACAGCTGTTAAAAATAATGAAGTGACTTACACAGAGTAACATGCACAGACACTTAAAATTTAGTGTTGAGTAAAATCAAAGAATAACCTCACATTTATAAGCCAATACCATTTATATAAATTCAATATCCAAACCTATCTCCTACAAATGAACATTGCAGCTTAATAAGAACAATAGAGATTAATTAGAACAGTGTATTTTAAGAACACTGAAGCCTATACTTTTCTGAAGGGAAGAGAAATAGAAGCAATGTTGACATGTGCAGAAAAAAGAAAAAGAAACCCAAAGAAGGGGCACCTGGCGACCCTCGGTTAAGTGCCTGACTTCAACTCAAGTCATGATCTCAGGATCCTGGGAGAGAGTCCCTCAGGCTCCCTGCTCAGCAAGGAGTCTGCTTGTCCCTCATTTGCCCCACCCCCTGCTCATGATCTCTCTCTCCCTCCCTCTCAAATAAATGAATAAAATCTTTAAATAAATAATAAAGCAAAATAAGGTCTTTGTAGAAACTGATGATGATGGCACAGCATAGGGAATATGGGCAATGATATTGTAATAGCATTGAATGGTGACAGATGGTAGCTACACTGGTGAACACAGCATAATATATAAACTTGGCAAATCACTATGTTGGACACTTGAAACAAATATAACATCATGTGTCCAAGTAAATAAATAAAATCTTTAAAAAAAACTATCATGTGTCCACCATACTCATTCATAAACCATTCATAAAACCATTCATAAAAAAATGAAGAAACCAATGGCGCTTGTTCCCATAATGTGGGGATTTGACTAATTCACACAAAGTTCAAATGGAAATTAAAACTTTTTAAAGTGATGTGTCCTAGTATACAGTCGTATGCGCCTCACATTTTAAAACTCTTTAGTGCAACAAAAATTTTTGTAGGATTATCTCTCTGAAAAACAATATGCATTGTCTCAGGAATATTTGTTTCAAGTTTCTCTTGCATTATCATCATAATGCCATTATAAAAGTCATAAGTTAACGGCAATCAAGAGCCCTACAATGAGGACACTAACTGCCTACAGAATACATAGTCAACATAGGGCTGGATTACCGAGCTCCTTGCTTTTAGAGAGAACAAAAATCACTTTCTTCTCACACCTGACTACTTATCTGTCCTAAGAGGACCTCTTGGGCCCAAGGAATTAGAGAAGGAGAAGTTCCCAGAGCGTAAAGTCCCTGAGGCTCTGGAGTTATAACTACCCCAGATAACTTCAGGAACTAACCAGAACTCCAGGGGACCCCATGCTTCAATCCTCTGTAGGTGAGTCTGGGTAGAGGGTAGCTGAGAGGCAGCTATACTGCTATTAGCCAGAACGGGGTGAGGTGGAGGGATGGGGGGAATCTTTCTTTTCAGTCCAGGTCTGTACTTCTTTCCATTCCTAAGTCAGTACAGCTGAAGTAGTCTGAAAATAGGGGAGTAGAGACTACATCCTGTCTCAGGTAAGGAGGCACATGTGACAACCTGTGCTCTGGGACCTTCCTTTCCCCCTCCTCTTGCCTTTTCAGATCTTTTGCTGGGTGGTACCAGAGATGCAGAGAAGCAGGAATTTGTCCATAGGAGATAAATGGGGGGGAGCCTGGAAAGTGCTACATCTGCAGCTTAGTTTAGATGATTTGGGGTGTTCGACTGTACATATTGAAATGTAGGGACTTTGGGGCAAAGATTCTGCACACAAATGTTTGAATCATGGTGTAGGAATTAAATTTAATCTAAATAACTTAAGATGTTGAGGACAGAGACAAGTGGGGGTCAGTGAGAGTACAAGAGTAGGTCCTCAGATTAAGCTCAATCTAAAGAATTTCTAAAAGCTACTCCCACCAAAAACAGAAAATCATGCACAGATCCTAGAGTTATCTGTCATAGATTGGTTCAGATCAATGATGGTTAAAAATGATACTTGGGAGAGATATCTCACAAATCTGCATGTATTTATAGTGTTAGGCAGTCCTTAACAACCCCTCCACTTCTTCAAACAGGGCTTCCATACTTCTATGCTGGGGTCCTGTCCTGCAGCCTGGGAAAAAGCTTGTCCAGCAGGGTCTCTGCTTTTGTCATTGCCCTTCAACTTCCTAGGCTTCTTCATCCTGTCCCTACCTGGAACCAGAAGTCATTAGCTCTAGGTCCTCAGCCCTAGTGATGCTGTTGCCTAGCTCTGATTGCAATCCAAGATTGAAAGAGGAGGGGAAGAAGGACATATACAGTCTCAGTGGCTTTACTTCTAGGGCTGAGTAGGTATTTCAAAGCTTATTGGAAGAATTGTAGATTGAAGAACATGTAGGAACGTTCCAGGAAAAAGAGGAGAAAGGAAGAGTCGGTGAGTGGAAAGAAGAGATAAAATAATCCCTTTAAGTTGTACTCAGAAACATTATCCTGGCACTAGAAATAATTATCCCAAAGTTCTTCAGGAGACAAAGAGAACATATTTCTTGCTCAATTCTTCTCCATGTACACTAATGTCTGAATTCCCATTTCTTCCATGTGGCTGTACCCTCCCAAGGTCATTTCAAGATTTCCCCTATTTCCATTCAATGACTCTCTAATTCTCTCCAAGAATACTTTGAATACCCTGGAGAAGGAAAGCTTCTCGGAGATGGTGAGATTTGGGGCTATGACATGTAAGAATTAAACGTAAAAACTTTGCAGAGTAGGATCAGAGGATGTGATAAGCAAATGCAAATGACAAAACCTAAATGATGAAAGTGGGTTTTAGATGGAATATTTGGAATTTGGCAGTCTGCTTTTGAACATGTTGAGGGTGATGGTGGCAAGGTCTGGGTCGGCCAGGTGCTATTATTTTACGCCGCAAACATACAAGTGAAAGTACTCAAATAGAATGAGAGAGGGAAAGACCGAGTTGAATGAACATGATGCCCAGGACGTACAGAAGGTCCTTTGGTCAACAACTCATGACTGGATGTCATTTTTCTCTGGGTTTTAATCTTCATGACCTACTGCACGTCCAGAATCTCCCAGTCTTTGTAAGACAAACAAGGCAAAGAATAGACGAGATGCTGACTTGGGGAGTGGAGGGTATACAGTTTGTGACAGAAGGATAAATCAGAGAATATGCCCATGGAAATTGTTTTACAATCTTAATTGAAACCATGACTGGGTTGCTTCCTAGGGGGAAATAATAATAAGATAAACAAAATAAAGGGAAAGAAAGAAGAAAATTGGATTTTGATAAGTGGAAGCAGGAGTCAGAGTGGTAAATGTAATAAAAAGAAAAATTCCAGATTTTTGAGAACTGTTCAAGGACTGTATGAGCATGGAAGGAGGGGAGAAGGAAAAAGAGAGAAACCTAAAAATATATAGTATAAAATGACATTTAAGATATGCATTGCTGGGGCGCCTGGGTGGCACAGCGGTTAATCATCTGCCTTCAGCTCAGGGCGTGATCCCGGCGTTCTGGGATCGAGCCCCACATCAGGCTCCTCCACTATGAGCCTGCTTCTTCCTCTCCCACTCCCCCTGCTTGTGTTCCCTCTCTCGCTGGCTGTCTCTATCTCTGTCAAATAAATAAATAAAATCTTTAAAAAAAAAAAAAAGATATGCATTGCTACATCACTGTGGTAACACAGGACATGGGTATATTCATATATTCACTGGCTTTGGATCTAAATTTTATTTCTTCCACACTCGAACCCTACTAATTAAACAGTGGAAATATAACACCACTGAATCTCAATCTACCCATTTCAAAAGATATATTGTTAAAATGATCAACTTAAGGGGCACCTGGGTGGCTCAATTTGTTAAACATCTGCCTTCAACTCAAGTCATGATCCCGGGCTCCTGGCGTTGAGTCCTGCATTGGGCTCCCTGCTCTGCGGGGACCCTGCATCTCCCTCTGCTTCTGCCTCTCTGTGTGTGTCTCTCTCTCATGAATAAATAAGTAAAATCCTGAAAAAAATGGTCAACTTATCCTACCTACTTCAGAGTGCTATGAGTCACAAATGATACAATATGTTTAAACTTCATCCCCAAATTGCCAAAGTCACTACAAATGTATTCTATTAGCAAGAGAACAAGAATTGGGAGGCCATCTTGATCTCTTCTATATATCAGGTGGGAGCCATGCCTGGCACACGTCAGCTTCACAACCCTTGCCTGGGGAAGCAGAGGATCAGGAGTGAAGAGAGGAGTCCTGGAAGGGAATGCCATTTCTACCTCCTCTGAGAGCAAGCCCCAGACACAGGCAGGGTCTCTCTGATGGGGAAAATCTAACAGGAGGCAGCTGAGCAGGACTGGAACTGCAGTTAGGTAATAGAAAATCACAACTGGATACAAAAATACTATTCGAACCCCTCCAAGGGAAAAAAAAAAGTGTTTCCAAAAGTATGAAAATATCATTCAGATCTGGGGTCACAGTTTTATTAAAACCCCCTTCCTTGGCACCCTACCCCCACTCCAATACTATTTCTCCTCCATCACAGTCTCTGGTCAAAAAAATTCATTGTATCATGGGTGAGGTTTGTTTTCTTTTAATAGGATTGATGGGGCACACACATTATCATACAATTATTCATGAGATCCAGAGTATCCTAGAAATTACTCCAACCCAACCCACTGCATAAGCAATAAGATCAGTGTGATGCAGTACTGGTGGACAAGACTGTGAGATATAAATTCCCTTGTTGGTAATGTGATATTATAACATATCTCCTTGAATGCCAAATAATTTGGTGGGAAAAAGCCGTAGGGTATTTGAGTATAGGTAGAGGAAATGGAAAAAAGTTCCCAAACTGATATGCAATTTATGTTATATAATGAACCTAAAGAATGATAAATATGGAAGTACTTAAACTCCTAATGAAAAAATGTTTCTAATCCCACAAAATAACACTTTAACAGAGGCCTTGGTGCATGTACACAGATTTAGCTACAATGGACTGCATGGTTTGAAGGACCCCAGAAAGACCTGACCCTTACCTTTCATAATTCAGAGGGGTGAGAACCTTAGAATCCTTCACCCTTCATGTAAAGGAGAAGACTGGTTCACTTTATTTACAATTCCTTTTTGCCAGCCTATATCCAACATCAGAGTGACTCAGCCAACCCTACGCTCTCCTCATAGTTTGTGCAAGACCCTATCATTTGTTCTTATTTTACTCGTCCCCTGAATGGTTTTACTTTTACCTCCCAAGAGTAAGGACAATTTCTTTTTCAGTGTTACCCAACAGAATGCCAGGGGAGGAGGTTAAGTGATAAGAAAACATGGCAACATTGAACTGTGCATAGTAGCAGGAGAATGTGTACCTGGATTGTTATATTGAAAATGGAAAAATAAAACAGAAAAGAGATGCAAAAACTTTAAATATAAGTCTTCATCACCCTCAGGCTATTGCAAGCAGAACAATCAAATTTTCATTTTGTCTAATGGCGGGTATGACTCTCACATACCTATGTGGAAGTGTTCCTTCTCCTCTTAAGGTTATGTCTTCCCAAAGTTAAGAATCCTACAAATATGAAGATGTATAGAGGGAGGTAATAGGATTATATGGCAGGATCCATACCTCCCTCATCAAATGACTGTTTAGAGATCATGAAGACTAACTAAATTTATTACCAGGGTATCATCTTTTAAGTCTATAATTAAAGCAAACTATAGCCAGAAACTCAGAATGGGCATGGCACACAGAACCAAGGAGATGAATTTGAATCCCTTTTTGTGCTGGGCTCTGTTAGTTATCTGGGCATATTGCTATAGTTAAATTGTCATATGGCAGTCTATGTGGTTATTAAAAAACAACAAAACAAAACAAAGGAAGAAACTTACACATACAAATTTGGGGACAAAATTGTCAAAAAGTAGTTTACTAAGTAATTCCTTCTCTTTAGTTTCTGTGAAGAAGGAACAATTCTATTAAATATAAACCTTGAAAAAAACAAACATATATAAACAAACCATATTTCCCCAGTCCTGTATACTGCTTAAAGTGATAGGAATGTCCTAGAACCATGTCACAAAGAAAAAAAACAGATGAATTCATTTGGTTCTGGATGACCTGCTAGGACTCACCAGTTTCACCTAGGAGAGGCAAATTATTGTGAATTCATGTGTCTTGAGTCATACCTAATTTTTACCCTAATTTTACAGATCACTAAAAGAAAGCTGTAGGAATATAAGACAAAAGATGACAGCACACCAAAATGGCACCATCTCCATTGAGGTTTCAGAGTTCCTCCTGAATTGTTTTGTCAGGTCGCCCAGTTGGAAGTTCTGGTTGTCCCTGCCCCTCAGCCTCCTCTTTCTACTGGCCATGGGAGCCAATGGTGTTCTCCTGGTCACCATCCGGCTGGAGGTCTCTCTGCATGAGCCCATGTACTACCTACTCAGCATCCTCTCCCTACTTGACATGGTGCTCTGCCTCACCGTTATCCCCAAGGTCCTGGTCATCTTCTGGTTTGACATCAAGTCCATCAACTTCTATGCCTGCTTCCTCCAAATGTACATCATGAATTGCTTCCTTGGCATGGAGTCCTGCACTTTCATGGTCATGGCCTATGACCGCTATGTGGCTATCTGCCACCCACTGAGGTACTCATCCATCATCACTGACCAATTTGTAGCCAAGGCCGCCATTTTTATTTTGGCCAGGAATGTACTTCTTACTATGTTCATTCCCATCCTCTCTTCCCGGCTCCATTATTGTGGAAAAAATATAATTGAGAACTGTATCTGTGCCAACCTCTCTGTGTCCAAGCTCTCCTGTGATAACATTGCCCTTAACAGAATTTACCAGTTAATTGTGGCCTGGACTCTTCTGGGCTCCGACCTCATCCTCATCTTCCTCTCCTATACCTTCATCCTAAGAGCCGTTCTTAGACTCAAGGCAAAAGGGGCAGCTGCCAAAGCTCTGAACACATGTGGCTCTCACTTCATTCTCATTCTCTTCTTCAGCACCATCCTTCTTGTTTTTGTTTTTACCCACATTGCCAAGAAGAAAGTTTCCCCCGATATCCCCATCTTACTTAATGTCCTACACCATGTAATTCCTGCAGCTCTCAACCCCATTGTCTATGGGGTACGAACCCAGGAGATTAAAGTGGGGATTAGGAAATTACTGAGGAGGGTGGGAGAGAGCAGCAACTAATCGTGTTCTAGCTTGACTCTTCTCAACCATGAACACCCAAATCACAGTCGAAAGGCAGGGACATGGGGATAAAATTACAGTCCTAATCCTCTCTCTGGACATGCCTGAAGATATGAACTGCATGGTTTCCCTCTTACCCACAGTCATAACACACCTTTTACCTTCCATCAATTTCAGGAAGCGACTAAGGATACAGACGTAAAATTCTCGTCATGGTACCCAGACCAGGGGCTATGAAAGTTCATGAGCCGAGCATCACACTTCATTGTCTGCCCCTGATTAAATCCCATTTAGAGTCAGTGTGATGGAAAATCCATACTCACTTAAAGATGTGTGGCTGATGGGAAGTATCAGAACTTAAAGACAGTGCATGACTTTGGAGAAGTAAAACGAGATGAAAAAGCAACTGCTAAAAACTGTTGAAAATGACCATTGCGCTTTAATCTTTCCCCCAGGCACTCAAACATATTTATTGAAAGTTATTTTATGTCTGGCACAGAGCTAGAAAATGGGACTCTAACATACATAAATCTTGATCCCATTACTCTAAAGCCTAGGGGAAAAGCCAAAAACATGTAAAAATCAACGTAAGAAGAGTTAGATTAAAACACATAAAGAAGCCCAGAAGAGAGAGGAATTTGTTTCTGTAGGTGGGACTCCTTAACGTATCTGACCTCCTCCTTCAGTCCCTCAGTCAGAACTGCCTCCCTCACAGCTTCTCAAAAACACAAATCACATTCCTGTCTCTGGGAATTTTGGCTTGTTGTTCCTCTGGCCACATAGCTCCTTCCCTCAGGTCCGTTGTGTCTCCCCGACCACAGTATTTAAAAATAGTACCCAACAATATTCCCCCAAAGCACAGATGATGTCCTAACACCTTGTCTGTTTCCCTGTTTTGCACAGCATTAATCACTATCTACTGACTGTACATTTTGCTTTTATTTGTTTAGTCAGCCCTACCTTTACTAAAATTTAAGCAGAAGGGCAAGAACTTTTGCCTGATGTGTTCACTGTTGTATTTGCAGTGCCCAAACAGTGCTAGTGGTATGGTAGAGACCATAAATGTTTAGAAGTTAATGACTGAATACACATTGAATCAATGATTGAATGTATGCTATTTTCTAGGAATATAATTCAAGCATGGTCCTTGTCCTCTGGGTTTTCATACTACTTATCAAGAGTGAGGGAGACCATACTTCGTGCAATATTCCATGGTCTGAGGATTGTACGGACTATTGCCAGGGGACAAATGGGGGCTTAGAGGTAAGACCAGAAGTGCATTTTTAGGGACTTTGGTTGAATACATCTGAGGCATCCAAGTTATAGTGTATAGTAAACCATTGCACGGATAAGTTCAGCCCTCAAATAAGATATATACTTGGGAACTCACTACATATCATTATTGAAACAATGGGAAAACAGATGGAAGGACCTAGAGAAAGAATATGAAATAAGAACAGAAGAAAATCCAGCAAACAGTCCTGAAAAGCCCCCATATCATTCTTACCTTCTGGTTTGTAGAGTGTAGCTTGGAGAGAACTCAAAGTAGTAGTGGTCAGGAAAAGGAAGGAAAAATAAAAGAGTCACAGAATAAAAAAACTTCAACATGAACTGTGTTCACTCAAGAGGCCACGGTCACCTTATTAAAGGCCCCCTGTAGAGTGTGGAGGGGCCCTATCTGTATAAGCAACTTAATGTGTAAAACGCATTGCAAAATAGATGGGCTCATGTGTGCCCATTATAAAAATATGGGTTTATCAATGAATGTTATAAACAGAGAAGAAATTGTACATATTTATTTATTATCCGCTCAGTGCACATAAGGTCGTTGTTGTGTCAAAACACCATCTCTTGACAAAAGAAGGGATGTAAAATATATTTGAAAAAACAATAGCTTTGAGTTTCCAATCTGATAAAAATTATAAACCCAGAATTACAAGAACCTCAATGAAACCCAAGAATAAGAAACATGAAGAAAAGTATACTAAGGTACATCATAACCCAATTGTTCAGAAGTAATGACAGAGAAAAAATTGTAAAAGCCAGAGAAAAATGACACATTACAAACCAAGGGAATAAATTAAGGGGCACCTCAGTGGCTCAGTCAATTGTGTGTCTGCCTTCAGCTCAGGTCATGATCCCAGGACGGTGGGATCAAGCATGGCACTGGGCTCCCTGATCACTGGAGATCCTCCTTCTCCCTCTCCCTCTGTCTCTCCCCTCCACCTGTGCACTCTCTCTCCCTCTCTCTCTCTCTCTTTCAAATAAATAAAATCTTTAAAAAAACAAGAGACTAAATTAAGCATGACAGCAGATTTCTTACAAAAACAATGCAAGTGAGAAAACATAGAGCATTATCTTTAAAGTACTGAAACAGAAAAAATTTAATGTACAATTCTATCTCCCTCAAATGCTTTTCAAAAGCAGATATGTGTTTTTTAATATACAAAAAGAGAAATAATGTTCACCATCATACTCATACTACAAACAATGTTTGAAAAGTTTCAACAGAAAGAAGAAAAATAATATCTGATATAAATACAGACCTAGAAAAAGGTCTAAACACCATCAGAATTTGTTGCTACATGGGTCAATTGTAAGATTTTAAAATTATTTATAGTTATCTAAAAATTATTGTCTGTAACAAAAATAATAACAATGCAGAATGTGGCTTCTAAAATGTATGACAATAATAGCACAAAACAGAAAGGCAGAACTGGAACTGCACCATGGCAAACCATTACATTACATGTGAAATGATGTGTTACTACTTGAAGGTAGACTGGGATTGTTTAGAGATCATACTATAATCTCTAAAGTAAGCCCCCAAAATTCAATAGTTAATACTCATAAGAGAAAAGATAAGATGGAATTTTAAAAATACACACAGGTAACCTAAAAGAAAAAAAAATGAAGGGAAAAGAAACAGAACAAATGCCCAAATGACTGATTTAAAGTGAACTACAGAGGATGTGGAGAAAGGGGAACATTTTTCACTATTGGTGGGAATGCAAGCTGGTGCAACCACTCTGGAAAACCGTATGGAGGCTCCTCAATATGTTAACAATAGAGCTACACTATGACCCAGCAATTGCACTACTGGGTATTTACCCCAAAGATACAGATGTAGTGAAATGAAGAGGCACCTGCACCACAATATTCATAGCAGCAATGTCCACAATAGCCAAACTGTGGAAGGAGCCAAGATGCCCTTCAGCAGATGAATGGATAAAGAAGATGTGGTTCATATATACAATGGAATATTACTCAGCCATCAGAATGGATGAATACCCACCATTTGCATCGAACTGTTGGAACTGGAGGGTATTATGCTAAGTGAAATAAGTCAAGCAGAGAAAGACAATTATGGTTTCACTCATATATGGAACATAAGAAATAGCACAGAGGACCATAGGGGAAGGGAGGGAAAAATGAAGGGGGAGAAATCAGAGAGGGAGACAAACCATGAGGGACTCTGGACTCCAGGAAACCATCTGAGGGTTTCAGAGGTGAGGGGGGTGAGGGGTTGGGCTTGCCGGGTGATGGTTGTTAAGGAGGGCACGTGCTGGGATGAGCACTGGGTGTTATATGCAACTAATGAATCATTGAACACTACATCAAAAGCTAATGATGTACTATATAGTGGCTAACTGAACATAATATTAATTAATTAATTAAACCAAACTCTATCAATAAATCACATTACTATAAAGGAACTAATTACTCAATTAACAAGCAGAGCTTGTCAAATTGGGGGTGGGGGAGTCTCAACAACACACACCTGAAATATAAAGACAAATAGATTAAAAGTAAAGGCATAGAAATATATACCACATCAACACTAATCAAAAGAAAACTACAATGGCTACATTAACAGAAAAGATGAGTTTCTAAGCCAAGATGAACAATAGAATGTACATTCTTTCAAGTGCACACTGAACTTTTATAAAAAAAATCATATTCTGGGTCATAAAATAAATCCCCATGCACATAAAAGAACTCATACAAAGTATATTCTCTGACCACAGTGGAATTAAATTAGATATCAATATCAAACATTTAAAACTAAACAATATGCTACAAGGGGGTAGATATAAGGAGGCTTTCCTAAAGTGGTAGAAGTATTCTGTATTCTAATTACAACGCTGGTTGTGAATCAATATGTCTTAATACTCCTAACAGTACATCAAAAAATTCAATTTTACTCTGTTAATTTTAGGTGCTAAGAATTTAAAAAATGTAACAAATGCTCAAAAAAATGTATCCACATGCAAAAAATAAACGTATAAATAACCCACGAGACAAAGAAGAAATCACAATGAAAAGTAGAAAGTATTTTGAACTCAGAAAAAAATTAAAATACATCAAAATTTTTGAAATGCTGCTAATCCAATATAGTTGATGCTTGAACAACATCGTCAAAACTCCACATATAACTTTCGACCCTCCAAAAACAACTAACAGACCACTATTCTCTGGAAGCCTTACCAATAATTTAGATAGGTGATTAATTCATATTTTGTATCTTATATGTACTATATACTATATTCTTACAACAAAATAAGCTTGAGAAAAGAAAATGTTAAAAAATTATAAGGGAGGGAAATATATATATATACACAATACTGTACTGTATTGATTAAAAAAAAAAAAAAAAAGTCCAGCAGTGCCTGGGTTGCTCAGTTAGTTAAATGGATGCCTTTGGCTCAGGTCATGATCCCAGAGTCCTGGGATTGAGCCTCATGTTGTGCTCCCTCCTCAGCAGGGAGTCTGCTTGTCCCTTTCCCTTTGCCCCTCCCTCCCATCCATGCTCTCTCTAAATAAATAAATAAATAAATAAATAAATAAATAAATAAAATCCTTAAAAAAAATAGTCCATGTATAGTTGAACCCACAGAGTTCAAGCCTGTGTTATTAAGGATCAGCTGTACTTAAAGAAAAATATATACCATTAAAGCCTTTATTAAAAATACAAGGTCTCGGGGCACCTGGTGGCTCAGCTGATTAAGCATCCAATTCATGATTTTGGCTGAGGTCATGATCGCAGGGTTGTGAGATTGAGCCCCACGTAAGGCTCCATGCAAGGCATGGAGCCTGCTTAAGATTCGCTCTCTTCCTCTCTCTCTGTCTCTCCCTGCCTCTCTCTCTAAAAAAATAACAAAAGAATGAAGGAACAAAAGAAAGGAAAAAAAGGAGAAAGAAAGAAACAAGGTCTCAAATCCATGACCAACTTCTACCATTAAAAGGAAAAAAAGAAAAACACAAGAATAAATTAAACCAAAATAAAGAAAAGAATAAATATCAGAAATCAATGAAATTAGAAACAAACACAATAGAGCAAATCATTAAAACCACAATATTTTACTTTCAGAAGAGTGAAAATATTATGATTCTAAGATTAAGCCAAACAAATTAGGGAAANNNAGGGAAAGACAGAGAGGGAGGAGGGGTAAAGAGAGGAGGAGAGGGGGAGAATGGAGGGAGAGGGAAAGAAGACACAACTTATCAGTATTAGGAATGAGATAGATAGGTTACATCACTAGAGATCCTATACATATTAAAAAGATAGTAATGGATTATTATGTACATCTTTATGCTAACAAACATGTCAATTGAGATGAAGTAAAGACATTCTTTGAAACACAAAACCTACCAAAGCTCACTTGAGAAGAAATGATCACCTAAACTGATCTATATCGATTAAAGACTTAAATTAGTAGTTAAAAACCTTTGCAAAAACAAACAAAGAAACAAAAACAAAAAAACTCCAGGCCTATGCCTCTGTCTACTTCTTTCTTCATTTCTCTTCTGTACAAAATGACAAAATAGAGTTCACCTCAAAATAAATAACAGGAAGTAATATACACTGCCAGGGATTTAATCAATATGGATATAAGTAAGATGTGTGAACTACAATTTAAAATAATGATTATAAAGATAATAGCTCAGCTTCAAAAAAGCATAGGAGACACTAGAGTATCCGTTACTGTAGAAATAAAAGAACTAAAATCTACTCAGGCCAAAATTAAGATGCTTTTACAGATATGCAGTCCCAAGCGGAGGCCATAAAAATGAGGGTGAAGGAAGCAGAAGAGTGAATCAGTGGTGTAAAAGATAAAATGATGGAAAATAATGAAGCTGAGAAGAAAAGGGAAAGAAAACTAGTGGATCATGAAGGTAAACTTAGGGAACTCAGCAATTCCATGAAATGAAATAATATCCACATTGTAGGAGTCCAAGAAGATGAAGAGTGGGAAAAAGAGGCAGAAGGTTTCTTTTAACAAGTTAAGGCTAAGAACTTCCCTAATCTGGGGAAGAAAACAGGGATTCAAGTCCAGGAAGCACAGAGAATGCCCCTCAATATAAACAAAAACAGGTCAACACCTCGACATATTATAGTGAAACTTGCAAATTAAAAGAAAAAGAGAAAATCCTGAAAGAAGCTCAGGACAAGAGGTCCTTAACCTACAAGGGTAGACATATAAGGCTGGCAGCAGACCTGTCCACAGAGACCTAGCAGACCAGAAAGGACAGGCATAATATATTCAACAAGTTAGATGGGGAAAATATGCAGCCAAGAATGCTTTATCCAGCAAGGCTGTTATTCAGAATAGAAGGAGAGATAGCGTTTCCAGGACAAACAAAAACTAAAGGAACTTGTGAACACTAAACCAGCCCTGCAAAAAATATTAAAGGGAATCCTTTGAGTGGCGAGAGAGCCCCAAAGTAACAAGGATCAAAAAGGAACAGAGACAATCTACAGGACAGCAACTTTATAGGTAATACAATGGCACTAAATAAATATTTTGCAATAGCTACTCTGAATGTAAATGGGCTAAATGCTCCAATCAAAAGACACAGTGTATCAGATTGGATAAAAAAGCAAGACCCATCCACATGCTGTCTACAAGAGACCTATTTTACACCCAGACACCTTCTGATTGAAAGTGAGGGGGTGAAAACAATTGATCATGTTAATGGACATCAAAAGAAAGCTGGGGTAGCAAATCCTCATTTCAGACAAATTAGATTTTAAGTCAAAGACTCTAGTAAGCAATGAAGAAGGACACTATATTATACTTAAAGGGTCTATTCAACAAGATGATCCAACAATTATAAATATTTATGTTCCTAACTTGGGAGCAGCCAGTTATATCCGCCAATTAATAACCAAAGTAAAAAAAAAAAGCGCATTGATGATAATAGAATAATAGTAAGGGACTTCAACACCCCACTCACAGCAACAGACAGATCAACTAAGCAAAGATCAACAAAGAAATGAGGGCTTTGAATGACACATTGGACCAGATGGACTTCACAGATTTTATCAGAGCATTCCATACTAAAGCAACAGAATACACATTCTTCTCAATTGCACATGGAACATTCTCCAGAATAGATCACATAATGGGTCACAAACTAGGTCTCAATCAATACCAAAAGACTGGGATTATTCCCTGCATATTTTCAGATCACAATGCTTTGAAACTCAGTCACAAGAGGAAATTTGGAAGGAACTCAAACATATGGAGGTTAAAGAGCATCCTACTAAAGAATGAAAGGGTCAACCAGGAAATTAAAGAATTTTAAAAATTCATAGAAACTAATGAAAATGAAAATACAACTGTTCAAAGCTTTGGGATACAGCAAAGGTGGTCCTAAGAGGGAAGTACATAGCAATACAAGCCTCTCTCAAAAATTAGAAAAATCTCAAATGTACAAGCTAACCTTATACTTAAAGGAGCTGGAGAAAGAACAGCAAATAAAGCCTAAACCAAGCAGAAGAAGAGAAATAATAAAGATTAGAGCAGAAATCAATGAAATAGAAACTAGAAGAGTAGAATAGATCAACAAAACCAGAAGCTGGTTCTTTGCAAGAATTAATAAGATCAGGGTGCCTGGGTGGCACAGCGGTTGGGCGTCTGCCTTCAGCTCAGGGCGTGATCCCGGCGTTATGGGATCGAGCCCCACATCAGGCTCTTCCGCTGTGAGCCTGCTTCTTCCTCTCCCACTCCCCCTGCTTGTGTTCCCTCTCTCGCTGGCTGTCTCTATCTCTGTCGAATAAATAAAGTCTTTAAAAAAAAAAAAAGAATTAACAAGATCGATAAACCTCTGGCCAGACATATCCAAAAGGAAACTCAAAGGACCCACGTTAATAAAATCATGAACGAAAGGGGAGAGATCATGACCAATATCAAGGAAATACAGATAATTGTTAGAACATATTATGAGCAATTACATGCCAACAAATTAGTCAAGCCAAAAGAAATGGATGCATTCCTGGAAACTTATAAACTACCAAGACTGAATCAGGAAGAGGTAGAAAATCTGAGCGGACCCATAACCAGCAAAGAAATTGAATCAGTAATCAAAAGTCTCCCCAAAAGAGTCCAGGGCCAGAGGGCTTCCCAGGGGAATTCATCTAAACATTTAAAGAAGAATTAATACCTATTCTTCTGAAACTGTTCCAAAAAAACAGAAATGGAAGGAAAACTTCCAAACTCATTCTATGAGGCCAGCATTACCTTGATCCCAAAACCAAAGACCCCACTAAAAAGGAGAACTACAGACCAATATCACTGATGAACATGGATGCAAAAGTTCTCACCCAGATACTAGCTAATAGTATGTTGCTAAGAGTACCTTAAAAGTACTATTCACCATGACCAAGTGGGACATATTCCTGGGCTGCAGGGGTGGTTCAAAATCTGCAAATCAATCAATGTGATATGCCACATTGATTTTAAAAAAAAAAGAAAGAACCATATGATCCGTTCAATAGATGTAGAAAAAGCATTTGACAAAACACAGCATCCTTTCTTGATAAAAAGCCTCCACCAGGTAGGGATAGAGAAAGACCCACAGTAAATCTCATCCTCAATGGGGAAAAACAGAGCTTTTCCCCTAAGGTCAGGAACAGGATAGGGATGTCCACTCTCACAACTGTTGTTTAACATAACACTAGAAGTCCTAGCTTCAGCAATCAGACAATAAAAAGAAATAAAAGGCTTCCAAATCTGTAAAGAAGAAGTCAAACTTTCACTCTACACAGACAACATGATATTCTATGTAGAAAATCCAAAGACTCCACCAAAAAATTGCTAGAACCTATGATACACGAATTCAGCACAGTTGCAGGATATAAAATCAATGCACAGAAGTCAGTTGCATTTCTATGCACTAACAATGAAGCAACAGGGATAAATATTAAGGAATCAATTCCATTTACAATTGCACCAAAAAAACATAAGAAACCTAGGAATAAACCTAACCAAAGAGGGAAAGGATCTATACTCTAGAAACTACAGAACACATGAAAGAAAGTGAGGAAGACACAAAGAAATGGAAAAATATTCCATGCTCATGGATTGGAAGAACAAATATTGTTAAAATGTCTATGCTACCCAAGGCAACCTCACATTCAATGCAATCCCTATCAAAATACCATCAGCATTTTTCACAGACCTGGAAAAATCCTAAAATTTGTATCACACCAGAAAAGACTCTAAAGATCCAAAGGAATATTGAAAAAGAAAACCACAGCTGGAGGCATCACAATTCTGGACTTCACGCTGTTTTACAAAGCTATAATCATCAAGACAGCATGGTACTGGAACAAAAACAGACATGTGGACCAATGGAACAGACTAGAGAACCCAGAAATGGACCCTCAACTCGATGGTCAACTAATCTTTGACAAGCAGGAAAGAATATTCAGTGGAAAAAGACAGTCTCTTTAATAAATGGTGTTGGGAAAATTGGACAGCCACATGCAGAAGAATGAAACTGGACCACTTTCTTAGACTCTACACAAAAAATAACTCAAAATGGATGAAAGACCTAAATATGAGACAGGAATCCATCAAAATCCTACAGGAGAACACAGGCAGCAACCTTTCTGACCCTGGCCACAGAAACTTCTTGCAGGATATGTCTCCAAAGGCAAGGTAAACAAAAGCAAAAATGAACTATTGAGACTTAATTAGGATAAAAAGCTTTTGAACAACAAAGGAAACAGTCAACAAAACTAACAGGCAACCTACGAAATAGGATAAGATATTAACAAATGACATATAAGATAAAGGGCTAGTATCCAAAATCTATAAAGAACTTATCAAACTTATCACCCAAAAAATAATCCAGTCAAGAAATGGTCAGGAGACATGAACAGACATTTCTCCAAAGAAGCCATGCAAATGACCAACAGACACATGACAAAATGCTTAATATCACTTGGCATCAGAGAAATACAAATCAAAACCACAATACGATACCACCCTACACCAGTCAGAATGGCTAAAACTAACAAGTCAGGAAACAACAGATGTTGGTGAGGATGTGGAGAAAGGGGAATCCTCTTACAGGTGGGAATGCAAACTGATGCAGCCACTCTGGAAGACAGAATGCAGGTGCCTCAAATAGTTAAAAATAGAGCTACGTATTACCCAGTAACTGCAGTATTAGGTATTTATCCAAAGGATACAAAGATAGTGATTGGAAGGGGCACATACACCCCAATGTTTATTACTTGGAATAAAATGGAATACTACTCAGCCATCAAAAAGAATAAAATCTTGGGGCACCTGGTGGCTCAGCATTAAGCGTCTGCCTTCTGCCCAGGGCATGATCCTAGGGTTCTAGGAGCCTGCTTCTTCCTCTCCCACTCCCCCTGATTGTGTTCCCTCTCTTGCTGGCTGTCTCTCTCTCTGTCAAATAAATAAAATCTTAAAAAAAAAAAAGAATGAAATCTTGCCATTTGCAATGGCATGGATAGAACTAGAGGGTATTATGCTAAGCGAAATAAGTCAGAGAAAGACAAGTACCATGTGATTTTACTCCTATGTGGAATTTAAGAAACAAAACAGATGAACATAGGGGAAAGAAAGGGAAAATAAGATAAAAACCGAGAGGGAAGCTAACCATAAAAGACTCTTAACTATAGGAAACAAGCAGGATTGCTGGAGTGGAGGTTGGAAGGAGGATGGGGTAACTGGGTGATGGACATTAAGGAGGGCACTTGATGTAATGAGCACTGGGCATTATATGCAACTGATGAATCACTAAATTCTACCCCCAAAACTAATAATACACTACATGTTATCTAAATTGAATTTCAATTAAAAACTGGGAAAAAAAGAGAAAGAAAAACAGAGTTTGACTTGATCACATTGAAAGATGTCCATTGAATACTGGACAGCAGACACTAAAATGGAGAGCTATATAACAGATTAGAGGAGATACTAGCAATATCTAGCCAACAATGGGGCTCTAATATTTAAATATGTAGGGATGGACACCTGGATGGCTCAGTCCATAGAGCATAGGACTCTTGATCTTTAGGTCATCATTTTGAGGATACATTGGATGAAGAGATTACTTAAACCAAAACATTAATAAGAAAAAACATAATAAAATAAAATATGCATGGAGATTTTGCAAATATGCAAGAAAAAACAAAAATTAATAGAAAAAGCAGGTAAAGGATGTCAACACATAAGTCACAGCTTGAAAACCACAAATGGTTAATCAGTATATGAACAATGTTCACTTATCAGGAGAAAATCAAATTAAAAATAATAAAATACTACTTTACATACATCTAGGTTTTAAAAAAAAACATCAAATGGTGTAAGGAATGTGAAAAATAAATAAACTTTAGGAATTTCCAGTGATATTTTTAAATATTTTAGAGAGAAATTTGAGAATTCCTAGTGAAAATAAATATTTTTATGTTTTAACTGAAAAAAAAATCCTCCATATCTACCTGTTTTAGGTCGACAAAGAGAAGCACACAAGGATATTGACAGCAACATTATTTTTAGTGACAATTAATTACAGGTCACTTGAGTGTTGCCTACCTACATAAAGAGAGAATTGTACATAATGGGAACTGAGCAACAGCCAAAAAGAATGAAGTGGACTTTCACAGAGCAACATGGAAAGATGTTTAAGATTTAGAGTGAAAACAAAGAATAATATCAGATCAGGGTGGCTGGGTGGCTCAGTCCGTTAACTGTCTGACTTGATTTCAGCTCAGATCATGATCTCAGGATCCTAAGATCCAGCCTTATTGCTGTCAATATCCTTGAATGCTTCTCTTATTGACACCCAGTGTGGAGCCTGCTCAAGGTCTTCTCTCTCCCTCTGGCCCTCCCCTCCCCACTCCACTCCACCCCACACCACCACCCACTCTCTTGTGTGCACTCCCACACACACAAAAAAAAGAATAACATCAGATTTACAACCCAAAGACATTTGTATAAATTTAATTTCCAAGCTCTTCTCCCATAAGCACATGTAACTAAATAAGCATATTTAAGATTAACTAGAAAGACATAATTTAAGAACTCTAGAGTTTTCACTTTTCTGAAGGAAGCAGAAATAGGAGCAATATTGAGATACACAGAAGAAAGAAAAGTAAAAACACAGCAAAAGAAGTGCTTTCAAGACACAGATGACAATGGTACACCATAGGAAATATATTCAATGGTATTGTAATAGCTTTGTATGGTGACACGATGGCAGGTATACTTGTGGTGACTACAGGATAATGTACAGATTTGTTGAACCACTATGTTACACACCGGAAACTAATGGAACATTTCATGTCAATTACACACAAAAATTAATGAAAATAAATAAATAAACAAACAAACTAACCAATTGTGCTTGCTCCCTTTACTTGAGGGGGTGTGAGGAATTCACATAAAATTCAAAATGATAGTAAAAAATAGAGGAACAAGTCATGTTTCCTAAATACAGGTGTATATACAATCCATTTAAAACATCTTTCACTACAGCAAATTTTCTATGGGATTTTTTTCTCTGAAAAACAGATTGCATTTACTCAGGAATATTTTTTTAAGGCTCTCTTGCATTATTATCATTATGATGCCATCATAAAAGTCATAATAAGTTAACATCAATCCTTTCAACAGAATGGTTTGGGAGTTACTTATCTAAGAATTATGTGCAGGAAGCCCGTAAGAACTGAGTGAGCTTATGGGACCTGTGGAAGGCACCGACTATGCATGTACAAAGGAGTGTGAACATGGATGGGTGAATGTAAACACCCCTACACCCAGGAGATTAACTGCCTACAGAACACACAGTCAATCTTGGGCTGAATTACAAGAGCTCCTTGCTTTTAGAGAGAAAGAAAATCATTTTCTTCTCATACCTGCCTGCCTTGTGTTCCAGGAGGACTTTTCGGGCCCAAAGAATTAGGGATGGAGAGTTCCCAGAGGACAAAGTCCCTGAGGCTCTGCAGTTATAACTACCACAGATACTTCAGGAACTAACCAGAGCTCCAACGTCAGTGAACCCCGTGCTTCACATCCTCTGTAAGTGAGTCTGGGTAGAGGGTAGCTGAGAGGCAGCTATACCAATATCAGCCAGAACATGGGAGGCAGGGAGAAGGGGACCTTTCTCTTCAGTCAGATCTGTGCTCCTTTCCATTCCTGAGTCAGTAATGATGAATTAGTCTCACAAAGGAGTAATAGAGACTGCATCCGGTCTCAGGTCAGGAGGCACATGTGAGAACCTGTGCTCTGAGGCCTTCTCTTTTACAATCCTTTTTGCCTTTTACACTGGAGGAGATAATGCTAAGTGAAATAAGTCAAGCAGAGGAAGACATTTATCATATGGTTTCTCTCATCTATGGAACATAAGAACTAGGAAGACCGGTAGGGGAAGAAAGGGATAAAGAAAGGGGGGGTAATCAGAAGGGGGAATGAAACATGAGAGACTACGGATTATGAGAAACAAACTGAGGGCCTCAGAGGGGAGGGGGGGTGGGGGAATGGGATAGACCAGTGATGGGTACTAAGGAGGGCACGTATTGCATGGTGCACTGGGTGTTATACGCAACTGATGAATCATCGAACTTTACATCGGAAACCGGGGATGTACTGTATGGTGACTAACATAATATAATAAAAAAACATTAAAAAAAAAACAATCCTTTTTGCCTTTTAGGATCTTTTGCTGGGTGGTGCCAGAAATGCAGAGAAGCAGGAATTTGTCCATAGGAGATTAATGGGCAGACAGGGTTGGAGAAGTATACCATCTGGACATTCAACTAGAAAACACAGGGTTTTCATCTATGAAAATGAAAATTTAGGAGATCTGGGGCAAAGAATCTGTCCACAAATGCTTGAATCATGGTGTAGGAATTAAATTTAATCTATAACTTCAGAAATTGAGGACACAGACCACAGTTGAGGGTCAGTGAGAGTCAGAAAGTAGTTCCTCAGATTTCAGCTCAATCTAAAGAATTTCTAAAAGCTACTGCCACCAAAAACAGAAAATAATGCACAGGTCATAGGATCATACAGGTATCTCTCCGTGGTTGGTCAGCTCAGTGATGTCTGAAACGATATTTGGGAGAGATTACTCACAAATCTGTGTGTGTTTATAGAGTTAGGCAGTCCTTAACGACCCCTCCATTTCTTCAAACAGGGCTTCCATACTGCTATGCTGGGGTCCTGTCCTGCAGCCTGGGAAAAAGCTTGTCCAGCAGGGTCTCTGCTTTTGTCATTGCCCTTCAACTTCCTAGGCTTCTTCATCCTGTCCCTACCTGGAACCAGTAGTCATTAGCTCTAGGTCCTCAGCCTAGTGATGCTATTGCCTAGCTCTGATTGCAATCCAAGATTGAAAGAGGAGGAGAAGAAGGACATACACAGTCTCAGATGCTTTACTTCTAGGGCTGAATAGGTATTTCAAAGCTTATTGGATGAACTGTAGATTAAAGAACAAGTAGGAACATTCCAGAGAAAAGAGGAGAAAGAAAGAGCCAGTGAGTGGAAGGAACAGATAAAATAATCCCCTGAAGTTGTACTCAGAAATGTTATCCTGGTGCTAGAAATAATTATCCCAAAGTTCTTCAGGAGACAAAGAGAACATACTTCTTGCTCTATACTTCCCCATGGACACTAATGTCTGAATTCCCATTTCTTCCATGTGGCTGTACCCTCCAGATTTTCACTCCTTCCATTCAATGAATCCCTAATTCTTTCTAAGAATACTCTGAAACCCCTGAAGTAGAAAAACTTCTTGGAAATGGTAAGGTTTGGGTAGCTGACTTGTAAGGCCTAAATGTCAAAATTTTGCAATGAGTAGGATCAGAAGATGCAATGAGCAAAGATAAAGGACAAAACCTAAACAATGAAATTGGTTTTTAGGGGAGTATTTCAGTTTGGCAGCCTGAGGTCGTACATGTTGTGGGTCATTGCAGCAAGGTCTGGGCTGAGCAAGAAGTATTACTTTATGCTTCAAACTTAAAAGTGAATGTATCTAATGAAACAAATTGTCAGATAGGCAGAGTTAAATGAATATAGTGCCTAAGACAGGAGAAGCTCCTTTGGTCAACGACTGGATGTTATTTTTCTATAGGTTTTTTTCCTGCAATTGCAGTATCTCCAATACTTTGTGGGCCACTCCACCAAGGCAAAGCAAAGACCTACTAGACAGAAACTGGATCATTATATTGAAGATGCAAAGAAAAATAGAAAGAGGATAAGAACTTTAAAGGTAGTCTTCATCACCCTTACACTATTACAATCAGAACAATCAACTTCATCTTCTTCAATGACAGGTATCACTCTCACATACCTATGGGCAATTTCTTAAGTTCCTTTTAATATTGTTTCTTTCAGAAGTCAAGAATACTAAAAATATGAAGATGCATAAGGGAAGGAGCAATTATTTGCCAGAATCTATACTTACTGAATTAAACTTTTTAGACAAAATGAAAATTGAATAACTTTATTTTCAGAGTGTCATTTTTTAAAGTTTAATTAAACCAAACTCAATTTGAAAACTCAGAATGGGGGTGGCATGGAGAACGAGGGACATGTATCTATCTGAGTCCCTATTTGTGCCAGGTTCCACTACTTATCTGTGCATATTGTTACAGGTAAATGATCACATGGTGGTCTGTGTGGTCATTAAAAAAAAACAAAAAGGAAGAAACTTATAAGTACAAGTTTAGAGACTCACCTCTCACAAAGGAGTTCTTAAGCAATTTTTTCTTCTCTTTACATTCTCCAAAAACATAACAGTTCTATTAAAAATAAAACTTGAACGAATCAAACATGTAAAAATAAACCATATTTCCTAAGTCCTCTATACACCTTAAAGTGATAGGAATGTCTCTGTAGCAGAGCACAAAGGATAGACAGATGGATTCACATGCTTTGGATGACCTGCTAGTATTCACAAATTTCACCTAAATGAAGCAAATTGTCTAAATTCATGTGTCTTCAGTCACGAGCTAATTTTTATCCTAATTTTACAGATCGCTAAAAGAAAGCTGTAGATATATGACAAAATATGACAGCACACCAAAATGGCAACATCTCCATTGAGGTTTCAGACTTCCTCTTGAATTGTTTTGTCAGGTCCCCCAGCTGGAAGTTCTGGTTGTCCCTGCCCCTCAGCCTCCTCTTCCTCCTGGCCATGGGAGCCAATAGTATTCTCCTTATCACCATTCGGCTGGAGGCCTCTCTGCATGAGCCTATGTACTACCTACTCAGCCTCCTCTCCCTCCTGGACATTGTTGTCTGCCTCACCGTCATTCCCAAGGTCCTGGCCATCTTTTGGTTCAACCTCAAGTCCATCAGCTTCTATGCCTGCTTCCTCCAGATGTTCATCATGAACTGCTTCCTTTCTATGGAGTCCTGTACATTCATGGTCATGGCCTATGACCGCTATGTGGCTATCTGCCACCCACTGAGGTACCCATCCCTCATCACGGACCAATTTGTAGCCAAGGCCGCCATTTTTATTTTGGCCAGAAATGGTATTTTAACAGTGCCTATCCCCATTCTATCATCCCGACTCAATTATTGTGGGAGAAATGTTATTGAGAACTGCATCTGCGCCAATATGTCTGTCTCCAGGCTCTCCTGTGATGATGTCACCATCAATCGCCTCTACCAGTTTGCTGTAGGCTGGACACTGCTAGGATCCGATCTCATCCTCATCTTCCTCTCCTACAGCCTCATCCTTCAAGCTGTGCTGAGACTCAAGGCAGAGGGTGCTGTGGCCAAGGCCCTAAGCACATGTGGTTCTCACTTCATCCTTATCCTCTTCTTCAGCACCATTCTTCTGGTCTTTGTGCTCACTCTTGTGGTGAAGGAGAAAGTCTCCCCTGATGTGCCAGTCTTGCTCAATGTTCTCCACCATGTCATCTTCTCAGCCCTCAACCCCATTGTTTATGGAGTGCGAACCCAGGAGATCAAGCAAGGAATCCAGAGATTACTAAAGAAAGTGTGGTAGTAAGGACAACTGGATATCTGCATTCCTAATATAGGATGAGTTTTGAATCAATAATGACAGAGTAGGTTGAAATTCATATCTATGAGTTATAATTCAAACTGTATAAATTGGATATTGTGTCTTCTTTAATAAAACTTAAGTTTCATTGTAGTTCCCTTTACTCTAACTTCTCCTTGAACAATATCCTTGACCTCTTCTGTTTTTTCCCATATACACGATCCTATTTTAACAAAATACTGGGGTCCTCGAGGCAGGTTTTAAAGTGAGAAATTAATGGTTTGGAATATATAGCGTTAATATGTCATGCCTTTACAATCATGAATATACAATTGTGGATATTTCTGGGTAGAGTTGTGTAAAGTGTAGTGCATTCTTATTCTTATTTTCACAGAAGGGAGCATATTGAAGCCAAAGACATGGGAGTAAAATTTCAATCCTGGAGGACAACATAGGCAACAACCTCTACGACATCGGCCAAAGCAAACTTTTTCATGATACATCCCCAAAGGCAAGAGAAACAAAAGATAAAATGAATTTATGGGACTTCATCAAGATTAAAAGTTTCTGCACAGCCAAGGAAACAGTCAGAAAAACTAAGAGGCAGCCCACGGAATGGGAGAAGATATTTGCAAATGACGCTACAGATAAAGGACTGGTATCCAAGATCTACAAAGAACTTCTCAAACTCAATACACGAGAAACAAATAAACAAATCAAAAAATGGGCAGAAGATATGAACAGACACTTTTCCAATGAAGACATACAAATGGCTAACAGACACATGAAAAAATGTTCAAAATCATTAGCCATCAAGGAAATTCAAATCAAAACCACACTGAGATACCACCTTACGCCAGTTAGAATGGCAAAAATAGACAAGGCAAGAAACAACAATTGTTGGAGAGGATGTGGAGAAAGGGGATCCCTCCTACATTGTTGGTGGGAATGCAAGTTGGTACAGCCACTCTGGAAAACAGTGTGGAGGTCCCTTAAAAAGTTAAAAATTGAGCTACCCTATGATCCAGCCATTGCACTACTGGGTATTTACCCCAAAGATACAGACGTAGTGAAGAGAAGGGCCATATGCACCCCAATGTTCATAGCAGCAATGTCCACAATAGCTAAATCGTGGAAGGAGCCGAGATGCCCTTCAACAGATGACTGGATTAAGAAGTTGTGGTCCATATATACAATGGAATATTACTCAGCTATCAGAAAGAACGAGTTCTCAACATTTGCTACAACATGGACGGCACTGGAGGAGATAATGCTAAGTGAAATAAGTCATAAAAAATCATTATTAAAAAAAAAAAAAAGAAGCTGTGGTCCATATATACAATGGAATATTACTCAGCTATCAGAAAGAACGAGTTCTCAACATTTGCTGCAACATGGATGGCACTGGAGGAGATAATGCTAACTGAAATAAGTCAAGCAGAGAAAGACAATTATCATATGATTTCTCTCATCTATGGAACATAAGAACTAGAATGATCAGTAGGGGAAGAAAGGGATAAAGAAAGGGGGGTAATCAGAAGGGGGAGTGAAGCATGGGAGACTATGGACTCTGAGAAACAAACTGAGGGCTTCTGGGGGGGGGGGATAGACCGGTGATGGGTAGTAAGGAGGGCACATATTGCATGGTGCACTGGGTGTCATACGCAATTAATGAATCATCGAACCTTGCATCAGAAACCAGGGATGTACTGTATGGTGACTAACATAATGTAATAAAAAAACATTTAAAAAAATTTCAATCCTAAATGATGGTATGTTACTATTGGTGTGTAATTGGGTCTGCAATTGGGTGATCACTCAAAATGAGCATTGCAGGAAGAGAGGGGTTTTGCATGGATTTCTCATTCATGCAACAAGTCATGTGTTTCACTATATTTAAGAGACTCCTAAATTCTCCTCCCCAATGGATTTATGCTTTGGACATTTATCTTTAGAATCCAAGCTGTCATAATTTATGGTATGCCCACATAGTTCTGCTAATGAGTTAAAGATTGCAAAATTGTACTATGTGATCCAGTAATAATAATTAAAAGTTTTGAAAACATACCATCTAAATATCTAAACATTTTTTTCATATTAACTGGATAGTTTCTAAGCATACTTTGCATCCTGGGAACTTTGTTAGCTATTAAACACAAAAATAGATTGAATATTTTTGCTGTGAGAGCTCAAAGTTTGGTTAGGGAGAATATAAATATGAGTTCCAGGAATATATTATTCTTGATGGGAGAGAATGAAGAATGGAATAAGGCACCCGTAGGCAGTAGGATACCTGGCAAAATAAGAAAGCACTAGATAGAGGGTAAAGGTCCGAATTGTAAGTCTTGCACAACTACCAAAAAAGGGGTGGGTTCTTGGGAACAAATGAGGTGGTCTGATTGTGTTTCACGTTACTCATCTGCTACCCCTGAGAACAGTGAACAATTTGTTCTAGAAGATCCTTTCTAAATGTTAGCTCGTGTGCTTCATAACAACTTAGAAATGTGTTTCCTTGTTTTGACCATGGAAGAAAAATCGCTCAATACTCTAATACCAATATTCTCTTCAAAATATGGGTTTTTCAGCCTTGACTGATTCATCCTTGTACTACTTAACCTTTCATTCAGCAAACTCTGTCCATTTCTTTGTCTTCTCTATCTCACAGTGAAGAACAATAAATGGATATTTTATTCCTCTGCTCCTAGATATCACTGTCTGCTACTATTTTAAGAATACTACATCAAAAACTAAGGATATACTGTATGGTGACTAACATACCATAATAAAAAATTATTATAAAAAAAGAATAAACATGTACTCACATAATTAAGAAGTGATAGTTAAAAGCACATAGTCAACATTTTACTTGGAATAATATATTTCTCAAAAGTGAAAAAAGAACGTTGGGGCATCTGGTGTGCTCAGTCAGTTAAATATCTGCCTTCAGCTCAGGTCATGGTCCCAGGGTCCCAGGATCAAGCCCTGTGTCAGGCTCCACCTTAGCAGGGAGTCAGCTTCTCCCTCTCCCTTTCACACTACCCCTCCCCATGCTCGTGCTCTCTCTATCAAATAACTAAATAAAATCTTTTAAAAAATAAAAATAGAATGTCCAGATCCAATGAGGTTCATACCATAGATGTGCTTTTCTTTGTTACTTCAAAAAGAATTCTCCAATATCTCATTCTCTCACATATTTCAACATAAGATTAAATGACTTGGTTTAAATGCAGGTAATACCAACAGGAAGGTCTTACAAGTAGGAAGATATAATATGCTAAGGTAAATTTAAGCTATAATCTCTTAGGGAAGATTAAAAGTCTACCAGTTTTAACACTATCATATATTAACATCTACTCATCAAGGGACCAAAAACCTTCAGGACTGACCTCTACCATGGTCACATTGTACAACAAACCCAAATCTCCCCAGTTAGCTGTTAGAAAACGAACAGGGAATGCCCCAAAAGGGCTACATCAGGGGATTTAAAGCGTGTACCACCCAAGACTGAGAAAATCTGACACAAGTCTTCTCTTCCAAATAGACTGGTAAGATCTTTGTATTTAAAACATATATTTTTGAAAGCTTTGCACTGACGTGTTGATATGCAACTTTTACACATTTATGGCTCCCATCAAAGCAGTATTAACACAAAAAAGCAGTATTGACAGGTTCATTTCGTAAACAAGGGGAACAGATTAGCGATGGCCTTATCCCAAAAATAACTGATACTAATAAGAATCTCCTCCAGAACAATGCTGTTCAATGTGAGCCACACAATTTTAAACGTTTTAGTAGTCACGTTAAAATATAAAAAGTTAAATTGATCCTAATAATGTACCTTACTGAATCCAATATATCTAAAACATTATAATTCCACCACATAATCAATATAGGAAAATTTAATAATAACATATTTTACATTCTTTTTCTGCACTAGGCCATCGAAATACAGTGTGTATTTTATATTTACAACATATTTCAGTCAGGACAATCACACTGCAGGTGCCCAGTAGCCACGTGTGGCTAGTAGGTGCTACACGGGTCGGATCCGCACTAGGTCTATGGCTTCAAAGGCAAATGAAAAATGGGTAGGAGAGCAATTGAATTGAGAAAAATTTATCCTTCCTGGAAAAGAGCTAAAGCCAAATTCTTTCTAAATGGCTGTGATTTTTCTCTTTCTTATGTTTTTCCACATGGAGAAAAGAAAGATGGATAAAAAGAAAATGGATAATAACGTCTTTGTCCTAAAATGCTACATGACGTGAGTGCTTATGTCCCAGCACCAATGTGAGAAGAGTAAAATAAGAGAACGCTCATTTTTTGGCTTCTTACAACACACAGCCCTCAAATCCTACAGAGACAGATTTTAAATAGAGCCATGTATAAACCTTGGAAGTCACAGAACCTAAGGAAAGATGTAAATAGAGACTTTACTCATGATAAGGCAGGAATATTAGTGCTAGGGGAAGCACTGGATGTTAGTGTCAAAGGTTGCTCAAAAGGTAGAAGATAACAATCATATTTTGTAATTCTTTAAATTTTTCTCAACAGTATTTACATTTACAAATGAATATTTTAAGTTAGTTATTTTGTGCTCTATTATTTTAATAAAATATATTTTATATGAAATGCTTAATATTAAAAGTGTTGTAATTATTCAATAAAATATTAGAGTAGGAAACAGGTCTCTTCAAACTAGACAGCCATACCCAGAAAATCTTAAAGCTCAGATTTTATTGGGGAGACTTTTCAGTTTACTCACACATTACCCATATTTGGACCCTTCCTTCAATGACCTGAGAAAGTGAAACAGATATCTGAGACACAACTGACACTGGATACTGGGCCAAGAGAACAATGTAGAGCACATATAGAGAATGGTCATGACCCTTTAGGCCCACAATTAACATCATATTATCTGCAAAAGATGCATTTACACCTAATACAGACAAATCCTTGCTATGGTGCTAGGGTTGCAGTAGAGAGCAAGATAGGCAAGGTCCATGTTTCTAAGTGCAAAGGGTCTGTACCTGGGTGAGACAGGGGTCCAAGAAGCAAGGAGAAATATCAATATGTAGGAAGAACATAGCCAAGGAGAAGCCAAGGTCGAGCTCTAAGAAGGTGACCACTTGGCAGAAAGTCAGGACCCAAAGCTAGAATAGGATTTCAAAGCCTAGACAGAATATTGCAATAGGAACTTCAGTTTGAGCCAAAGAAGTAACACGATTGTATAAACTGAAGATATTGGGACTAAAAAACAGCAGGCCCTTCATTAAAAACAGGCACAATCCAGAGGAAATGTATCACAGTGTAATCTAATAGAAATGATAGCTCAATACTAAGCCCTCGCATTCCAAAATATTAATCAAATAATTACGTTATTACTCCAGCATGCCTAGATTAGGTGTCACATGGGGGAAAACTGAGACAATTCACAGAACTGTGAATCTTTCTGCATCTGGTAGAACCCAGGAAAAGAGTAGCAATCTAACTCCAGGACTTCGGACACACTATCCTTTGTCAGTGAGCGTTTTCACATTTCTTGTCATTAACAGAGTATTTATTTTTCCTTTTGCATAATTTTAAATCTTGATTGAATATTATCAGTTCTCTTTTATATATATATGAAGAGGGGGTTACTTGCAATGCTGTATGGTTTTAGCAAATGTTTTAATTCTTATAAAAGAGGTACTGTCTATACATGGGCTTTTATAGCAGATTTGACAGTGTAGAGGGGAAAAAAGAACTTAACGGTATAGAAATATAAACTATTTAAACTTAAAAAAATGGAAGGAAATAATGCTGAAAACAATGTAGAGTGACCTGACAACTGATGAGATAATATTAGCCAGCCTAGTATTTGTGTACTTGGTAATTGAAGGCATAGATAGAAACAAAGTAGAGGAGCAAAGCAGTGACATTGTACTAGTGACACGTTTATGAAAGATGTAGAAATAAAATGTGTGATAAAAATAGAAGAATAATAAGAAGGGGTGAAATGGAAGTAAACTTTTATGAACTCTTATTTATATGTGAAGTAGAATAATATTAATAGAAAGTTGACTGTAGCAATAGAAAGATGCATTTTTTAAACACTAGACTACTGACAGAAGAAATTTTCTTTAAAATACCCATATTTTTAAGGACATATAGTCTCTGTTACAACTGCCCTGACATATAGAGTAAAAGTAGCCATGAGTGGGCATTAATCACATCGACATAGCAAATGCATATGGTTAAATCAGTGGCTCAGGAAGGGATGGCAATTTTGGCCCCCAGGACACATTTGGCAATGTCTAGAGACATTTTTGCTCATTACAACTGTGGGGATAGAGGTGAGTTAGGGTGTATGGTGCTACTGACAACTAGTGAGGAATGCTATTAAATATCCCACAATAGGGAGGGATGGGGTGGCTGGGTGATGGACATTGGGGAGGATATGTGTTATGGTGAGCACTGTGTATTGTGTAAGACTGATGAATCACAGACCTGTACCCCTGAAACAAATAATATATTATATGTTAATAATAAGAAAAAATCCCACAATATACAGGGCAGACTCACACAGACACACACACACACACAAACTGTCTGACCTAACTATCATTACAAGCTGAGAAACCCTGGTCTAAATAATCCAAATAAAAAGCACAAATAGACATATGGGATTTGGAAGGAGAGGAAAAAAGCAAGTCTCATCTATATGCTGTTAACATGAAATTCACCTCCAATATAAAAGCACAGGCAAGTCTTCAACAAACGGTGCTGGAATAACTGCACATCCATCCTCAAATAAATAAATAAATTGACACACCTTGCACCCTTCGCAAAAATTAACTCAAAATGGACTATAGTCCTCAACTTAGAATGTCAAACTATAAAAGTCTAGAAGGTAACATAGGAGAAAACCTGGATGACCTTGGATATGGTAATGCCTTTTTAGATACAACACCAAAGACACAATCTATAAGAAAGAATTGATAAGCTGGACTTCATTAAAATTAAAAACTTCTGCTCTGAGAAAATCAATGTCCAGAGAATGATAAGTCATAGGAAAAAAGATAACTCATAGACTAGAAGAAAATATTTGTAAAGAATACACATCTCACCAAAGAAGATACACAGGTGGCAAATAAACATATGAAACAATGTTCCACATCTTATGTCATGAGGGAAATGTAAATGAAAACAACAATGAAGTACCATTATACACTTATTATAATGGCCAAAATTGAGAACACTGACAACGGCACACGGAGCAACAGGAACTCTCATTCATTACTAGTAGGACTGCAAAATGCTACAGCCACTTTAGAAGATGATTTGGTGGTTTTTTACAAAACAAAACATACTCTTAGCATTTGATCCAGCAAGGGCACTCCTTAGTTTTTACACAAAGAAGTTGAAAATGGATTACACAAAAACCCACACAAGGATGTATACAGCAACTTTATTCATAATTGCCAAAATGTGCAAGCAACCAAGGTGTCCTTCAGTAGGGGAACTGATACATAAACTGAGGTACATCCAATGGAATATTATTCAGGCCTAAAAAGAAATGAGCTATCAAACCATGAAAAGACACAGAGGAAGCTTAAATGCATATTACTGAGTGTAAGAAGCCAGTGTGAAAAGGCTACATACTATATGATTCCATCTATATGACCTTCTGGGGAAGGCAGCACTAGGGAGATAATAAAAACAGAGGTTGCTGGGTGAGGGAGGGGGAGTAGTGGAGAGTAGAGTAGGCAGAGAACAGAAGAGTTTTAGAACAATGAAAATACTATGTACAATATTATATTGATGGCTATATTGATGGATATCATCTCCAGATCCATAGAATACATAACAGCAAAAGTGGACCCTAAGGTAAACCAATGGTGATTATAATGTGTCATTGTAGGTTCATCCTTGGTAAAAATGTATGATGTTGATAATGGGGAAAGCTCTGCATATGCACAGAGCAGGGCGTATATGGGAGATCTCTGTACCTCCCTCTTTATTTTGTTGTAAACCTAAAATTGGTCTAAAAAAATTAAGTTTAAAAAAGCACAGAGTAATAAAAACTAAAAAAAAAAAATGGAGAAATATACACAAAGCAAATAGTCATAAGAAAGTTGGAATGATTATACTAATATCAGACACGGAGTGTCTGGGTGTCTCAGTGGTTAAGTGTCTGACTTCTGGGATGCCTGGGTGGCTCAGTCAGTTAAGCAGCTGCCTTCAGCTCAGGTCATGATCCCAGGGTCTTGGGATTGAGCCCCACATCTGGCTCCTTGCTCAGTGAGGAGCCTGCTTCTCTCTCTGCCTGCAGCTTCACCTGCTTGTACTCTCTTTCTCTCTCTCTGACAAATAAATAAAATCTTTAAAAAAAAAAAAAAGCATCTGACCCTTCATTTTAGCTCAGGTCATGATCTCAGGGTTGTGAGATCGAGTCCCGCATCAGGCTCCACACTCGGGGTCGAGCATGCTTATGATTCTCTCTCTCCCTCTCCTTCTCCTGATACCCCACCCCACTCACACATACACATGCACTCTCTCTAAAGATTAAAAAATACTAATATCACACAAATTTCCATCTCCGGTATGGTCAGGTAAACTCCTAGCAGGCCTGCTAACCTTACAGATAACCTCTATAAACCTCAGGAGAGGACGGGGTGAAGGCACTGAAGGGTGAAGGAAAACATGAAGACACTGGATGGGAGCTGAAGCCTGAAGGAAGGAAATGGTGTGGGCAATTTATCATCTCAGTTGACTTTAGCCTGAACGAATAACAAAGTCAGTACAAAATACGGAGTAGTTAAAACCGGCAGTCTTCTTATCTGTCCTGAAAAACTAGAGGAAAGTTTTGGGCAACAGCCACTGGAATAGGAAACAAGATTCAAGGAAAGGGAGGGGTGCCTGGGTGGCTCAGTCAGTTAAGCATCTGCCTTCAGCTCAGGTCTTGATCTCGGGGTCTTGGGGGTCCTGCTATCAAGTCCCGCATCAGGCTCCTTGCTCAGCAGGGAGCCTGCATCTTCCTCTCCCCTGCTAGCTCACTCTCTCTCTCTCTGTGTCAAATAAATAAAATCCTAAAAAAAAAAAATCAAGGAAAGAAGAGTGCCAGAGTGTGGAAAACCTCAATGCTACATATGAACTCTCCCAAGTCTCTGGCTAACTCCTGAAACAAGCATGCATACAGCAAATGCAAAGCAGTTCAGATAAACAGCTGAAGTAGTATTTGAGTTGTTTTCCCATAGAAGTTTCTATTTTGGGGTCAAACCATGTTAACTGTCTGCTTAAACAAAAGCTTCAACACTCTTTGGAAGACTGTAAGAGACTCCAGAGCCTCTTAAGATGATATCCACCATACTCAGCATAATAGAGATAAGACTGAAAATTAATGAGACAGTAAAAAGACAAAAAAAATTGAGAAAAATCAATCAAACCAGAAACTAGTATTAATAGAAATAGAAATTAATATATGACTAAACAAGCTGATCAAGAAAAAAAAGGAAGGGTTCCAGTACAAGATGGTGACCCCAAACTCCTCCATGGACACCCCAAATCTACAGCTCTTTATAGAGCAAACCCTCCTGAAGAACTGAGGGCTAAGTGAACAGCTTCTACACAGCAAAAGACACAGAGGACTACAGGAGAGATGGAGACAGTAATGCAGAGAACCTCTACCCCATACTGAGAACTGCAGTGGGAGAGAGGGACTGGGGGCAGATTCATCTGCCCTGGGGCACAGGAAAATAACCTCAGGTCTAAAAACAGAACAAGTTTATGAAAGATCCAGCCCTAGAAAGCTGCCAAATGCTGTGAGAGCTGCTGGGACAAAGTCGCAGTGGAAGGGACTGGTGAGCGCCACAGTTTACACTCCCTCTCCACCTTGAAAGGGCAGACTGGGGCAGGGTCTGGAAGCCATAGCCAGCCTGCTACCACACCAGCCCCAGACACACCGGGGCACACATAAAAAGCTGCACTTTAGAAGAGCAACTAGCATATAAAGAAGCCAGCCCTAAAACTCCACCAAATGGTGGGGTAGCTGCTGGAACTCTCTCCAGTTTGGAGGGGCTGGCAAGAGCCTCAGCTTACATTCCCCCTCCACCATGATATCCTGAATGGGAGCAGGGTCCAGACACCCTAACCAACCTGCCCAGTGAGCTCAGGGCCCTTAGCCCACAAAAGCCCCCGCCATTCCACCTAGGTAGCCCCAACGTGGTGCATACCAGGGCACAGCCCCAGCCTTCATGCCAAGGTTACATGTGCACAAAGTACCCTGGAACACTCTAGGCCTACGCTGCTTCAGCTCAGATGGTTTGCTAGGGCATCCCCTTGGCAGAGTGCTCCAGAACCTCCTGGCTGATGCCTGATTTGGCCCCAGTCACCTTGCCAGGGCATTCTCATGAGGGACACCTCTATTCACACCAGCCTCAGACCAGCCACCCCACCAGGGCACCACTGTGCTCAGCACCCTAGGAAATCCCAGCTTGCATCTACTTCAGCTTCAGCTGTCCTACCAGAGGGACATCAGTGTTGAAAGCCCCAGGACACCTGTGTTTGTACCCACTGCACCTTCAGCTGTTCTGCCAGGGCACCCTGTGCACAGAGAAACCAGACTACACCAGCCTATGTCCACTTCAGCTACAACTGTCCTGCCAGGTCATCCAATGCATAGAACACCCAAGGACACCCCAGCCCACACCCCTCCTTGACGCCAGCCATCCTGCCCAGGGTACCCTCTGAGCAGAGAGTCCTGGAAAATTCCAGTTTACATCCATTTAGGCTTTAGCCATTCTGCCAAGGAGCCCTCTCTACATTCTGCCCAAGGACCACTCCCAGCTTTCACCCACTTTAGCTTCAGATATTCTGCCAGGGCATCCTCTGCACACAGTCTAGGGGACATCCCAGCCTCTACCCATGTCAGCTTCATCTATCCTGCCAGGGAACCTTCTGCACAGAAAGCCTTAGGACCATCCCAGTCCATGCCCACTTCATCTATATATCCAGAAAAGTGTTGCAACAACCAATGTCAGAGAGATTACTGCCTATGTTCTCTTCTAGGATTTTTATGGTTTCAGATCTCACATTTAGATCTTTAATCCATTTTGGGTTTGTTTGTTTATTTATTATTTATTTATTTATTTATTATGTTCAGTTAGCCACTGTATAGTACATCATTAGTTTTTGATGTAGTGTTCAATGATTCATTAGTTGCGTATAACAGTCAGTGCTCATTAATCCATTTTTAATTTATTTTTGTGTATGGTGAAAGACAGTGATCCAGTTTCATTCTTTTGGATGTAGTTGTCCACTTTTCCCAAAACTCTTTGTTGAAGAGACTGTTTCCCACTGGATATTCTTTCCTACTTTGTCAAAGAGTAATTGACCATATAGTTATGGATTTATTTCTGGGTTTTCTATTCTGTTCCATTGATCTGTGTGTCTGTTTTTGTGCCAGGACCATACTGTTTGGATGACTACGGCTTTGAAATATAACTTGAAGTCTGGAATTGTGCTGCCTCCAGTTTTGCTTTTCTGATTTCACTCATATGTGGAATTTAAGAAACAAAGAAACAAAACAAACAAAAACACAAGCAAAGGAAAGAAAAAAGACAGAGAGAGGAAAACCAGGAAATAGACTCTTGAGAACAAACTAATGGTTACCTGAGGGGATGCGGTTGGGGGGTGAGTAAAATAGACAATGCAGATTAAGAAATGCATTTGTCATGATGCACATTGGGTGCCGTATGGAACTTCTGAGTTTGTACACCTGAAACTAGTATAACACTGTATGTTAACTATACTGGCGTTTAAAATAAAAGTTTTAAAAAATAAAGTTTTTATTTTAATCGAAAAATAAATAAATAAATAAATAAATGTGAACTATATAGCAATAGAGGCCTACCTCAAGAAACAAGAAAAAGTTCAAATAAATAATCTAACCTTACACCTAAAGTAACTGGAAAAAGAACAAGAAATCCCAAGGTCAGTAGGGAAAAGAAAATAATAAAGAAAGGAAATAATAAAAATGACACTGAAACTAAAATAACAATAGGAAAACAAGAGCTCAGTCTTTGAAAAGATAAATAAAATTAACAAATCTTTAGCCAGACTCATCAAGAAAAAAAAAAGAAAGGACCTAAATAAATAAAATCACAAATGAAAGAGAAGTGACAACTGACACCACAGAAATACAAAGGATTATAAGAGAATACTATAAAAAATTATATGCCAACAAATTGGACAACCTAGAAGAAATGGATAAGTTACCAGAAACATACAATCTTCTAAAACTGAATCAAGAAGATATAGAAAATCTTAACAGACAAGTTGCTAGGAACAAATTGACCAAATTGAATTGGTAATCAAAAGACTACCAAAAAAATGAAAATCAGGACCAGATGGACTCACAGGTGAATCCTACTAAACATTTAAAAAAGAGTTAATACATACTCTCCTCAAACTATTCCTAATTATAGAAGAGGAAGGGAAGTGTCTATGTATATCCTACAAGGCCAGGATTACCCTGATACCAAAACTAGACAACACCATAAACAAAGAAAATTATAGGCCAATATCCCTGATAAACACAGATGCAACAATTCTCTACAAAATATTAGCAAACTAAATCCAACAATATATTAAAAGGATCATTCACCACAGTAAAGTGGGATTTATTCTGAGGATGCAAAAACAGCTCAACATTCACGAATTAATTTGGTATACCACATTAACAAAATGAAAGATAAAAATCATATGACCATCTCAATAGATGCAGAAAAAGCATTTGACAAAATTCAACATTTGTTCTTTCAACAAAGTGGGTTTAGAGGGAACATACCTCAACATAATAAAGGCCATATGTGAAAAATCCACAGCTAACATACTCAATGGGAAAAAGCTGAGAGATTTTCCTCTAAGATCAGGAGTAAGAGGAGGGTGTTCATCTTGCCACTCTTATTCAACATAGTACTGGAAGTCTTGTCAGACAAGAAAAAAATTAAAAGCATCTATATTGGTAAGGAAGAAGTTAAACTGTCACTATTTGCAGATGACACAATACTATACACAGAAAATCCTAAAGACTCCACCATAAAGCTATTAGAAGTAACAAATGAATTCAGTAAAGTCACAGAATACAAAATTAATACCCAGAAATTGGTAGCATTTCTATACAGTAATAACAAAGTAGGAGAGGGGGAATTTTTAAAACAACACCATTTATAATTGCACCAAAAAGAATTAAATACCTAGGAATAAACTTAACCAAGGAGGTGAAAGACATATATTCTGAAAACTGTGAAACACTGATGAAAGAAATTGAAGACAACACACACAAATTGGAAGATATTCCATACTCAGGGATTGGAAGAATTAATATTGTTTAAATGTACATACAACCCAAAGCAGTCTACAGATTCAATGCAATCCCTATTAAAATACCCACAGTATTTTTCACAGAGCTAGAACAAATAATCCTAAAATTTGTATGGAACCACAAAAGATCCCAAATAGTCAAATCAATCGTGAGAAAGAAAAACAAACCCAGAGATATCATAATTCCAAATTTCAAGATATACTACAGAGCTGAGTAATCAAAATAGTATGGTGTTTGTACAAAAACAGACATATAAATCAATGTGACAAAATAGAGCCCAGAAATAAACCCATGCTTATATGGTCAATTAATCTACAACAAAGGAGGCAAGAACATACAATGAGGAAAAGACAGTTTCTTCAATAAATGATGCTGAGAAAACTGGTCAGCTACATGCAAAGGAATGAAACCAGACAACTTTCTAACACCATCCACAAAAATAAACTCAAAAGGGATTAAAGACCTAAATGTGAGACCTGAAACCATAAAAATTCTAGACATTGGTTGTAGCAATCTTTTTCTAGACATGTCACCTGGGCAAGGGAAACAAAGGCAAAAATAAACTATGGAGACTACATCAAAATAAAAAGTTTCTTCACAGTGAAAGAAAACATCACCAAACCAAAAAGTAACCAACTGAATGAGAAAAGACATTTGCAAATAATTCAATAAGGGGTTAATTTCCAAAATATATAAAGAACTTACACAACTCAATACCAAAAAAACGCAAATAATCTGATTAAAAATTAGCAGAGGACCTGAACAGACATTTTTCCAAAGAAGGCATACAGATGGCCAACAGACACGTGAAGATGCTCAATATCACTCATCATAAGGAAATTAATATCAAAACTAGTGAAAGATCACCTTGCACCCATCAGAATGGCTCTAATGAAAAAGAGAAAAAATAACAAGTGTTGGTAAGGATGTGGAGAAAAAGGAACCCTCATGCTCTGCTGGCGGGAATGTAATCTGGTAGAGCCACTAGTAAAAACAGGTGGACATTCCTCAAAAAATTAAAAATAGAAATATATGATCCAATAGATCCAATAATTCCACTACTGGGTATTTACTCAAAGAAAAATGAAACACTAATTGAAAATGATATATGCACCCCTATGTTTACTGCAGCAATATTTACAACAGCCAAGCTATGGAAGCAGCCCAAATGTCTATTGACAAATGAATGGATAAAGAAGATGTGATTAGATAGATAGATAGATAGATGATAGATAGATAGATAGATAGATAGATAGATAGATAGATAGATATAACCGAATATTGTTCATCCACGAAAAGAATGAGATCTTGCCATTTGTGGGAACATGAATGGACCCAGAAGGTATTATGCTAAATGAAATAAGTCAGACAGACATAGACAAACACCATATGATCTCAATTACATGTGAAATCTAAAATAACAAAACAAATGAATTATCAAATAAAAAGCAGAATCACACCTATAAATACAGGGAATAAACTGATGGTTGCCAGAAAGGCGAGGGGTGGGAGGGGTGAGCAAAATGAGTGAAGGGGAGTGGGAGATACAGGCTTCCAGTTATGGAATGAATAAATCATGGGAATAAAAGGTAGAGCCCAGGGAATATAGTCAATGATACTGTAATAGCATTGCATGGTAAAGATGGTAGCTACACTTGTGGTGAGCATAGTATAACATACAGAGGTGTTGAATCACTATGTTGTACACCTGAAATTAATATAACATTGTCTGTCAACCATACTCAAAAAAAAAAAAAAAATCCACAGAATAAGAAAATATTTGCAAATTATATATCTGATAAGAGAATTGTATCTAGAAAATATAAAGATTTTTTCCAACTCAACACAAAAAGAGAACCCAATTAATAAATGGGTTTAAATAAATGGATAAATAAATAAATAAATAATGGGAAAATACACATTTTTCCAAAGATGATATACAAATGGCCAATAAACATGAAAAGATGCTTAATATCATTAGACATCAGGAAAATGAAAATCAAAACCATAATGACATACCATTTTATTCTCTCTAGGATTGCTATAATCACAAAGACAGATTAATGAGGATGTAAGGAAATAGTGAATCCGCATACACTGCTGGTGGGAATATAAAATGGTGCAGTCACTTTGGAATACAGTCAGGCAATTTCTCGAAAGGTTTTACAGATTTACCATATGACCCAGCAATTCTATTCCTAGATAAACACCCCCAAATAAATAAATAGACATGTATATAGACATATATATATTTACACAAAAATGCTACACAAATGCTCATAGCAACATTATGCATAACAGATAAAAATGGAGTCGACCCAAATGCCCATTAATTGATGAATGAATGGATCAATAAAATGTGGTATATCCATACAATAGGATATTATTCAGCAATAAAAGTAAATGAAGTACTGATATACAATACAACATGGAAGAACCTTGAAAATATTATGCTAAGTGAAAGAAGTCAGTGTCAGAAGACCACATATTTCATGATGCCATTTACATAATATGTCCATAATAAGAAAATCTTTAGAAACAGAGAGTAGATTAGTAGTCGCCTAGGAGCTGGGTAGGATGGGGGGCTTGGAAAAAATAGAGAATGACTGGTAATGGGTGTGGGGTTTCTTTGGGGGGTGATAAAATGTTCCAAAATTAATGATGATGATTGCACAACTCTGAGTATATTAAAAACCATTGACAACAGATCTTAGTAAGGATGCGGAGAAAGGGGAACCCTCTTACCATGTTGGTGGGAATGCAAACTGGTGCAGCCACTATGGAAAACAGTATGGAGTTCCTCAAAAATTTAAAAATAGAACTACCCTACAACCCAGCAATTGCACTACTAGTTATTTATCCAAAGGATACAAACAAAGTGATCCAAAGGGGCACCTGCACCCCAATGTTTACAGGAGCAATGTCCACAATTGCCAAACAATGGAAAGAGCCCAGATGTCCATTGACTGATGAATGGATAAAGAAGATGTGGTGCATATACACACACACACATGCACACACACACACACACACATACACACACACAAATTGGTCACATATGACTTCCATAGTGAATTCTAGTAAACATTTAAGGAAAAAATAGTACTCGTCTTTCAAAAATTCAGAAAAATAGAATAAAGTTTAAAAAAAATTCCTAAGTCGTTTTATGAGACCAGAATTACCCTGATATCAAAACCAGAAAAAAATATTATAATAACTTTTCAGACTAATTTCATTCATGAATAAATACACAAAATCTTAGCAAATCAAATATGTATATTTAAAGGGTAATACAGTATTCCAAGCAAAGTTTATCCCAGAAATGCAAGGTTGGTTTAACACTCAAAAATCATTTAGTCTAGGGGCACCTGGGTGGCTCAGTCCATTGAGCGTCCAACTCGATTTCAGCACAGGTCATGATCTCAGGGTAGAGAGATCCCATGTCCTGCTCTGCAGTCAGCAGGGAGTCTGCCTCTCTCTCCCTCTCTTCCTCTCTCCCTCTGCCCCTCCCCCTGCTCTCTCTAATATAAATAAATAAATCTTTAAAAAATCATTTATTCTAATTCTTCACATTAACTAAAACAATTTAGGAAACAGAATAAAGCCCAATTCACCCTACCTGATATTATTCATTTCACAAAGCTATTGTAACAAAAACATTGTAGAACTGATTCAAAAATGGTCAAATACACCAACTTCAATAATGATATGAACAATAGATTCTTGTATATGAGAATGTAGCAAACGTCATAGTTGACCACACAAATCAGTATTGTCAAATATCTATTACTAATCAGTACTAAATATCCATTATTTAGTAAATTGTGTTGATAAAATGGGTTCCCCATTTGCAAAAAGCAAAGTTGATTGCATACTTTAGAATATCCACAGAGGTAATATTCAAAATATTTAATAACTAGTATAACATGGACACTAACTGATCAGAGTGAATCAGATCGTGACACATCATGAAAGGCCATCAGTTTGCCAAATATTTAACCCTTAATTGCTTGATCCTAAATAAATAACAGACACCAGGGCAGTGCTGGGAATAGATGCCCAGAGGTACCAGAACAGTAGCTTTTATCAACTAATTATTTTAATGACCAAAATAACTATACCAGAGCAACCAACTGAATATCAGCCTCAAGATAGGCAACATGAACCATAAATGAAGACATGAAAATAAAAGTTTGTGGCCTTGAGATGGGGAAAGAGTTTCTAAACAAGAGCCCAACATTAGAAACTATCAGAAGAGATCTAGACAGGGTGGCCTATGTCAAAACTAAAAGATTTCTACTTAACAAAAGATATCATGTTCAAAAATAGGCAAATTTGTGAGGGATTAGGAGAGGATATTAGCAAAATCTAAAACTAGAATTAAATGTTCTAAAACTTAAATTTTTTAATAAAAATTTCTGTAAGTCATCAAGAAAAAAGAAGAGCAAGAATGAGTAAAAAGCATAAATAGCTAATTCAGAGAAAGGAAAATCAGAATAACGAAAAAGTTTATTTTAAAAACACTAAGAAAAAATACTAAATTAAAAAATAAAAAAATGCTAAACAATCAGAAAAATTAAATAAAAATAATTCAGACTACCTTCAACCATCATATCTGGAAAGAAGAAATTGGACAATATCTAATACTGCTGTGGCTATAAGAAATCAAGACACTTAATCTAATTCTGGTTGGATTGCTTAAGTATCCTAGAGGGAAATCTGGTATAGTTAGAGAAAAGCATGTTTGAACGCCCTTAGTAATCCTATTCTTAGGTATACACCATAGGGAAACTTTCACACGTCCATTAAGAAAATGGTAAATGACAATATTCTTCCTAATGTATTAATAGCAAGGTCTCAGCCTAAATGTTGCCTATAACAGGGCACCTGGGTGGCTCAGTCAGTTAAGCGTCTGCCTTTGGCTCAGGTCATGATCCCAGGGTCCTGGGATCAAGCCCCACATCAGGCTCCCTGCTTAGTGGGGAGTCTGCTTCTCCCTCTCACACTCCCCTTTCTTGTGTTCCCTCTCTTGCTGTCTCTCTCTGTCAAGTAAATAAATAAATAATCTTTAAAAATAAGTAATTAAATAAATAAGATGTTGCCTGTATTAATAAAAAGCTATATACAGACAATAGAATACTACTCAAAGTTAAAAGAAATGAACTATAGTTGCAATGTTGTGCCTTGGATCGGTTTTTTTTTAGAGACTACTGAGTGAAAAATTAAGAACCAAGATGAGATTTATAATACAATACAATATATAAAAATTAAACACTCATCAACACTGAGAAAAACACTTTCTTATGGGTAACCCATCGATAAATAAACATATTAAAAGTGAATTAGAAAGGATATATATTAAATAAATAAGGTTTGTGCCTTTTGGAGGGGGCAGAGATTCAGATGGAGGTTGTGATGAAGTAAAATTAAATAAGATTTTATTATTACTATTAATAAAAACATTAGCATAAAGCTAAATTAAGGTCATAATACCAGTGTAGAGTAATGTGAAGAGTGTGGGCACCTCAGTTTGGGGCACCAGAGGTCCCAAAGGAAAATAATGGAAGACTTCATGTTCCGTAACAATTATTAAGTTAAAATCAAATTACATTTTCATTGTAACAAAAATACTTTTATGTGGGTATCCTCTCTGGTATCCTTTCTCAACAGGTAAAATTTTTGTTTCATTTCCCTTTCATCATTATAATATAGTCATGGTTAAAGTCACCATAAGTGATTATTCTTTCAACATGGACAGACAATACCGGTCCTTCACTGACCATGTGCCTAAACTCCACAAGAACGTGTAGCTGAACTTAGCACATCCTTGGAGGGAGGTGACAGCATACACGTACACAAATGAATGCACAGGTGTAAATGTAAGTCTTTGACATCCAGATAAATGATCTGCTGCAGGTCATATAGACAACATAGCACCCCGAGGGCTGGGCTCCAAAAGGCTCTTTTTCTCAAGTAGAGACAACCATGTTCTTCCTTAACTACATGCCTATCCATCCTAGTAGGGCCTTGTGAGATTGCTATTCTTGATTTCCATCTCCCTCTAAAGGGAATAGGGATGGACAGGTTCCCCCAGGGCAGGGTCCCAAAGGCCACTGAGGTCATTAGAGTCTCAGCTTTACTGGTCAGAGCTCCAGCATCAGCGGAGCCAGAACCCATGCTGTAGCATCCTCTGAAAGTAAGTCTGTGAAGGAAAGCCTGGAGGGGCACCTGCACTGCACGGAAACCAAGATTTGCTAGAGGACAGGGCCCTATCTCTTCAATCCGGATGCATATCCCTGTCCTTTCCTGAGTCAAGGGTGCCTGAGTAGTCTCAACAGAGGTAATAGAGATTGTGTCCTGAGTGACAAAAGGACCCTTCTTAACTGCCTTGACCACATCTGGGGCTTCATGTCCCGGGGATATACTTAAGCTGGAGCTTGTCCATGGAATATTAACCAAAGTCTTGGGATAGCGGAAACGTAGGACCCAGTAAAACGAATTGGTGGCTTTAGTCTGAAGTCTGTAAATCTAGAAGCCATACAAGAGGAAACTGTGTATATATACTCGTTTCATGAGGGGGAGGAATAAACTTACTCATGTCATGACAAAGGTCAGAAAACAAAGATGTGTATAAGAGCGAGGAGAGAAAGAATAAGTTATCTTAGTTCAAGATAAGGAATTTCTAAAAGCTAGAATCCTAATACTAGAAAAAGCTGCCAGAAAAAAAATAATCATTTTCTTTCTGTCTCTGGATCCAGTCCATGATTTGAAGGATAGACTGGTGGGAATATTTCACAAGTTTATCCAAATACCTTGAGGCTAGGAGACCTTTTCATCCCCTCCAAATTTCAAAGTCTGTGTTTCCAGGGTGCCGTAACACAGTTCCATCCTGGAGCCTTGGGAAAGGGCTTAAGTTAATTTCCTGCGTTGGTCTCCAACTTCAGATGGCTTCCTCAGCCTGTTCCTCATGGGGGCAAAAAATAATTAGCTTTGGGGCCTCAGTCCTACTCACCATAGATGGTCTCTGATTCCAGAGGAAGATTGAAAAAGAAAACAAAAAATATATATGTATATCCAAGTACTCTAGCCTAGAGTTGAGTTGATACTCATTGCTTGTTGAATCATTGGTTACAGAAAAAGAGACAGGAGGGGGGAAAGACATACAAGAAAGAATAGAAAATAAGATGGAAAACTCTTTCTTTATGTTCTCCAGAAATTCTATCCTAGTGCTGGAAATAATCTTTCCAAGACTACTCAGAAAATCAAAAAAAAAAAAAAACTGCTTCTTTTAGGTTTCCTTATGGATCCTCTTTTCCTGCAGCAGGGGTGCTTCCATGTGGCTCGATCCTCTAGAAATCAGGCAGGGATCCTCCATCCAGCATAACTAAGGTGAGATCTGAGGCTGTGCTAAGAATGAAAGTGCTTTAATGTTACTGTATAAGGTGTGAGCAGAGGAGAAGCTGGAATAAAAAATGAAGTGCAAAAGACAATCCTGATAGCAGGAAGTCGTGTCAGAATTTAACACTGAAATTGTTGCATGTGCTGTGATAAAATTAGCTGGTGTAACAGCAAATCTGCCTGTGTGCTGTGTGTCATTGGCACAAATGAGACCACGTTAAAAGCACTCTGAAATTTACAGAGGCATCCTTAACATATGCTGTCCTTAATAACAGGAAAAGAAGTGGGAGGTAAGGTAAACTCTCCATGTGTCTTGAAATTCCTTTTGCCTCCAGAGAGAGACACACGGTTCCTGGCAGACACTAATGGGACAGCACTCCCTTGATTTAAAGCAGAACATCAGAAGGAATGAAAAGAGGAGGTGGGGAAGAGGAGGGTAATTGCCACTATCTTTCCCTGACCCAGCAGTTGCCGGGGCCATTGGGAAGAAGGTCCAGGTCTAAGAAAAAACAAAGTGATCAAGACTGGAAGTGTAGGAGCAAGGACATACACAGATGGAAATAAGTGTGTCATTTTAACAGCTACATCAAATAGATTATGATGACTGAAAACTATTTTCAGTTCTCCGTTCATATTTCTTTTTTTGGTGACTAACATAATATAATAAAAAATAAAAATTTTTTATTATGTTATGTTAGCATACAGTACATCCCAAGGTTTTGATGTAAAGTTCCATGATTCATTACTTGCATATAAGACCCAGTGCACCATGCAATACGTGCCCTCCTTAATACCCATCCGTTCATATTTCTGTTAAAAATCCTTTCATAACTTCTCAGCCCCTATTCCAAAACTACCTCTCTATTGACTACTATTGTAATCAATTTTCAAAAATCAAAATTGTTGCTACCCTAGGGGTATATATATCTTACTTTTATAGATAGAGATTGAGAACCAAACACAATATCATGGCATTATAAGTCTTAGAAAAAAAATTTTTTTTAAAGGTTTTATTTATTTATTTGAGAGAGAGAGAGAGAGCACGTGAGAGCACAAGCAGGGGGAGCAGCAGGCAGAGGGAGAAGTAGGCTCCCTGCCAAGCAAGGAGCCCTATACAGGATTCAATCCCAGGACCGTGGGATTATGACCTGGGCCAAAGGCAGATGCTTAACCAACTGAGCCACGCAGGCGCCCCAGGGATCAGAGCAATTCTGAGAGACTACGCAGCCGGTGTTCCTTTGCAATTAGTTGTAGTACAGTTTAGGTGACTAAAAATTGGGTTTAGGGCGCCTGGGTGGCACAGCGGTTAAGCGCCTGCCTTCGGCTCAGGGCGTGATCCCGGCGTTCCGGGATCGAGGCCCACATCAGGCTCCTCCGCTATGAGCATGCTTCTTCCTCTCCCACTCCCCCTGCTTGTGTTCCCTCTCTCGCTGGCTGTCTCTATCTCTGTCGAATAAATAAATAAAATCTTTTAAAAAAAATTGGGTTTAAAATGAAATAGAATTTTGCATCTAGATGGAAAGTTTTACTGTGATCTTGGAATTTTCTCAACCTTTCTTCACCTCATTTTCCTCATTTGTAAAATCATATTAAGACATCCGTCACGTAGTTGTTTTAATAGTAAAGTGAGATCATGTTCTTAATATATAACAGTGCCTGGTAAGTATTGAAAATCCATTCAATACACTGCAGACATTTTTATTTTCCTGCTAGCTAAACAAATGCAGAACGGTGAAGTTTAAATACTGATGAAGCAGGATAATTTCCTGTCGTGGGATGACACCAGAGCAGAACATCAGTACAGATGGACAAATCTAGGGACTCCACACAGCGTGATTTTAAACACTCCAGACATGCTGATGTCAAACATTTTGCAGGCATCTCACTGCAACAGGTAGCTTTTTATCAGAGTCTTCTTTGGACTTGCCTTTAAAATTCAGCAGGAGGGGAGTCCTGAGAACACTTTACTTCCATGTGAATGAAGTTAATCTTTGCCTATACTCTCAAAATATTCTGCACACTCCTCTGTCATTATTATTATCATTGTCTTTATATTTGTCTATCCTTATCACCCCCGGTGGATTGTCACTTCCTTGAGAACTAGATAATCCTTAATCTCTGTGTCTCCTGTATATAAAGGGTCAATAAAAGGCACATAGGAAGAAAGCAGTGACAACACTGAACAGTACTTGCTGTGGAAGCTGGGGGCGTTATCTGAGCAACTGGGTAAACGGGTTCAGAGGGGAATTACTGAAGACCAATCTCACCACCTTCACACTACTGAAATCAGAGAGCCTATTTTTTCAAAAATAAGGACGCTGCCTCACAGCTAACTGAAATTACTAATTCTATTTCTTAAGATTGCTTCATTAAGAAATTAGAAATATTCCAGAAATGAGAAGAAACAATTTGCTGAAGACTGAAATTAATTTCTCTTTCTGTATGTAACATGCAAAATCTCCACTTAAAGCAAATAACCTGCTAGAGCCCTAAGTTGATTCCAATGAAGCTGAATTTTTCCTCCATTTTAACCACAGTTCAGAGGCTAATGCTAATCCTAATTTTTTAGGTCATCAAAGAAAATCTGTAGAAACAAAATCCACAGGATGACACCTCTCAGAAATGGCTCCACTGGGGTTTCAGAGTTCCTCCTGAATTGTTTTGTTAGGTCCCCCAGCTGGCAGCACTGGCTGTCCCTGCCCCTCAGCCTCCTCTTCGTCTTGGCCATGGGGGCCAACGCTATTCTCCTGATCACCATCCGGCTGGAGGTCTCTCTACACCAGCCCATGTACTACCTGCTCAGCCTGCTCTCTCTACTGGATATGGTGCTCTGTCTCACTGTCATTCCCAAGGTCCTGGCCATCTTTTGGTTTGACCTCAAGTCCATCGGCTTCTATGCCTGCTTCCTCCAGATGTACATCATGAACTGCTTCCTTGCCATGGAGTCCTGCACATTCATGGTCATGGCCTATGACCGCTATGTGGCCATTTGCCACCCACTGAGGTACCCATCCATCATCACTGACCAATTTGTAGCCAAGGCCGCCATTTTTATTTTGGCCAGGAATGCACTTATTACTGTGTCCGTTCCCATCCTCTCTGCCCGGCTCCAATACTGTGGGAGAAATGTCATTGAGAACTGCATCTGTGCCAATATGTCTGTCTCCAGGCTCTCCTGTGATGATGTTACCATCAATCGCCTCCTCCAATTTGCTGGAGGCTGGACACTGCTAGGATCTGATCTCATCCTCATCTTCCTCTCCTACAGCCTCATCCTTCGGGCTGTGCTGAGACTCAAGGCAGAGGGTGCCATGGCCAAGGCCCTGAGCACGTGTGGCTCCCACTTCATCCTTATCCTCTTCTTCAGCACCATCCTTCTCGTCTTTGTGCTCACCCATGTGGCTAAGAAGAAGGTTTCCCCTGATGTGCCAATCTTGCTCAATGTCCTCCACCATGTCATCCCTGCAGCCCTCAACCCCATTGTCTATGGAGTGCGAACCCAGGAGATCAAGCAAGGAATCCAGAGATTACTGAACAAAGGGTGGTAATAAGAACAATTGCCCTCAGCAGGGGTCTGTTTGAGATTCTCTCTCTCCCTCTCCCTCTGCCCCTCTCCCCTGCATTGTGCTCTCTCTCTCTCCAAAATAAATAAATAAATCTTTAAAAAATAAATATATAACTGTGGACATTAATGTACTGGCTTATAACATAATTATTAATTTATTATTGTTTTTAACCTAGTTGCATAATGCAGTTGAAAAAGACCACAGTATTTAACTGACAGGTCTGGGGTGCTGGGTGGCTCAGATGGTTAAAAATCTGCCTTCGGCTCAGGTCATGATCCCAGGGTCCTGGGATCAAGCCCCACATTGGGTACCCTGCTCATCAGGGAGCCTGCTTCTCCCACTTCCTCTACTGCTCCCTCTGCTTGTGCTCTCTCGCTCTCTCTGCCAAATAAATAAATAAAATCTTAAAGAAAAAAAATGTCAGCTCTGAATGATGAAAAACAGCTAGAGTTCATATGTAAATCTCTTTCAGTTACCTCCAAACAAGCCAATAACTTTCTTCTTTTCCCATCCTTGTTCAAGCAAAGATTGTATCTTTCTGGTGCAACCCTCAAAAGGGTAGAGCTCTTGCAAGAATTGCTCACATGTGGAGAAATAGGATTTACCGGGTTTCAGAGAAGTTATCACACAAAGCCTCTTCTTCGGCATCTTCTTGTCTGTGCTTGAAGCTTCATCTTCAGGATTCAAAGATTCACTTTGCGATATGTATATGGTACTCTGCTTTGGTGCACTATTATGTCACAGCATCAGAAGATGTTCCAGTAATGAAACTTGAAAAAACTAAGACAACTATTAATTGAACAAAGATTTTCTAGGCAACTGCTCTGGTATAGGAACTTTGTTAGAGTTCGAGGGCACAAAGATGCACAGAACAAATGTATAGTCATTGAGGAACACATACGCTGTTTAGAATATAAAGCAATCTAGACCCTATAAAATTGAAGGAATATTTTCTTCTACATAGAAGGGGGTGGAAAGATATGAGGTATAATTCATTGATCTCTGCTCTAATTTTGATCAACTGCTTTCTCGTGCATGGGTTAGGCCTGTTCTTCTGTTCCAGCTCCAGCTTCTTGAGGTGAGAATATAAAACTGCATTTTAGATTTTTCTATTTTTTTGAATGAGGCTTGGATGGCTACGTATTTTCCCCTTAGGACCGCCTTTGTAGTGTCCCATAGGTTTTGGACCATTGTGTTTTCATTTTCATTGGTCTCCAAAAATTGTTTAATCTTCCTTCTTAATTCCCTGGTTTACCCAATCATTCTTGAGCAGGATGGTTCTTAGTTTCCAAGTGTTTGAGTTTCTTCCAAATTTTTCCTTGTGATTGAGTTCCAATTTCAAAGCATTGTGGTCTGAGAATATGCAGGGAATAATTTCAGTCTTTTGGTATCGGTTGAGAACTGTTTTGTGACCCAGTATATGGTCTATTCTGGAGAAAGTTCCACGTGTGTTCAAAAAGAATGAGCATTCTGGGGCGCCTGGGTGGCACAGCGGTTAAAGCGTCTGCCTTCGGCTCAGGGCGTGATCCTGGCATTCCGGGATCGAGCCCCACATCAGGCTCCTCTGCTGTGAGCCTGCTTCTTCCTCTCCCACTCCCCCTGCTTGTGTTCCCTCTCTTGCTGGCTGTCTCTCTCTCTGTCAAATAAATAAATAAAATCTTT